>NC_136427.1:100737500-101177500 GCF_052849685.1 Lactuca virosa | reverse complement strand
CTCTCTCTCTCTCTCTCTCTCTCTCTCTATATATATATATATATATATATATATATATATATATATATATATATATATATATATATATATATATAGGTAGGTAGGTAGGTAGGTAGGCTCCGTTGAGATAAAAATTAAATAAGAGATCTTGAGATTCAACCTCAGCCACATATTTCACATCTGCCGCTCTAACCCTCTAGTGTACTGACGCGGCAGACCTATTTTAATTATAAATGTTGTAGCGCCGCCAATTCCTTTCTCCTCTGCCACCATCCCCACCACCACAACCACTACCGCTACCACCACTACCACCACCTCTTACACCAGCCGACCCCATCAATATCACCTCCATCACTCTCACCTCTACCACTTATACCACCGCCACATCTGCCACCACTACCTATTTTGCCACCAACTGTCATAATCATATATGATTACTCATTCTGTGAATAGACATATATGTTTAATCATTTATGATTAGGCATATATATATATATATATATATATATATATATATATATATATATATATATATATATATAACATGTAGAATGATATATGATTATACCTCTCTGCTATATAGTCATTTATGAGTCCTGCGAATATGTCAAAGCTAGTGGGAGTATAGTTAGCTTTCTTGTATTGTATGTAGATTACATACTTCTCACACCCCGCTAAAGCGGAAACACGAGGCGTGGCAGTATAAAGGGTTTCATAGCAAAAGTTAAAAGACAACACCAACCATAGTATTAAAAATCATTACAATTTTACAATGAGTTTGAACAACTTTTAAAAGAAATTACAATGTAAATTGAAATACAACACATGCGAATGCTCCTAAAAGTGAAGTGTCCCTAAGTGCCACTTACTCGATGATTCCTAAAAAAGCATGTAAAACGAGCGTCAACTATAAAAATAGTTGGTGAGTACTCACAAGTTTAACAAAATAATATTGGTTCATGAATTGAAATCAAAGTTTTGATAAAAGTTTCCAATAATAAAAGTATATTGTTAAAAGGAGTAAATAAGTTTGTAAAAACAAAGTTCTTTGTCATCATGAGAGATAAAGTATGTTGCCCAAATAAGATGCAACATTCATATTCTCATGGAAGATAAAGTTCGTTACTCAAACGAGTAAACAAGTTTCATTGCTAAAATGAGCAATCAATTTTGTTGCTACAAGGAGCAAATAATTTCATTGCTAAAACATGTATATAAGTTTTCGGTAATAAAGCTCGTTGTTGTAATGAGAAACAAAGTTCATTGCTATAATTAATAAACAAGTTTATTGCTATAATGAGTAACACAGTTGATTGCTATAATTGATAAACGAGTTTATTGATATAATAAATAACAACTTTATTGCTATAATGAGTAACACAGTTGATTGCTATAATTGATAAACGAGTATATTGCTATAATAAATAACAAGTTTATTGCTATAACGAGAAACGAGTCTGTATGTGTATGAGCAAACAATGAGTCTCAACCAAACCTATGACTGAAGCCCTATCAAGATCTATGCTTATCGTTCCATAGATGAATATGGTATCATGCACTCCAGCAATAGGGCGAGTGAGGAGTTGTCAATTCCTAATAGCGCTATCCATAATGACCATTGGCTCAAAGAGTTAATGGTTAGAGATAAGGGAAGGGCCTTAATACGATAAGTTCTCATGTTCCGTGTTGCATAGACATACATAGAGAGATATAGCAATAAAATAGCAATCATGTTTGATACAAATCAATTTAAATACAACATTCAAATAATAGTTTTTCGGGACATGCTTTTCCACCCCAAAACATAAAAGCTGAAAATAGGGGAGTGCGTGAATACTCACTATGCATTGAGATGATGCAAATGATGCCTTGAACTACGTTCCACGTGTACCACTACCGATTCCTACAATAATGGTATTCGCTAGTGAGTCTCTAATCGAAATCTAACACTAGTATACTTACTACTACAGTAGAATTATGCCAATATTGTGTCAAAATTTAATATTGATAAGTTACAAACATTTTTCTGTGAAAATTAAATTTCAGTGGATCAATTGTTATATAACAATTTAAGTGGAAATTTCTCATTATTGAAATGCTAATATTTAACATTTTAAGAGGTGTTCCAATGATTAAGTATTCAAAAACTAAATTAATTTAGTTCTAAAATTTCCCAAAGTTTGCATTTTAGTTTTAATTGAAGTCAAAGACCTCAAGATAAATTTTCTTAAATTTTTGATTTGTTTGACTATTTTTCACGATTTTAGTTTCTTGAATAACCATAAAATCATGAAAAATACTAAACAGTTAATAAAAATTACCAAACTTCAGATTTTGGTTCTAAATGTACTAAAAGACTTCAAGATAAATTTTCATGGATTATGAATATGTGTAACCATTTTTCATATATTTAATTCTCTAAATAGATACAAATTCATGAAAAATAGAAATCAGTTTCCAAAATTACCCAAACTTTTTGTATTACTGTTATTAAACATTATTAAGCTGGGAAAAATATAAAAATTGATTTCTAAACTGTTTAACCAAATTTTATGATTTTTGAGCATTTATTCTAATAAAAATTGAAATAAATAGGAAACAGTTTCCAAAATTGCCTAAAATTTTTGTATCACTTTTATTATACATGTAGAAGCTGTGAAAAATATAAAAGATATTTTTCAATTAGTGTTGCTATTTTTCCTTGTTTAATCTTCTTAAATAATAATTAATTGAATAATAATTATTAATCAGTTAAAGTAAATTACCAAAAATTTTGTACACTTCATTTACAGAGTAAATAATCTGGGAAAACTACCAAATGTGGTTTTTATATACGGAAATCTGATTTTGTGTATTTAAGTGTATTTAATCTTAGAAAATAGGAGAAAAATAGTATACAGAAGAGAAAAATCATCAAAATTTTTATGTAGCCTCCTAATGTACTACAAGGTGTTCTGGTAAATTTTCATGAATTTTGGATGAGCAGAACTGTTTGTTCTATTTTTAGGCCATTATAAATACAAAAATCGGGAAAAAATAGGAATGCTTTATGAAAAATTCTGAAAATATTTTTGTGAGTCTTATAACTCTGGTAGCAACTGCGAAAATTGTTATATATCATTTTAAGATTTTCTAAAGTGCTTTTATGATTTATTGGAGCCAAACAAAAAGAAAATTCAAAACCATATTAAACAGTAGCAAAAATCGATGAAACTTAATGAGGGATCATTATTTAGCGTAGGGGTCATCCACGAATTTAACTAGGATTTATAGACCCCAGAAAGTATTTTATATGATTTATTGACCTATTTTATTTCAATAATTATAATAATTCGAGCAAAATGAATTATTTTCTGAAAATTTGTTAAACATCTCATTTTGTTGGTGGGAATCTGGGAAAAATCGGATTTGGTCAGAAAAGGAGTTTTAGATATTTATTTGGAAATAAATCCTTCATGAACATATTTGAAAGCTTTTAACAACATACTTTGATCATCAAGCATATAAGCTTGAAGATCATCACATGCATGTTGTTTTGAAGACCATTCATGAGTTTGAAATGTTGAAAAATCGTTTTTAATAGAAAACTTAGGGTGCATGTGGTGATTTTTACCCAAAACTTGTAGAAAAGTGCATTATGTTGATTTTGACTTAGGTTTTGGTCCTTGGATTTCACCATTAACAACATGCATGTTGTTTTGGGTGAAATCCTACCACCATCATCATCAAAAACATGAGTTTGTGTGTGTGTGTATGTTTATGTGTTCATGATCTTTCATTAGAATGGAGTAGAAGATGGAGAAAGTCCATGAAAAACAAGTAAAACTTGAAGGAAAAGAGAAGGAAAATGAATGATTTTCGGGTTTACCTTTAAGAACACCTCAAGATGATTAAGATTTAGAGTTCATGGTGTGTTCTATGACCCATTTTCTGGAGAATTTCGTGGTTGAGGGAGAGAGGAAGAGAGAATAGAGAGAAAATGAAATGAGGGAGTGTGAGAGAGAAGGAGATGGAGTGGGTGAGTGAAATTGATTAATGACTTGGGAAAATGGTGTATTGGGGGGATGAGTCCGATTTTTGGGAGGAGGAGAGAGGATTTCTCTCTCATAAATCCCATTCAAATCATTTCTACCAATTTTTATAAATTTCTAATGTTTTTATAAAATATGCTTAAGCTTTACATTGTTTAATAAAATCCTTGATTTTCCACTTATAAAATAAGGATAACTGTTGGTACATTAAACTATATTTTCCTTGATTATATTTCCCAACTTGATTATTTTAAGATAATTTTATAAGTTTCATAAAAAAAATTTATATAATTCTTGATGTTAAACTTTATAAAATTTAGGTTTTAGGGTTTTTAGGGTTTTTGGAGTTTAATAAATCTTTGGACATCAAAGTGAATTGTATCTTTGAGACTTCAAATTATTTTATGGTATTATAACTCTTTTATAGTTATAAATAATGTTTGTAACTTATTTTATCGGTTTATTGGCATTCTATGTAGTGGTTTCGAGATTCAAGCGAAATTGAGGAATCAAGTATACTAGTCCTACTCTTCAACTTTGACTTAAGTTTCTATGAGACTTTGACCTAACTTCTACTTCTAGGTCAAGTGCATGATGTGTGTATATGATTCATGAAATGTTGTTCGAGTCAAAGAGTTACCCAAATATGGATAGTCACTACAACTCAGTAGATGTAGAATTCACATATCAATGTGAAATCTAAGTACACTATCCATTGATTCTAATTGTTTCCAAGTTTCTAGTAGGTTATAACTTAGCTTCTAGTTACTAAGTTTATTATGTGTAGTGCCTATATGTGCAACTAAGTCTAGTCAAATCTAGAACCGAATCGAATTTTGACGGTTGTCACAGTCTCCCCCGGTTGAAAGAATTTCGTCCCGAAATTCAATTCGTGACACATTCTATTAGAACTCAGCCGAATACAATTGTATAATTGGAGAGATGGTGACTTGAAGAGCTCTTTGATTCTTTTGGGTTAATTCCTCAAGGGAGAACCCAATTCATTAGCTATAGTCAAATTAATGTTTCCTTAATTCGAGTTCTTTCTTCTAGATTATGGAAAATTTGATTCATGGAATCATGATCCAACCACGGCGACGTAGTCGAAAAAAAGATCATCTAGTTATATATTATCTGAATTAAGAGAGCGGTACAAGTTATGCAGAAGCACGAACGACACTGAGCGTTAAATCCGCATTGATCCTTAAGTTGCATTCTAAATTAGCACTAAGTGTAAATTCGCCGCCTAATAAAAAAGAGATTAGGAACAATTTGTTCACTTTCGGGTTGGCTACTAAATCTGGAAAAGATATATTCCAAAATAAGAAGGGGTAGCACAAATAAAAGAGAAGCGATCGAGGGTAAGTTCCTAAATATACGTACTAAGGGTACGCAACGAAGTTTTGGTACATCTCAAATGTGAAGGCTATTTAAGTGTCGTCTACAAAATATATTACGAAATTATTGAGGATCTCCGAGGCTATAATTACTACTACAATTACTCTTACAATAATAAAACCTTATTCGAAGAATAAATATATTTAGAGAGTCATTGTTGCAAATGGAAGCAATGAAAGTTTATGATAAGTTAAACCACATTGTGTAGATAGCATTTTAAGTGTTTAGAAGTGATAAAAATCTCACTGTTATCAAAATGTGTGTTTAAAAATGATAATTAATCTCACTATTATCAAAATGTGTAATAATTCCAAGATAATGAAGATACATGTGTGGCGATCCAACAAAGTAGTAAAATAATATAATGATTAATTAAGGTTACAGGTTTAAGTCATCAATAAGGGAATTTATACGAAAATATTTTGATTACTCTTTTGAAAAATTGTCTAATTCTCTAAGTCAGGACAAATTCAAGCTTATGAGTCATAATATTTATAAAAACAAAGTTGAGAGTTTAGGAACTCACTGAAAATTACAAAGTAGAATGCTATTTTAAGAAATGTGTAAAAATATCGATCATTGAATATAGTGGATTCTTAATTTAGTGTTTCTACAAAAACAATCATTTAGAGAATAGATAATCGTAAAATTCAAAACTTTTTGATGTATTTAAAAAAAAAAAGAAACATAAGGAAACATATCCTTCACATATATTTTATGGATTTAGAAAAATGATAAGAACAATGGTATTCTTCTTGTGTATTAATTGTAAGAAAAATACAATGAAAATTACATTTTGAATCAAGTTTCCGAATCTAGGACGAAAGAGCAATGTAAATAAGGATCACTTGTTTATAGAGATTTCAAAATAAAAACAAGATGTATATGATAAAAGGTGTAATTGAATATATCAGAGCTGACTAAATGAAAATTATGCCTTACGACTATATACGTATTAATCGCTCAAAACGAAAGGGTAGACTTCTAGTCTTTATGCATACGAACATGATACCACGAGAAGCAAAATAGACTGAAACAAAGTTAGACAATGTATTATGTTACTATTATGGGCGTGCGAGATCTAAAATCAAAAAGAGAGCGAGAAATCAAGTTCGGGGGAAAGAAAAAGGAAGGTAGCGGCGGCAATGATTGTTATTGTTGAAATTATAAGAACAATACATATAGGTAGATTTAAAACCAGGTTGAGATATATTTCAAATTTCAATATGTGATGTATATTGATGATTAAATAGAAATGAAGAAGTTTTAAAGTGTTTTCTAAGGTTTGCTAAAAATTCACGAGTTATCTATTAAGTTAAACTCCATTTGTGAAAAAGAAGAAACACTAAAACTTGTAATTGAAAATCTGACAGTTTTGACCTTTTTGACCGGAGTCCAACAATGCTTAAAAACGGATAAGGTAAAGACTTAACATATTTAGATGAATAATTGTGCATTGTTGAAAGTGCGCCACTGGAACTTTAAAAGTGAACACTAAGTTTTGCAATGCTTTATATTTTAGAATCTTTATAGATTATAAAACTATATTGAAGCAAAGTACACAAATAAGGTATGTTTTGAATTACAAGCGTTAGATATGTCTTATAAACATGTTTGAAGTAGACATTTGCATAAATATCATGTTGTGTTTTCAAGAAAACACATTAAAGTAAATTACAATGTCTAAATGAGAAAGCGGTTAAATGTGTCAAAGCAAAAGTGGTTTGGAAAATCCGAGGATGCTTTTACATATATAATGAACTTCAATGTCATAGGTCTATGTTTTGTAGCAAAGAGTTTAAACACGATTATAAAAGAAAATGTGTCTACTTTTTCGAAGACGTGTCAAAATGGTAAGCAATGTTTAAAATGGTTTATGTGCCCTCAAAAGCACATCTATCCATTGAAATGGATTTGAAATGAGATTGTAATAGCAAGATTAAAAACAATATTGGTTAAATTGAGTTTTGAAGAAAAGTGTTAAGTTAAAACAAGTTGTCAAAAGATTTTTAGCGAGAATATGGTGTAAATTGTTAAGAAAGGTCTAGTAAGTTGTATGAAGTGGTTATAAAGTATTTTATCGATGATAAATAAAACCGATGAAACGAAATAACTTTTTGATGGAAGATTAAGAAATAAGGAATAAGTAGAGTAGTGTAGCTGATCGTACCAAAATACTAAGGAGAGTATAAGACGAGTATAAGGCGAGTACCGATGTCTTTTTCCTAAGATAAAGGACAAGAAAAATTGTTTGAAAAACATTTTATGGCGTCAATGCAGTTGACGACCTTTTATAGAGGTCAAAGGGATATCCTATGTTAAGTTTTAACCTCAAGGTGGAAACAACCTAGACCTAAATCGTAGCGTAGAAATAAGATCTCACATATAGGTTAAACCTCCGTGTCTCCTTGTGAGTCGAATCCAGAATGCCCGCCAATGGTATCCAAGTGATTACTTAGTGGTGACTCATCTACCTTTTTACGCGATGCTCTGATTCTCATCCGTGTCGGTATCGAAACGCTTTTTCCTAGTTGTAACTCTAGTACGAAGACGATGAAGAGGTATTGAGGAATAATTGGCATATGTTTCGACTTAAGATTATTACTAGTGTATATCTAACTACTAACCTTACATCTAAAGTCAATAGCTACCGATGAATACTCATTCTCAGTACTAAGTGCATTGCTACTAGAGTGGCTAGTGATACAACTTAAGTGGTTAACCTAGCACTTGATAAGGGACAAGAATATTTCTAAATAAAGACATTGTGGTAAAAGTGCACTTAGTTTCTAAGTGTACCTAGATGAATGCCTATAATATGCAATGCCCGTACGCACACCGAAAAACTTTGTTTTTCAAGAGTTCAAACTGAAAATCGTTTTGAACATAATTCTACTATAACCGTTTCAAGCCTCGCATTAAGTTTCCTTAATTAAGCATAGTTGGCCAGGCTATACTTAATTAAAGTCCAATAATGCGTACTCGAATTAGTTATACCAGTAGTATGTTCATTATTTTTAAAACATTTTGAAATTTTTTTTGGCTATAGTTGTGGTTCTCCAAAGGAAAACCGGTATTCTCTATAACCTTCGGCTATGATACCATTTTCTGTCACACCCCGCTAAAGCGGAAACACGAGGCGTGGCAGTATAAAGGGTTTCATAGCAAAAGTTAAAAGACAACACCAACCATAGTATTAAAAATCATTACAATTTTACAATGGGTTTGAACAACTTTTAAAAGAAATTACAATGTAAATTGAAATACAACACATGCGAATGCTCCTAAAAGTGAAGTGTCCCTAAGTGCCACTTACTCGATGATTCCTGAAAAAGCATGTAACACGAGCGTTAACTATAAAAATAGTTGGTGAGTACTCACAAGTTTAACAAAATAATATTGGTTCATGAATTGAAATCAAAGTTTTGATAAAAGTTTCCAATAATAAAAGTATATTGTTAAAAGGAGTAAATAAGTTTGTAAAAACAAAGTTCTTTGTCATCATGAGAGATAAAGTATGTTGCCCAAATAAGATGCAACATTCATATTCTCATGGAAGATAAAGTTCGTTACTCAAACGAGTAAACAAGTTTCATTGCTAAAATGAGCAATCAATTTTGTTGCTACAAGGAGCAAACAATTTCATTGCTAAAACATGTATATAAGTTTTCGGTAATAAAGTTCGTTGTTGTAATGAGAAACAAAGTTCATTGCTATAATTAATAAACAAGTTTATTGCTATAATGAGTAACACAGTTGATTGCTATAATTGATAAACGAGTTTATTGCTATAATAAATAACAAGTTTATTGCTATAATGAGTAACACAGTTGATTGCTATAATTGATAAACGAGTTTATTGCTATAATAAATAACAAGTTTATTGCTATAACGAGAAACGAGTTTGTATGTGTATGAGTAAACAATGAGTCTCAACCAAACCTATGACTGAAGCCCTATCAAGATCTATGCTTATCGTTCCATAGATGAATATGGTATCATGCACTCCAGCAATAGGGCGAGTGAGGAGTTGTCAATTCCTAATAGCGCTATCCATAATGACCATTGGCTCAAAGAGTTAATGGTTAGAGATAAGGGAAGGGCCTTAATACGATAAGTTCTCATGTTCCGTGTTGCATAGACATACATAGAGAGATATAGCAATAAAATAGCAATCATGTTTGATACAAATCAATTTAAATACAACATTCAAATAATAGTTTTTCGGGACCTGCTTTTCCACCCCAAAACATAAAAGCTGAAAATAGGGGAGTGCGTGAATACTCACTATGCATTGAGATGATGCAAATGATGCCTTGAACTACGTTCCACGTGTACCACTACCAATTCCTACAATAATGGTATTCGCTAGTGAGTCTCTAATCGAAATCTAACACTAGTATACTTACTACTACAATAGAATTATGCCAATATTGTGTCAAAATTTAATATTGATAAGTTACAAACATTTTTCTGTGAAAATTAAATTTCAGTGGATCAATTGTTATATAACAATTTAAGTGGAAATTTCCCATTATTGAAATGCTAATATTTAACATTTTAAGAGGTGTTCCAATGATTAAGTATTCAAAAACTAAATTAATTTAGTTCTAAAATTTCCCAAAGTTTGCATTTTAGTTTTAATTGAAGTCAAAGACCTCAAGATAAATTTTCTTGAATTTTTGATTTGTGTGACTATTTTTCACGATTTTAGTTTCTTGAATAACCATAAAATCATGAAAAATACTAAACAGTTAATAAAAATTACCAAACTTCAGATTTTGGTTCTAAATGTACTAAAAGACTTCAAGATAAATTTTCATGGATTATGAATATGTATAACTATTTTTCATATATTTAATTCTCTAAATAGATACAAATTCATGAAAAATAGAAATCAGTTTTCAAAATTACCCAAACTTTTTGTATTACTGTTACTAAACCTTATTAAGCTGGGAAAAATATAAAAATTGATTTCTAAACTGTTTAACCAAATTTTATAATTTTTGAGCATTTATTCTAATAAAAATTTAAATAAATAGGAAACAGTTTCCAAAATTGCCGAAAATTTTTGTAACACTTTTATTATACATGTAGAAGCTGTGAAAAATATAAAAGATATTTTTCAATGAGTGTTGCTATTTTTCCTTGTTTAATCCTCTTAAATAATAATTAATTGAATAATAATTATTAAACAGTTAAAGTAAATTACCAAAAATTTTGTACACTTCATTTACAGAGTAAATAATCTGGGAAAAATACCAAATGTGGTTTTTATATACTGAAATCCGATTTTGTGTATTTAAGTGTATTTAATCTTAGAAAATAGGAGAAAAATAGT
The DNA here is from genome assembly GCF_052849685.1 of Lactuca virosa. Taxonomy (NCBI): domain Eukaryota; kingdom Viridiplantae; phylum Streptophyta; class Magnoliopsida; order Asterales; family Asteraceae; genus Lactuca; species Lactuca virosa. The sequence goes on along the minus strand of NC_136427.1, from coordinate 101,166,730 downwards.
ATACAGAAGAGAAAAATCATCAAAATTTTTATGTAACCTCCTAATGTACTACAAGGTGTTCTGGTAAATTTTCATGAATTTTGGATGAGCAGAACTATTTGTTCTATTTTTAGGCCATTATAAATACAAAAATCGGGGAAAAATAGGAATGCATTATGAAAAATTCTGAAAATATTTTTGTGAGTCTTATACCTATGGTAGCAACTGCGAAAATTGTTATATATCATTTTAAGATTTTCTAAAGTGCTTTTATGATTTATTGGAGCCAAACAAAAAGAAAATTCAAAACCATATTAAACAGTAGCAAAAATCGATGAAACTTAATGAGGGATCATTATTTAGCGTAGGGGTCATCCACGAATTTAACTAGGATTTATAGACCCCAGAAAGTATTTTATATGATTTATTGACCTATTTTATTTCAATAATTATAATAATTCGAGCAAAATGAATTATTTTCTGAAAATTTGTTAAACATCTCATTTTGTTGGTGGGAATCTGGGAAAAATCGGATTTGGTCAGAAAAGGAGTTTTAGATATTTATTTGGAAATAAATCCTTCATGAACATATTTGAAAGCTTTTAACAACATACTTTGATCATCAAGCATATAAGCTTGAAGATCATCACATGCATGTTGTTTTGAAGACCATTCATGAGTTTGAAATGTTGAAAAATCGTTTTTAATAGAAAACTTAGGGTGCATGTGGTGATTTTTACCCAAAACTTGTAGAAAAGTGCATTATGTTGATTTTGACTTAGGTTTTGGTCCTTGGATTTCACCATTAACAACATGCATGTTGTTTTGGGTGAAATCCTACCACCATCATCATCAAAAACATGAGTTTGTGTGTGTGTGTATGTTTATGTGTTCATGATCTTTCATTAGAATGGAGTAGAAGATGGAGAAAGTCCATGAAAAACAAGTAAAACTTGAAGGAAAAGAGAAGGAAAATGAATGATTTTCGGGTTTACCTTTAAGAACACCTCAAGATGATTAAGATTTAGAGTTCATGGTGTGTTCTATGACCCATTTTCTGGAGAATTTCGTGGTTGAGGGAGAGAGGAAGAGAGAATAGAGAGAAAATGAAATGAGGGAGTGTGAGAGAGAAGGAGATGGAGTGGGTGAGTGAAATTGATTAATGACTTGGGAAAATGGTGTATTGGGGGGATGAGTCCGATTTTTGGGAGGAGGAGAGAGGATTTCTCTCTCATAAATCCCATTCAAATCATTTCTACCAATTTTTATAAATTTCTAATGTTTTTATAAAATATGCTTAAGCTTTACATTGTTTAATAAAATCCTTGATTTTCCACTTATAAAATAAGGATAAATGTTGGTACATTAAACTATATTTTCCTTGATTATATTTCCCAACTTGATTATTTTAAGATAATTTTATAAGTTTCATAAAAAAAATTTATATAATTCTTGATGTTAAACTTTATAAAATTTAGGTTTTAGGGTTTTTAGGGTTTTTGGAGTTTAATAAATCTTTGGACATCAAAGTGAATTGTATCTTTGAGACTTCAAATTATTTTATGGTATTATAACTCTTTTATAGTTATAAATAATGTTTGTAACTTATTTTATCGGTTTATTGACATTCTATGTAGTGGTTTCGAGATTCAAGCGAAATTGAGGAATCAAGTATACTAGTCCTACTCTTCAACTTTGACTTAAGTTTCTATGAGACTTTGACCTAACTTCTACTTCTAGGTCAAGTGCATGATGTGTGTATATGATTCATGAAATGTTGTTCGAGTCAAAGAGTGACCCAAATATGGATAGTCACTACAACTCAGTAGATGTAGAATTCACATATCAATGTGAAATCTAAGTACACTATCCATTGATTCTAATTGTTTCCAAGTTTCTAGTAGGTTATAACTTAGCTTCTAGTTACTAAGTTTATTATGTGTAGTGCCTATATGTGCAACTAAGTCTAGTCAAATCTAGAACCGAATCGAATTTTGACGGTTGTCACAATACTGCTCATAGGAAACGACGTCCCAACTTTGCAGAATGTTAAGTCCTGGCTTGGGAAGTGTTTCACTATGAAGGACCTTGGGGAAGCTGCTTCCATTCTAGGGATAAGGATATTGAGAAATAGGAGTAAAAGACTAATAGGACTTAGTCAAAGTACCTACTTGGACAAGGTGTTGAAACGTTTCAACATGGAGAATTCCAAGAAAGGAGAATTGATTATCCAGAGCAATACCAAACAGAGTAAGACTCAGAGTCTGAGTACCGATGCCGAAATAGCAGAAATGAGTCGAATACCATATGCTTCCGCGATTGACTCGATCATGTATTCTATGACATGTACTCGCCATGATGTAGCGTTTTCTTTGAGCATGGTTAGTCGATATCAAGTGAATCATGGTAAAGCTCACTGGACAACAGTTAAGAACATTTTTAAGTACCTGCGAAGGGCTAAGGACGAGGTCCTTACCCTCGGTGGGAGTGATGACTTGAGAGTGACAGGGTATAGGGACGCCAACTTTCAGACCGACAGAGATAATTTCCGATCTCAGTCAGGCTGGGTATTTACCCTAAATGGAGGATCTGTAACATGGAAAAGTTCCAAATAGGAGACTATAGGTGATTCAACGTGTGAATCAGAGTACATAGCAGCAAGTGAAGCGTCGAAGGAGGCAATATGGCTGAAGAACGTCATCGGAGACCTTGGGGTTGTATCACTTCATAAGACATCGAGTAAAAGAAGGACTCATCATAGCAAAGAGAGTAGCGTCAGAGGAGAACCTAACAGACCCCTTTACGAAGGGACTGAGTAGGGTTAAGCACTTGCAGCACGCTAAGAGTATCGGGTTGAAGGACGATACTAGTTTATTGATTAGATAGATATTCCGAAACTTGTAATAGCTAAAATGTAATTGACATTTCATGATTGAATAAAAGGAGTTTTATTTATAAGTAAAGTTAGTATATTGTGTCAATTGTTTACTATTGTTTCACCTTTGCATGTTCTGACTTCCAGAATAATAAGATTATTCAAACTATCCACAGTCGATCATACTTTGGAAGTAGGTTATGAGGCTAGACTGTCATGAATGGGTTTGTAAGATTGTCTAAGGTGTTAGACATAGCAAAAGTTTGCTACAACATTCATCAGTGCTCTTGAAATAAGATTTGAGGATTGGATTAAACCCACGCTCACAAAAATCACTTCATGAAATTTATCACGAGTGATTGTGAGACGATAATATTGTATAGTCTTCAAACGGAGATATATGAGTTGTTGATTGCGAGTTGGTAATGAATTGATAATACGAAAACGCATCTGTAACTTGATGTTATAAAACGTATTGTTGTGTATGATTTAACGAGTAGTTAGTACAAGCATATAAGTCGAAGTTTATCTGTTCCTTTTATGCTAAGAGGATTAAAAGCGATATCTTGGGCCCCTTGACGAGTTGGATGATTTTGGTGATGAAGTCGACGAGTCCATTGCCAAACTCGACGAGTTGGATCATCAGATGGCAGTTTTTTCGAGTTTTTGGCCAGAATTGGATTAGGATCATTACCACAAACTGTTTTGATTGGTAAAAATCGGTTTTTTATGATAAGGTAATGATTATCCTCATCCAATTAGGGGATGATTGTCAAATTTTTGATAGTTACTTGATTTTGAAAAAAATGTTAATTATTTGTAGAATTTGAATCATTTTGCTATATCGGTTAAATTAGGTCAATTTGGTAGATGATAAATTATATGATAATTTTATTAGTTAAATATGATCTAAATGTTTCTTTAAGAGTTTCATAACTTGCCCCTAAGTTGTGGAAGTTGAAAAGTCTCATTCATTAAACATTAACTCCTTAAGTTATGAAATTCAAGAGTTTTTGAAGAGTTTCAAAACTTGCCCTCAAGTTTTGGAATTTGAAAAGTCTCATTTATGAAACTTTAATTCTAAACCCTAGAATTTTAAAAGTTTAAAATTCAACCCTTATACTATTATAATATTAAAATATTAATACTTATATAATATGTTTAAGACAAGTCAGTCTTATCGTTAGTTGGCCTCATTCACGAAGCTGGTCTATAAGGGGGTATAAGGAATTGCCTATAAAATGGTGATTGAACGGGTGTCCACTCTCACCCATCGCTTCCTTGACCGGACTAGGGTCGTTAGCCGGACATGTAGGATAGGACATTAATTATCATTTAAAAGTATAATGATAATTATAAAAGAAACTAAATTTTTATAAATTCCCAATCTTAGTTACTTTAGGAAAAATGTGAAAACGGTGCTACTCCATGAAATTGCACTTTGCACCTTGCCAAGTCGTTAGTGGAGCGTGAGTGGTTAACCGACACACTAATATGGGACTAACAAGGGTGGCAAAGGGTAGCTTGAGAATTGTCATAGATCAATGAAGCGTGTGTGGTTTACCGGCATATTGATTACGTGGTAAATGTCTCGAGAGTGCAAAGAACATTTGCATGGTTATTCACACCTTGTTTGTGATCCTCGGTATCCCCGTCACAAACTTGAAGGGAATAATCGAGATTTAAACATGCCATTGAAATGTTCAATGAATGTCAAAGAATATAGGAATTTCATTTCATTTAAAACCTAATCTTTATTTTCGTTTTTCATGGTGGAAATTGGTAAATCGTCATTTACCTACCTTCGAATATTTTGCAATGATTTAAACGGCATCCCTCTTCCGAATTGTGAAATATTGTGTTGGGTCCTAGCCTTAATATTACATTTGGGTGTTATATTAAGGATACTTATCTAATCTAATCTTTGTCTTTCTTTTCAGATGTCTACTTCGAACACTACTTCAAACTCAAATGTTTCTGGCTCTTTCTCCCTCATGAACTTATGCGGGAGGGTCATCTTTGATGGATCAAACTTCATTGACTAGACTCGAAAAATTCACATGGACATTCGATACCAGGAAAAGGAATATGTCCTTGACAAAGTGATAAAGGAGATTGATGAGTCTACTGCCACTCCTGAACAGATAGCTGAGTATAAGGCTCATGAGAAGGACGCCACAAAGGTGTCGTGCATCATGATAGCCACTATGACTCCTGAGTTGCAGAAGTCATATGAGGACTTCTGGCCTTACGAGATGCACCAAGACTTGATGGAGAGGTACCATCAAAGTGCTCGACAGGAATGGTATGAGATCATTGCCTCCATGATCACAACAAAGATGAAGGATGGAGAGTCCATCACGGGCCACTTGCAAAAGATGCAAAGGTTTGTGGACCGCTTGCTGAAGTTGAATGTCAACTTCGATGAAGAGTTGGCTATTGACATTATCCTACACTCTTTTCCTCCTTGTTATGATCAGTTCAGAATGACTTATCATATGAACAAGGAGGAAATCACTCTTAGCAAGCTTCAAGGCCTTTTCAGGACTGGTGAAAGCAGTTTAGAAGGTAAATTATGTTGTGCCTACTCCTACTACTGTTGCCCCTGTCTTGGCAATTGGACATGGAAAGGGAAAGAAGAGGAAAGCTTCCTCAAAGAGCTACAAGGGAAAGTCCCATGATGGATCCTATTCTAGTCGGTCCAAAGGTGGTTTTTCTACTCCCTCATCCAATCCAAAGGAAGCACAGTGCTTCCATTGTCATGAAAAGGGGTACTGGAAATGAAGCTGCCCCAAATACTTGCAGGACATAAAGGATGGGAAGATCAAGCCCACCTTTGCAGGTATTTACATTATTCATTCTAATAACTTATTACATGCTAATTCTTGGGTCCTTGACACAGGATGTGGTTTTCACATTTGTTCTGATTTGTAGGGTCTAAAAAGAAGTTGGGATGTGGAGCACAGGAAGATGAACTTAATCATGTGGAGTAAGAAAGTGTCGCCTATCACCAAGATTCGAGTTTATACTTTATTGCTTAGTAGTGGCTTAAATTTAGAGTTGAATAATTGTTTCTACTCGTCTGATATGCCGAGAAACATTATTTCCTTTCATGGTTTATATAAACAAGGTTTTAGATTTTTGTTTAATAATGAAACTGGTTCTATTAATGCTTTTTATAATGGTACTTTTATTTTGAAGCATTGCCTTGTAATGGTATATATGAAACTGCGATGGTTGTAGATAACATAGGAAATAATGTGTTGCATATCGATTCGTCCAATGGTTTAGCCAAAGCATGCTTGTGGAATTGTCGTCTTGGACATGTCAACAAGAAGCGCATAGCCCAACTCCAAAAGGACAGAGTGTTGGAGTCATTTGACCTAAATTCAGATGACACATGTGAATCTTGTTTGCTTGGAAAGATGACCAAGTCACCTTCACTGGTTCGTGTGAAAGGGGTGAGGGTTTTTTGGATCTCATACACACCGATGTGTGTGGACACTTCAGATCCACCACAAGGGATGCTAACCGCTTCTATGTGACTTTTACCGATGATTATAGTAGATATGGTTATATCTATTTAATCAAGCATAAGTCAGAAACCTTTGAAAAGTTCAAAGAGTTTAAGAAAGAAGTGGAGAATCAATTGGGCGGGAAAATAAAGGTGCTCCGATCCAATCGAGGTGGGTAGTATCTTAGTATTGAGTTCCACGACTATCTTAATGAATGTGGAATTATTTCAAAATTGACGCCACCTAGGACACCGCAGCTTAATGGTGTGGCTGGGATGCCAGTTGAACCAGTTGATGAGTCCTTACATCTGAGACATTCCGGTAGAGTTAGAATGACACCTGAGTTTTATGGTTTCCATATTACTACAGATGGTGATACATTTATCAGTGATAACACACTGGTAAATTAGGATGAACCTAACAACTACAAGGAAGCCATGGCAGGCCCCGAGTCTGAAAAATGGAAAGAGGCAATGGACAGCGAGATTCAGTCCATATATGACAATCAAGTTTGGAACTTAGTTAACAATGTACCAGGTCGTAAGACAGTCGGGTGCAAATGGATCTTGAAGAAGAAGACCGGGATGGATGGGAAAGTACACACTTATAAGGCGCTATTGTTTGCGAAGGGCTTTACTCAGACTCCTGGAGTTGACTATGACGAGACCTTCTCACCAGTAGCGAAGATTAAATATATAAGGGTTATGCTAGCCATAGCTTCATTTCATGATTATGAAACATGGCAAATGGATGTCAAAACCACTTTCCTTAATGGGAAGTTGGCTGTAGATGTTTACATGAGTCAGCTAGAGGATTTTGTCGGATCAAAGTACCCTAATAGAGTGTGTAAGCTTGAGAAATCCATTTATAGATTGAAACAAGCATCTCGCAGATGGAATATTTGTTTCGATGAGAAAGTCAAAGAGTTTGGTTTTTCGAGAAGCGAGGATGAGTCCTGTGTATATGTCAAATGTGACAACCCGAAATTTTCATCTAGAGCTATTATTCAAAACAATTAGAGTTAGACTCGTTTTTACTATTTTCTAGCTTTGTTTTGAGTCCTTTGGGTGTTCTAAACCTAGTAGATGCAAGTTAGAAGTTCGGATTTGTTTCCCGCAAGCTCACCCGACACAAAAGTGGCCAAACACTCCAACTCGAGGAGTGTACGGCCGTACACCTGGGTGTGCGGCCGCACACCCCTCCTCCGGCAGCACACACTCGTCAAGCAGCACTCTCATACCTATAAGAAAGAGTCTTGGCCGTCATTTCACTCTTTTACACCCTCTTAGTCAAGAACTCGTTTTCTCTCAAGTGGATCCCGATTTTTCCCCTAGATCTTCAAGTGGTAAGTGTTTATAGCCTTTGATTTATAGATTCCTTACTCTATCTAGTGTAAATCACTAATTTCATCCATGAAATCAGCTCATTCTAGTGAATCTTCAAGTGTTCACCAAGAACACCAAGAACACCTACTAAGTTCTTGGGCCCCAAACACTCCTATATGCTTCTACACTGTAAGTACCCTACTCCTACATGTGTTTAGCTATATTTGAGACTTGTTAAAAGCACCAAAACTCGATCTGAAAGGAGTGTGCGGCCGCACAACTTCATGTGGCCGTACACCCCTTATTTTGGTGCTTTAAGGCCTTAAACTCATGTAGTATTCTAGCACATGATCAAAGACACTTAGGGGGACAAGATACGAACTTGGAAAAACGTTTTGGACCATTTTTGCTAGGAGTGTGCGACCGCACACACCATGGCCGCACACACTTGGCCGCACACACCAAGTGTAACCGCACACACACCCTGGCCGCACACTCTGGCCGCACACACACAAAACCCTTGGTTTTGTGGCCTTACACTCCAATATAGGACCATACACCCCTTATGGGCAACCTTATGTGTTGGTAACACTTAATTCTAATTGTTTTTATGTCCCTAGGGCATGTCCCTATCACCATTAGTGGTTATATACATTAAATGTATTCATATATGTGTAATTATATGTTAAATAGGATTCGTTTGTGCTCAAGACTCCAATTGACACCCAACAATCCTATATCGATCTTTCATTCGAGTCACTCACTAAGAGGTGAGTTCATACCCCTTAATTAACCTTTTAAATGTTTTTAAATGCTTTTATGGGGGGAATACAAGTTGAATCCTGATAGTTATTATACCAATCACATGTGATTAATAACTATCAAACTATTGATTTACTACACTTTTAGCTGTTTTATCAAGCAAATTACTTCAACATGATTTTTCGAATGCTTTTACACGTTGAACTCTTTATCAAACTTGTTTTCTAAACTACATCTTTCCTTTCAAATGTTGTTATGACTATGTTTCAAACCCAGGTTTTCATGTACTTCGAGCTATGTTCCAAATAAAGGATTTCTTATACTTTAAACCGTTTATATCAAACAAACTGCTTTCAAATCGTTTTATAAATTGACATCAAGTCATATTCTTAAACTTTTCAAATGTTTTACAAAACTTCTTTTAAACTGTTATATTGTCAAATGCATGCCTATATATGTATATTTATATAAGTAATGTTTAAAGGACTTAGGACTGCTAACGCACCTTATTTCCTGTTCCTTGTTTGGTTGTGGACTTAGGGTATCCTGTTATTTGTCCGAAGGTCGTCTAAATATTAGTTATATATTATGTATACCTATATAGACATAAAAGTTCTACCAGTCAGTTCAGTACCTTTGGGTAGCAAAGGCATACTTCCATTTATCCATATACTTATATTACTAGTAACTATAATGGGTATAGTTAGGAGATACTATTTACTATTCCTAGTGCAAGGAATCACACAAGAGTCGGTTCATTCATGAGTCTATACGAATATATTATATACTATATGAAGATACACTTCATTCATTTAGGCTTTTCGAGGCGTATTGTTCATTCGATACCACCTGGAGTCTACACTTCATTCATTTAGGCTTTTCGAGGCGTATTGTTCATTCGATACCACCTAGAGTATACACTTCATTCATTTAGGCTTTTCGAGGCGTATTGTTTATTCGATACCACCTGGAGTCTACACTTCATTCATTTAGGATTTTCGAGGTGTATTATTCATTCGATACCACCTGGAGTCTACACTTCATTCATTTTGGCTTTTCGTGGCGTATTGTTCATTCGATACCACCTGGAGTCGACACTTCATTCATTTAGGCTTTTCGAGGCGTATTGTTCATTGGATACCACCTTGAGTCTACACTTCATTCATTTAGGATTTTCGAGGCGTATTGTTCATTCGATACCACCTGGAGTCTACACTTCATTCATTTAGGCTTTTCGAGGCGTATTGTTCATTCGATACCACCTGGAGTCTACACTTCATTCATTTAGGCTTTTCGAGGCGTATTGTTCATTCTATACCACCTGGAGTCTATGTTTTATTTACTTTATAACCAGCAGTGTCACTGCTGAGGTAAAATATTATTTTTCCCTATTACCGTTACTTTGTGATCTTATCACATACACGTTTATGTATACTATATATAGATAACAATAGTTACGCTAGGGGAAAAACCTTCATTTTTGGCAGAGGTGCAAATCTTCAAAACAGCCGGGTCTTGGTAGAAGACTACTTTTTATACTAGTAGGAAATATGGGATTTTCTAGAGTTTTCATTCTTATACAAAGTTTTCATGAAACAATTACAAGTCTTTTCTTTACAGTTTTACAAAGCAATGACACTAAAATACTTATGTTCTCACCAGCTTTAAAGCTGATACTCGCTTTCAAAATAACTTGTATTCTCAGGTCACCAGTAGACAGGTACGATGACCAGGTTTTGAGAAGACGGAGCAGTGAAGACTCGTCTTTTATTTTGATACATTATATTCATATCTTATTCTATGAAAGAGCACACTTGTATTAAAATTATACTGTTTAATGCAATGGATGATGTTGTTGCTTGTTTACTATTTTACACTGTTGTGATACTCTACATGACGTCCTCCGCCCCAGAACGTTTCCGCCGTTCTTGGTTTTGGGGTGTGACAGATTGGTATCAGAGCATTGTTTATAGTGAATTGAGTATATCAACCCATAAAAGATATACAGACTATAAATACAATGGGATTAAAATACTCTGACCAAGAGTTTATACTTTTAAATAATAAACTATTTAACTAAGTATACATGCCTGCATTCATACTAAAATCAGTGTCACAATGATAAAAACAATAGTATTACGATTGTTGAATATCACAAGTAAGCTCGGGGATGTATGATCAGTCTTGGGAGTGGCATAGCCTGATCAACTATGTTGGTCCAAGGAGTGATTAGCACATGCACAAGAATGGTTATGATATGGCAACAAGTCTAAAAACTAACCAACGCTACTACAATGAAAACATTAGAACAGAACACAAACCTAAAATACTATGGAAGTATTTTGTGTTACTATAAGTTACTTACGTGCTTATTTCTCATACCCCAATTCTCGCGTAGATAACATGGCTGGACCCCATCCCCACGGCGACCCGTACTTCCCAAACGAAGTCAATGCTGCATGGTTTGGAGAAGAGCCAGAAAATGATCATCCAATCCCTATGGATGATCACCAGGCTGAAGGTTTTGCAGATGGTACTGACTCCGAGCCTGAAGTTGAGAACCTACCCCCGATGGCTCCTATCCCAAATCCTAACCCTCGTCCGGCTTTTCACGGCCCGACACCTCCATGGGTGGAAAGCTTGGAAACATGGAGCCAAGAACAGAATCAGCCCATACCATTCAACGGAGACCAAAGCTTTTATGACCTGAGCGAAGGAGGCTCAGCAGACAGAGTCTTGCCAATCCTGGTCCGCAGAGTGGCCAGAAATGAGATTCAGGGCAGGACAGCCCTCCATCGAATCATGGAAGTTGATGCCAATGCGAGAATGCATACCATCCGCACCATTCGTCTGGAAGATGCTCGGGAGAGGTCTAGGGGAGACCATGAGACCCTGCAACAAGAGCTAGCTGAAACTCGAGCCGAAGTCATAGAGCTCCGAGTACGTCATAGGGTGTACGAAAGACACCTGCTAGATATGGAACGTCAACTGGCTGAACTAAGGGTTCACTAGAGGGATGACCGTCACTAGTAAATGATGCCTTATTTTTCCTTCCTTGTTGTAAGGAATCGTTTTCCTGTCTATGCCCTATGTAGCACTTTTCTATGTAACTACCCTAGTACCGTGAGTACTTTTAGTTAGGCCTTTATGCTGTCAAAACTTTTCTACTCCAGATATGATGTAAGACCTTCTACAAGGTCAACTTTCCTAAACTTATTACATCATGAATATCAATGATATGGACAGTCGACTAATTTCCGTGTCAATCTTTGTTCAAATACTTTCATCCTACTATCGTTAGAATTCTATCTAAAACTCACTCTAGTCAAGTTATTGAGCTATGGTAATTTAGCTCAGGGATCACTTCTAATTCTTGTCGAAGGTTGGATAGCAATCGTCTTATAACCATTCTATGAACTTACTTCTACTCTTTACTAGGACTGCATCATACGGATGTAGGTCAAACCCTCGAGAACTTACTCCTACTCTTTACATGAATGGTCGAAATACATCTGGGTTCAACCATAATCACTCACGAACTCATTTTTCTTTTGTATAACAGAATAATGTCGTCACCCAGAAATAACCAGCCGAGCAACGAAACCCCTATCCTTCATATCGACGCCGCTACATTCCAAGCCGCAGTAACAGCTGTAGTGGCAGCTGTCCTTGCAAACCTCAGCGCTAACAGCGCAAGCAAGGCTGGAAAGGGAGTTGGCAATTCTGATCGTTGTATCAATCCGGGAAGCCAACAAATGATAACAATCGCAGACTTGCAAAGCCGTAAAACCGAGAATAGGAAACGATAGCGTCAAGCCCAAAACGAACGCAAACGATCCCAAAGACTTGCCATGCAACAACAACAAGTGGCAACCCCTGCCATCCCAGCACCGATCAACCCATACAAGGGAAAACTCCCGAAGTGTGACAAGTGTAGCTTTCATCATAATGGGGCTTGCCATGAAATGCAATACTGCAATTACCACAAAATAGGGCACCATGCTCGTAACTGTGGAGCACCGACACGACCCATCACTCAAGTCCCTGACATCGGAGTCAACCAGGCTTGCTATGGTTGCGGTGAAATCGGACACTTTAAGAGGAATTGTTCGAAAAGGAGGAGCAACGAAAGCGACCGTGTCCATACAACTTCGACCCGACACTTCACATCCACCACCGATGCTGCTATAAGCCAGATTTGCCATTTATGCGGTGAGATAGGACACCTCAAGAAGGATTGTCCAATAACGAAGAAATCTGGCGCAGACAGGAAGTTACTAAGGATCACTTCCGCAGGAGAGACTACTTTGGACCCACGTTGAAACACCAGGGCGTTTCGTTATAATAGACTTGTAAACTGTTAAACACTAGTGCAACTCGAGTCTTGTCTTTTGCGAGATCCCGCCAGTTAAGGGGCTCTCGTGCTGCGTATACTTGCTTTTTGTAGTATACCTTATTCGCAGCAGTAATCTTGTAGTAAACTAAAGTACTGGAACTCTGTTAAAAGTTGCACCGTTGTGTTTAGTTTGTAACACCTTTATGAACTAAGTCTAATGCCTCTTATTCCGAGTAGTCCGGCATTTTCATATAACTTGAGCAAACCCTACCCTCACAATACCAATCTCACGCGTAAATTCTTTGCTCCGAAACCGCCTTTCTAGCGAAGCCGTCATTCCAGAACTCCGAGGTACTCATGCGGAGAGTATCTTATGTTTCGTATCCTTCCCGAAGACAACTAAACAAACCTCCCTGGAGTACCACTCGTACAGTACGTGAAGTTCAACACGAAGACCCATACGGTTTATCTATCACTGGAGAAGGTATACGCAAGGGTGGTATATAATCAAGGTTCTACAGGCTTAGAATTAATGATTCCACTTTAACTTCTTTTCCTTGTTTGGATGTGAGCTTAAAGAAGAATCATTTATTCGATTTCCTTTTCAGTCTTACTTATATATGACTCGTATACATGAAGCTGTGATGGATGAACCAAATATGACATCTGATATGAACTTTAGGACGGAGACTGCCCAAGACTACGAGTGATCGTACTGCCATGTGAGTAAACTTAGAATCCAATCAAATGCCTTCTCACCGATCGAGACAACAGATTTAGAAAGAACAGAAAACTACTAGGATTACCTCCGCAACGTCAAGTCGAATTTAGGATCGACTTAGTTCCAGGGGCTACCCCCCTGTCACCAAATCGCCCTATAGTCTAACACCTACAGAGATACAAGAATTGTCCAGTCAACTTAACGAACTGCTCAGCAATGGCTTAAAAGACCGAACTTCTCACCCTGGGAACTCTAGTCTGGTTCGTTAAGAAGAAAGACAGATTATTTAGTATGTGCATCGACTAATGGATACCTCGACAAGATCTCCATTAGGAATCGTTACCCTCTGCCTCGCATGGATGGATTCTTTGACCAACCGGAAGGAACGAATTACCTTTCGAAGACGGATCTGAGATCCGAGTATCGCCAGTTACGAGTGTCAGAGGAGGATGTCCCGAGGACGGCCTTCTGAACTCGATACGGACGCCACGAGTCCGTAGTGATACATCTCGGATAAGACCAATGCTCCCGCAATATTCATGGACATAATGAATAGGGTATGCCGTCCTTACTTGGATCAGTTCGTCATTGTCCTTATAAATGACCTACTCATCTACTCTCATAGTAAGAAAGAGCATAGAAAGCATCTACGACAGACCTTGGAAACATTTCGATCAGAGAAGCTCTACGCGAAGTTCTCTAAATGCGAGTTTTGGATTCGAAGAGTCGAGTTCCTAAGGCACACTGTTAGTAAAGTGGGAATTTATGTGGACCCTTCCAAAATCAAAACCATTGAGAACTGGTCAGCACCAAAGATGCCTATGGGAATTCACCAATTTCTAGGTCTCGCTGACTACTATCGTAGGTTCATTCAGAACTTCTCTCAAATTACGAAACCTCCTACGACTTCGACCCAGAAGGGAGTGGCCCTTGACTGGGAAGAAAAACAAGAGAAAGAAACCTTTGGAATTCCAAGTGTGAGACCATATTCTTTTGAAAGTCTCACCCTGGAAAGGCTTGATACGCTTCGAAAAGCGTGGAAAGCTAAATCCAAGATACATAGAGCCCTTCGAGATTCTTGCTAGAATCGGCCCTGTAACTTACAGACTCAACCTACCCTGCGAACTCAGTAACATACATTCTACCTTCCACGTCTCTAACTTGAAAAAGTGTTTGTCCGACGAGACTTTTGTAATCCCACTCGACGAGATCGAGATCAACAAGAGCCTCAACTTCGTGGAAGAACCGTAGTGACCATGGACCGAGAGGTCAAGCAGACGAAGCAAAGCCGCTTCCCAATAGTGAAGGTTCGCTGGAACGCCAAGCGGCGACCAAAATTCACTTGGGAGCGCAAGGATCAAATGAAACTTAAATATCCTCATCTTTTTATTTAGTTATTTGTAATAACTTAACTGCTTGAACTCTAATTTCGGGACGAAATTCCCTCTAACGGGGGGATGATGTGATAACCTGAAATTTTCATCTAGAGCTATTATTCAAAAAAATTAGAGTTAGACTCGTTTTTACTATTTTCTAGCTTTGTTTTGAGTCCTTTGGGTGTTCTAAACCTAGTAGATGCAAGTTAGAAGTTTGGATTTGTGTCCCGCAAGCTCACCCGACACAAAAGTGGCCAAACACTCCAACTCGAGGAGTGTACGACCGTACACCTGGGTGTGCGGCCGCACACCCCTCCTCCGGCAGCACACACTCGTCAAGCAGCACTCTCATACCTATAAGAAAGAGTCTTGGCCTTCATTTCACCGTTTTACACCCTCTTAGTCAAGAACTCATTTTCTCTCAACTGGATCCCGATTTTTCCCCTAGATCTAGTGTTAATCACCCTTTGATTTATAGATTCCTTACTCTATCTAGTGTAAATCACTGATTTCATCCATGAAATCAGCTCATTCTAGTGAATCTTCAAGTGTTCACCAAGAACACCAAGAACACCTACTAAGTTCTTGGGCCCCAAACACCCCCATACGCTTCTACACTGTAAGTACCCTACTCCTACATGTGTTTAGCTATATTTGAGCCTTGTTAAAAGCCCCAAAACTCGATCTGAAAGGAGTGTGCGGCCGCACACCTTCATGTGGCCGTACACCCCTTATTTTGGTGCTTTAAGGCCTTAAACTCATGTAGCATTCTACACATGATCAAAGACACTTAGGGGGACAAGATACGAACTTGGAAGTACGTTTTGGACCTTTTTTTCTAGGAGTTTGCGACCGCACACACCATGGTCGCACACACTTGGCCGCACACACCAAGTGTAACCGTACACACACCCTGGCCGCACACTCTGGCCGTACACACACAAAACCCTTGGTTTTGTGGCCTTACACTCCAATATAGGACCATACACCCCTTATGGGCAACCTTATGTGTTGGTAACACTTAATTCTAAGTGTTTTTATGTCCCTATGGCATGTCCCTATCACCATTAGTGATTATATACATTAAATGTATTCATATATGTGTAATTATATGTTAAATAGGATTCGTTTGTGCTCAAGACTCCAATTGACACCCAACAATCCTATATCGATCTTTCATTTGAGTCACTCACTAACAGGTGAGTTCATACCCCTTAATTAACCTTTTAAATGTTTTTAAATGCTTTTATGGGGGGGGGGGAATACAAGTTGAATCCTGATAGTTATTATACCAATCACATGTGATTAATAACTATCAAACTATGGATTTACTACACTTTTAGCTGTTTTATCAAGCAAATTACTTCAAAATGATTTTTTGAATGCTTTTACACGTTGAACTCTTTATCAAACTTGTTATCTAAACTACATCTTTCCTTTCAAATTTTGTTATGACTATGTTTCAAACCAAGGTTTTCATGTACTTCAAGCTATGTTCCAAATAAGGGATTTCTTATAGTTTAAACCGTTTATATCAAACAAACTGCTTTCAAATCGTTTTATAAATTGACATCAACTCCTGTTCTTAAACTTTTCAAATGTTTTACAAAACTTCTTTTAAACTGTTATATTGTCAAATGCATGCCTATATATGTATAGTTATATAAGTAATGTTTGGTTGTGGACTTAGGGTATCCTGTTATTTGTCTGAAGGTCGTCTAAATATTAGTTATATATTATGTATACCTATATAGACATAAAAGTTCTACCAGTCAGTTCAGTACCTTTGGGTAGCAAAGGCATACTTCGATTTATCCATATACTTATATTACTAGTAACTATAATGGGTATAGTTAGGAGATACTATTTACTATTCCTAGTGCAAGGAATCACAAAAGAGTCAGTTCATTCATGAGTCTATACGAATATATTATATACTATATGAAGATACACTTTATTCATTTAGGCTTTTCGAGGCGTATTGTTTATTCGATACCACATGGAGTCTACACTTCATTCATTTAGGCTTTTTGAGGCGTATTGTTCATTCGATACCACCTGGAGTCTACACTTCATTCATTTAGGCTTTTCGAGGCGTATTGTTCATTCGATACCACCTGGAGTCTACACTTCATTCATTTAGGATTTTCGAGGCGTATTGTTCATTCGATACCACCTGGAGTCTACACTTCATTCATTTAGGATTTTCGAGGCGTATTGTTCATTCGATACCACCTGCAGTCTACACTTCATTCATTTAGGCTTTTCGAGGCATATTGTTCATTCGATACCACCTGGAGTCTACACTTCATTCATTTAGGCTTTTCGAGGCATATTGTTCATTCGATACCACCTGGAGTCTACACTTCATTCCTTTAGGATTTTCGAGGCATATTGTTCATTCGATACCACCTGGAGTCTACACTTCATTCATTTAGGCTTTTCGAGGCGTATTGTTCATTCGATACCACCTGGAGTCTACACTTCATTCATTTAGGCTTTTCGAGGCGTATTGTTCATTCGATACCACCTGGAGTCTATGTTTTATTTACTTTATAACCAGCAGTGTCATTGCTGAGGTAAAATATTATTTTTCCCTATTACCGTTACTTTGTGATCTTATCACATACACGTTTATGTATACTATATATAGATAACAATAGTTACGCTAGGGGAAAAACCTTCATTTTTGGCAGAGGTGCAACCCTTAAAACAGTCGGTTTTTTGTAGAAGACTGCTTTTTATACTAGTAGAAAATATAGGATTTTCTAGAGTTTTCATTCTTATACAAAGTTTTCATGAAACAATTACAAGTTTTTTCTTTACAGTTTTACAAAGCAATGACACTAAAATACTTATGTTCTCACCAGCTTTAAAGCTGATACTCGCTTTCAAAATAACTTGTATTCTCAGGTCACCAGTAGACAGGTACGATGACCAGGTTTTGAGAAGACGGAGCAGTCAAGACTCGTCTTTTACTTTGAGACATTATATTCATATCTTATTCTATGAAAGAACACACTTGTATTAAAATTATACTATTTAATGCAATGGATGATATTGTTGCTTGTTTACTACTTTACACTGTTGTGATACTCTACATGACGTCCTCCGCCCCAGAACGCTTCCGCCGTTCTTGGTTTTGGGGTGTGACATCAAAGCTAGTGGGAGTATAGTTAGCTTTCTTGTATTGTATGTACATGACATACGGCTCATAGGAAACGACTTCCCAACTTTGCAGGTTGTTAAAAACTGGTTTGGGAAGTGTTTTGCTATGAAGGACCTTGGGGAAGCAGCTTACATTCTAGGGATAAGGATATTGAGAAATAGGAGTAAAAGACTAATAGGACTTAGTCAAAATGCCTACTTGGACAAGGTGTTGAAACGTTTCAGCATGGAGAATTCCAAGAAAGGAGAACTGCCTATCCAGAGCAATGCCGAACTGAGTAAGACTCAGAGTCCAAGTACCGATGCCGAAATAGCGGAAATGAGTTGAATACCATATGCTTCCACAGTTGGCTCGATCATGTATGCTATGACATGTACTCGCCCTGATGTAGCCTTTTCTTTGAGCATGCTTAGTCGATATCAAGGGAATCCTTAGAAAGCTCACTGGACAGAAGTTAAGAACATTCTTAAGTACCTGCAAAGGACTAAGGACTGGTTCCTTACCCTCGGCGGGAGTGATGACTTGAGTGTGACAGGGTATAGTGACGCCGACTTTCAGAACGATATAGATAATTTCCACTCTCAGTCAGGCTGGGTATTTACCTTAAATGGAGGAGCAGTAACATGGAAAAGTTCCAAACAGGAGACTGTAGCTGATTCAACGTGCGAATCAGAGTACATAGCAGCAAGTGAAGCGTCGAAGGAGGCAATATGGCTGACGAACTTCATCGGAGACCTTGGGGTTGTACGAGCTGTAAAGGAGCCTATGGAGATTTTCTGTGATAACGAGGGTGCGGTCACCTTAACCAAGGAACATAGGGATCATGGCAGATCCAGGCACATCGACAGAAATATCACTTCATAACACATCGAGTAGAAGAAGAACTCGTTGTAGTGAAGAGAGTATCGTCAGAGGAGAACCCAGCAGATCCCTTTATGAAGGGACTGAGTAGGGTTAAGCACTTGCAACATGCTAGGAGTATCGGGGTGAAGGACGATATTAGTTTTAGTGAGTAGATAGATATTTAGAAACTTGTAATAGCTAAAATTTAATTGACATTTGATGATTGAATAAAAGGAGTTTTATTTATAAGTAAAGTTACTATATTGTGTCAATTTTTTACTATTGTTTCACCTTTACATGTTTTAATTTCCAGAATAATAAGATTATTCAAACTATCCACAATCGATAATACTTTGGAAGAGATTATGAGGCTAGAATGTCATGAATGGGTTTGTAAGATTGTCTAAGGTGTTAGACATAGCAAAACTTTGCTACAACATTCCTGACTGCTCTTGAAATAAGATTTGAGTATTGGATTAAACCCACACTCACATGAATCACTTCATGGAATTTATCATGAGTGATTGTGAGACGATAATATTGTATAGTTTTCAAACAGAGATATATGAGTTGTTGATTACGAGTTGGTTGTGCATTGATTATACGAAAACACATCAGTAAATTGATGTTATAAAACGTATTATTGTGTATGATTTAACGAGTAGTTAGTACAAGCATATAAGTCGAAGTTTATTTGTTCCTTTTATCCTAAGAGGATTAAAAGTGATATCTTGGGCCCCTCGATGATTTTGTTTTGACTTATGTGTCGGGACCGGTGTGGACTCAATTGATGTGTTCAATTAAGTTCTATGTCAAACAAATCAGAAATCGGGAAACAAACTGTTGAACAATGAGTATGACTTTATTCCATGTCTTTGTCCATATGATATTTTGTAGAACAGAGGATTATATGACCCCTTATTGAAAAGGACGCGTCATTGACTAGGTCAGAGTTCGACAGTGGCTTTTGAGAGCTACGATTGCTAATCGGTTTTGAAGTTACATTGGCAGTTATAGTTATTAGACTTATCCAAGTGGGAGACTGTTGGATTAGGTATCTAAGCCCATAATATAATTGGAATGTACTTGACCTGATAGTAGCATGGTCCTTTTGGGTTGCCTTTTCCGGAGCAATTTGACAGGATGGATATTTAAGAAAGAGGTTATTTCTGATTTATTAATATATTATATGAATAATATATTAATTGAGAAATCATATTATTTAATTAGTATTGATCAAGAATTAATTTGGAATTAATTTAGTGATCAAAAGAGACTGATTAAATTTATGGGGACTGATTAAGTAAATCAGTAATACTTATATTTTGGGCTAATGATCCATGTTGATTAGGGATGGGCTAAACCTATATGAGAGTCCATGAATTTTTAATCCAAAGGGCCTAAGAAATATCAAGAGTCATGGTGAATTAGGGTTTGCATGGAAGAAACCCTAGCAATGCCACACTATTAAAGTAACCCCTTAACACCTAAAATTGCCTAATGCATCCTAAAGGAGAACCATAACCGATTTTGTGTTTCTTATCCTCTCTCTCATAAGCCTCCTCTTGCTTTTGGTGTTTGTGACACATTAGAGGCATCACATTTGCAGTGCTAAGCTTTTTAAAGGCCAAGAGCTACAAGCTACAAATAAAATGTATTCTTCTAACTAGTTTTTATGTTGTATATCTCCAATTCCATGCTAGTTAGGGTATTTGCTTTGGAAAATGAAATTGCATGTATAATTAGAGAAAACTTATTTCCAAAGCATCTAGGGTTGTATGTGCACCATATGTGTGTTATAGTACCCTTAACCCAGCAGTTACTTCAATGTTGAAAATCAGATATATTGTTGAAATCAGGATTTCAATGGTTGAAGATTTTCGAGTCGAAGAATCTAAAGGTGGAATTTCAAAACTTTTTCTATGCCTGCTGCAGTGCTACTACATTCATAAGAAGGTAGATGATAACAGAAGTTACATATTTGGTCCTTAATGTTTCAGCATCTTGCCACTTTTGTTGGTGTCTTGATGAGAATATTGGTGTTGATTTAGTGCGATAACTAAGGGTGCTATTTTCTTGACTTTCGTTTTACTCAAGTGGGTTTAATTGAGAATCGAAAGTTTGATGTGTTTAATGACATCTTTTTTCACACCCCGCTAAAGCGGAAACACGGGACGTGACAACACAAAGGTTCTCAAAGCAAAAGTTAAAAGACAACACCAATCATAGTATTAAAAGCATTACAATTTACAATGAGTTGGAACAAATTTTAAAAAAATTACAATGTATTTGAAAAGCAACCCATGCGAATGCTCGTACAAGTGATGTAACGCTTGGAAATGGAGATGTTCCTAGTTTCCCTTCGGAGTTGGAAGAATTGCAATTTGACCCTTATAAGTAGTATGTGGGGCGTACAACAGGGTACACTTAGCGTACTAGCTAAGAAACTAGTACGTGGGGCGTACCTTATGTGTACGCTTAGTGTACTAATGGTAGATGGTCGTGGGTCCGTGGCCTCCTACGCTGCGCGTACGAGGAGGACGCATGGCGTACGAGGAGGGAAGGAAAACCCTAATTTTTTCGGGATTGTACCCTATATAAGCCATAAGTTAGCCTCTTTTATCCTTGTTTAACCAGCCTCCTCACCCTTGAAAAACCTAATTCGTTCCTTAGCCTATGTTTGGTGATTTTGAGCTCTTGTGAAGCTTTTGTGGAGGGTTTTGTGGATCTAAAGGAGGAAGAAGAAGCTTGAAGACTCATTCTTTGGAGGAGGGCTTTGAGATCCAACTTCATCATCTTCTTTTGGTGGCTTGTGAGGTATAAATTTCAAACCTTGCCATTTAATTTCATAGATCTACTCTTTGGTATGTTTTTGGTCATTTTGGGTCTCCTTGATTGGTGATTGGATGTTAAGGTCGTTTTTGGAGCTTAGCTTTATAGATCTGGACATATTAAGGTTCCTTATGCATAAAGGTGCAAGCTTTATGGTGGTTTTGATCTCATGCAAATATTAAGCCATTTATTAAGCTCATTTGAGCTCTAGAGCCCTATTAAGCCATGAATGCACATAAAGTTGGCAAGTTTATGTGATTAACCACCTTAAGGAAGTCAAATATGTGAGAACAAGGATATTATGTGCAGGGACAAGGTTCGAAAACTCAAACCTTGAGTTAATGCTTAAGATCATTGTATGCTTATAATTATGTGTTCCAGTCAAGTCTGGCAAGACCAGTCGAGACTGAAGAGAGAAATCAACAAAGTACTCCAAGTATTAAATGTGGAACTATGAGTATAATCAAGGTAAAGACAATAAATGAACTAGTAGAATGTTTTGAAAGAGTTTGATATGAGTAAAAAGGTGAAAGATAGTTAGTATGAGAATATGCTATATTTGGAAGAACAATCTGTGATATTCTTGTCATTCAATCACTCCTTAAATAGTCAAGGAGGAACATAGTACAAACTGATTGGCATACAATGGACCGGATAAACATGCTACTTCTAACATACAGATTATCCAAATAAACTAAAGAGACTTGGTCCTATGAAAAGTTACATAAAACAAAAGACAAGAATAATTAATGCATAGACTGGCACATGATCTCAGATCATTTCTTCATCTCTGACTTCGGATGTTCAAGACTGACTTCAGATGTTCAAGGGTTAGATATTGCTAGAGGTTCACTTTCAGGTTCCAAAAAAATATGAGTTTGGATTGAAGTCTTATTGGATTAAGAGTTGAAATGGAAAAGTTGGCTGAGCTGGTCAGTACGCGGGGCATACAGTCAAGGAGGGGATTCTGCAGATTTTAGATGAGTGCTTGGGCGTGTTCCGTGTTGAGGTTATGGCTATCGTTGGAGCTCGTACTCTTTCTTTCCGTGAGTTTCATGCTTTTGGATTTCCTACGTTCTCTGGGGAGAAGGACCCCATTTCCTGTAGGAGATGGTTAGCAGATATGGCTAATGCGTTCAGGACGAGTTTCTGCACCGAGGGGTCGAAGGTCAGATTTGCTTCCTGTCTTCAGAAAGACATAGCTCGAGATTGGTTGGAGGAGGTAGACTTCTCCTTGGGAGGCGAGGCCCTGGAGATGATGCATTGGGATGAGTTTTTGACCCGCTTTAGAGCTTAGTTTGTGCCAACTATTGAGGTTCAGTAGTTGGCAAGGGAGTTTGAGGACCTTCACCAGACTATAGAGACTTTGGCAGAGATCACTTCCAAGTTCCGGGATAGGGCTTTATTGGTTCCGCATTATGTAGTTGACGAGGAATGAAGAATGTAAGGTATCATGATATGCTGAGGGATGACATCAGGGAGTTTCTGAGTATATCAGGGTGCAAGACCCTGAATGATATTGTTTCTAGAGCCCAAGAGCGGGAGATCAATCTGGAGCACCTGAAGAATAGAGGGCCAGATCAGGTGCAGGAAGTGGAGGGTCCTGGGAAGAGACCCAAGACTTCAGATCAGCGATTGAGGGGACAGCAGGGCCGGGGTCAGTCCAGCACGTGTGGCAAACTAAACGATGAGGTTTGTCGTTCCAGGGGCATAGTCTGCTACGAGTGTGGCAGGGTTGGTCATGTCAGTCGGGATTGTCCTCAGGGGGCAAGACCTTATGTTTTCACTGCAAATCAACTGAGCCACAAGAACGTCGACTGTCTGATGTTAAGGGAAGGAGTAGTGAGTGCACCTGCTCGGTTACATTGAGGATCACTAATGGACGTGAGGGTAAGGCAGGAGCCCCAGCAGAGAGGTGCCGACCATTGTAGTGTCAGGCAGGGGAGGCTAGGACTCCAGCAGGTGATATTGCGGGTATGTTATCTTTTGCTTTCTCCTTGGTTATTATCAGTATTTATATTGCTTTGAATTTTTCATCGGTTTGGGTCAGCATTATCTTTGGTTTAATTCTCTGTTAATTGTTCGGTTTATATCATCAAGAATTGTTATATGCCATTTGCATGCCATGAATCATCAGTGGGTCAGTAATGGCTTGTATCTTGTTGAGCGGGTTTCAGTGTGTTGGTTGTTGTTTCAGTTCTTTGATGGGATCGATTCAGGAGTATTGTTTGGAAGGTCTATGGTCAAGATCAGCGGGTTAGTTCTCCAATAAAGTCAGGGTTCAGTGGTTTTAGGATTTGATATGGTTGGATCGAAACGTTGTGTATGGAATAACTTTTAGGGTTTAATCACTAATGTTGCTAGGGAAGGAGCAATAGTAAGAAGATGGTGGTGACAGTCGTAGGAGCTGGGTTTGCCACTGGGAGTGCCAGGGGGAATTGATCTATTGCTAGGGTTTTGGTCTTTGTCGCCAGCATAAAGGCCTTCAGGATTTGTGTGTTGTATCATTGGAAGCGTTTGGGGTTGTCGGATTTTCGGAGATTTCAGGAGTGTTCATCTGGATTGCAAGTGTTGTACAGTCATGGGGTTTGTTTGGCTAGTGATGGAACACTAGTATTGGGATGTACAGGTTTTCGGTGGTTTAACCATAGGGAGGTAAGATGGATTGGAAATCCATCAAACTCTACGTGCTGGAAGAGCTTCGACGATTCCAAGTGGGGAAAACCGTTCAGATTTCGAGAAGCTGGATCAGGCGTGAAACTAGGATGAGTTTCACATCCCCGTCGAGAAGGATGGCGGCCCAAGTAGCCGTCTAGAATGAGGATTGTGTGAGTTGGGAGTTCAGAAAACTTCCAACAGTTGGTTAGCGTCTTCTTGGTGTTGGATAGCAGGCTTATAGATGGATCCAGGTTGGAATTCTAAGCATGACCCGAGCCCCGAATTGGGTGCATAGTCTGATGCGTGTTCGACTCAAAATGAGTATGGATGGATTTATTGATAGATGAGAGGTAAGACCGTGGGCGGTGACCATGGAAAGATAGGAGTGTTGTAAGACTTCGGGGTGGCCCATAGTATTCACTAGGTTGTCGGATAGAATGGGAGTGTTGTAAGACTGCGGGATGGCCCGTAGCATTCACTAGGTTGGCTGATAGTGCGGGAGTGTTGTAGGACTGTGGGGTGGCCCGTAGCATTTACTAGGTTGGCTGATAGTGTAAGAAAGTTGTAAGACTGTGGGGTGGCCCGTAGCATTCACTAGGTAGGCAGTTAGTGTGGGAGTGTTGTAAGACTGCGGGGTGGCCCGTAGCGTTCACCCGTCCTTGTGTAGTGGTGAGGGTGTGGCAAATCCATGATTGGTTATGGATTATTCAAATGGATTAGACCAGACTAGTTTAGTTTGTATGATTGTGGGAAGGCCACAACATTCATGGAATCAGGAAGTGGTAGGTCGTTGGAGGCAGGTTGTGATATAAGACAACAGTTGTGTTGGATAAGGTGTCTAAGTCCATAACTATTTCTGGTATGTACTTGACCCGACCCGGCATGGTCCATTTGGGTTGCATGGCACCATGCAATTGGATAAACTAAAATGAGAGAAATAACACTTATGGTTTATTAATATATTATAAGTTCTAATATATTAATAATATTATTTAATTAGTTTGATCAAGAATTAATTTAGAATTAATTAAGTGATCAAAAGATAACTAATTAAATATATGGTTAGATTATGTAAATCTTCCATATCCTATATAGTGGGCTAAGAGGCTCCATGGATTATCAAGTTGGGTTCCACCCATAGGATGCTCCATGGATGCTCCATGGGAGTTACAAACCCATGGGTCATGGAAATGAAGAGTCATGACACATTAGGGTTTACATGGTGTAACCCTAGATGTGTCAACACTATATAAGAAACCCATTCTCCACCAAAATTGGCTACACATAAGAAACAAAAGGGCTAGAGCCGATTTTGCAAGTGTAAGATTCTCTCAAAGTTTACTCCTTTGCATTTGGTGTTGTGTGAAGCATTTGAGGCATCACACTTGGGGTGCTAGGCTCACAAGGTTTCAAGGATCATAATCAACAACAAGGTAAGTTATTCTATCTTTCATTCAAGTTAAAAATGTTCCCCATGTATCCTAGATAGGAATATAACCTTGGAATTCAACTTTCCATGATTATTAGACAAACATAGATCCAAGGTTATTAGGGTTGCATGTACACTTAGGAAGTGTTAGAATGCTCAAAACCCATCAGTGGTGTCAGAGCCTAGGTTTGTTTGTTGTTTTTTTTTGTGCAAACAGCTTGAAAAAAAATCGTTTTTCTGTTTTCTGCTCGTATGAAAGTTTGCACATTTGTTGCTGGAAATGGACTAGAAACATTACCCTAAACTGTTTTGATGTTTTAAAGCTTGTTTTAGATGGTGTAATGTTTATGCTAATCCATTTACAATGGCAATTATTAAAATTACAAGTTTTTTTTAAGTGTAATTTTTTATTCTTGAAAGTGTTCATATTCATGTTCTTGAACTTATGAAGATTAGATGATCATAGGAATTGTTTGTAACCTTCATGGTAGTTTAATTCATGATCATAATGTGTTTTAATGGAGTCCATAACTTGTCCTCAAGTTATGGAAAACCAAAAGTCTCACTTTTATTAAAGCCATTAAAAGAACACAAGAGTTGTAAAAATGAAGAGTCTTCATTTTTATTACTCAATTAATTCATAAGTTATAAGAAATGAAAAGTTTTGGAAGTTTACAAAACTTGCCCTCATGTTTTGGAACATGTAAAGTCTTGATTAAAACTTTAGTTCCAACCCTTAGAATTTTGAAAGTTAAAATTCAACCCTTATACTTTATAATATTATAAGTTACTAATATATATATGTATAACGTCAAGTCGTCTTACCGCTAGTATGCCTCATTCACGAAGCCGGTCTATAAGGGGGGTATAAGGTTGTTGCCTATAAAATGGCAACTTAATGGGTGTCCACTCTCACCCACCGCTTCCTTGATCGGTGGAGGGTCGTTAGCCGAACGGGTAAGACAAGGACTTATAAATTCTCATTAAAAGTATGATGAATATTATAAAGTAACTAAATGCTTTTATTAAATACCCAATCTTAGTTACTTTAGGAAAATGTGAATAAGGTGCTAATCCATGAAATTACACTTTACACTTTGTTTAAGTTGTTGGTGGAGCGTGTGTGGTTAACCGGCACACTAACTTGGACTTAACAAGGTAGGTAAAGGGTGACTTAAGGTTTACCATAGCATCGGTGGAGCGTGTGTGGTTTACCCGCACATCGATTGAGTGATAAACCTTCAGGGTACCAAGTGATTTGCATGGTTACTTCACACCTCGTTTTGTGATCGTCGGTATCCCAATCACAAAACTTGGAGGGCACACTCGAGATTGAAACATGCCTTTGAAAAGTTCATTGAATCTCAAAAGAATCTAGGAATTTCTAAGAACCAATTAAAAACCTAATATCTATATTTCGTTTTTCATGGTGGAAATTGGTGAATCGTCATTCACCTACCTTTCAAATATGTTCTAGCTTGGATTACGACATACCTCTTCTAAGTTATAATATATTGTGATTGGATTCTAGCCTTAATATTACATTTGGGTGTTTTATTAAGGACTCTCTTAATATCTAAACTAATCTTGTTCTCTTCTTTCAGATGTCTTCAAACAATGCTGCTTCTGGCTCTAATCCTAATGGCTCCTTTACCCTTATGAACTTGTGTGGGAAAGTCACTTTTGATGGATCCAACTTCAATGAATGGATCAGAAACATCAGGATGATTACACGCTACGAGGACAAAGAATATGTCCTTGACAAGGAGCTTAAGGAGATTGATGAGACCACTGCAACTCCCCAGGAGTTCGCTGACTTCCGGGCACATGAAAGGGATGCTACAAAAGTGGCATGCATCATGTTGGCCACCATGACAGCGGAACTCCAAAAGTCCTATGAGGACTTCTACCCTTTTGAAATGCACCAAGATCTGATGGAAAGATACCATCAAAGTGCACGACAGGAGAGGTATGAAATCATATGCTCTATCATAACAACCATGATTAAGGACGGGGAATCCTACAACACTCCCGCACTATCAGCCAACCTAGTGAATGCTACGGGTAAGTCGGTTGTTAACACTCCTACTCCAAACTCTGCCCCGGTTTTGGCAATCGGGAAAGGTAGAGGGAAGAAGAGGAAGAGCTCTTCGAAGGGTACCAAGGCTAGGACCCTTGATGGCTCTTCTTCAAGTGGAACCAAGAAAGGTTTTGTCACTCCTTCTTCTGACCCTAAAGAGGCTGAATGCTTCTATTGCCATGATAAGTCACATTGGAAGCGGAACTGCCCAAAATACCAGCAAGATGTGAAGGATGGGAAAGTTAAACCCAACCATGCAGGTATTTACACTATCTTATCTAATAACTCACCCCATTCTAACTCTTGGGTCCTTGATACCGGTTGTGGTATTCATATATGTTCTGATTTGCAGGGACTAAGAAGAAGTGAGAATGTGGAGCATGGAAGAATAAACTTAATCATGGGGAATAGGAAAGCTTTACCTGTCACCAAGATTGGAGTTTATACTTTATTGCTAAGTAGTGGGTTTAGTTTAGATTTGAATAAGTGTTGTTATTCGCCAGAAATGGCAAGAAACATTATTTCCTTTCATGCATTGTATAAACAAGGTTTCACATTTTCATTTGATAATGAAGTTGGTTCGATTAATGCTTTCTTTAATAATGTTCTTTATTTTAAAGCATTACCTTGTGATGGCGTGTATGAAACTGTATCTGTGGTTGATAACTTAGGAAATAATGTATTGTGTATTGATTCTGTTAATAATAATAACTTGGATAAAGCATCATTATGGCATTGTCGTCTTGGACATATAAGCCAGAAACGCATAGGCCAACTCCAAAAGGATGGAGTCTTGGAGTCATTTGACCTAAAGTCAGATGATAGTTGCGAATCAAGCTTACTTGGAAAAATGACAAAGTCACCCTTCACAAGTTCTTGTGAGAGGGGTGAAGGTTTGTTGGATCTTATACACACGGATGTGTGTGGACCCTTCAAACATGCCACAAGGGATGCTAATCGTTATTATTTGACTTTTACTGATGATTATAGTACATATGGATATGTCTACTTAATCAAGCATAAGTCAGAGACTTTTGAGAGGTTTAAAGAGTTTAAACAGGAAGTCGAGAATCAATTGGGCAGGAACATTAAGATGCTTCGATCCGATCGAGGTGGTGAGTATCTTAGTTCAGAGTTCCTCGACTATCTTAGGGAATGTGGGATTGTCTCACAATTGACACCTCCCAGGACACCGTAGTTGAATGGTGTAGCTGAGAGGCGTAATCGAACCTTGTTGGAGATGGTTCGTTCCATGATGAGTCGAGCTTCGCTACCAATCTCATTTTGGGGGTATGCCTTAGAGACTGCCGCCCATATCCTTAATCTAGTTCCCACAAAGAAAGTTGCCAAAACTCCTCATGAGATGTGGACTGGTAAAGTACCCAAACTAGACCACATTAAGATTTGGGGTTGCGAGGCTTTCGTGAGACGCGAGACTCATGATAAGCTCGAACCTCGAAGTGAGAGGTGTATTTTCATCGACTACCCACAGAAATCCTTTGGTTACCTCTTCTACAGACCTAGTGAGAATGTGGTCTTTGTAGCTAGGAGGGCTTTCTTTCGAGAGAGAGAGAGTTCATAAGCTAAGGAGATAGTGGGAGGCAAGTTGACCTTGAAGAAATTCAAGAGTCAAGTGGTGAAGGAAGTTCAAACCCTAGCACTCAACTTGAGGAGGAAACTATTGTTGAGCCAATTGACAAGTATGTACCTCTGAGGCGTTCCACAAGGGTTAGGAATGCACCTGGGCATTATTATGGATTCCATATTACTGCGGAAGGTGATACACTTATCAGTGATAAGACACTGATAGGTCTGGATGAACATAACAGTTACGCGGAAGCCATGGCAGGCCCTGAGTCAGCCAAGTGGAAAGAGGCAATGGACAACGAGATACAGTCCATGTATGACAATCAAGTTTGGAACTTGGTTGAGAATGTACCAGGTCGTACGACTGTAGGGTGCAAATGGATCTTCAAGAAGAAGACCGACATGGATGGTAATGTACACACTTATAAGGCACGACTGGTTGCAAAGGGTTTCTTACAAACTCTGGGAGTTGATTATAATGAGACCTTTTCTCCAGTGGCCAAGATTAAGTCTATTAGGGTTCTGTTAGCCATAGCCGCATTTCACGACTATGAAATATGGCAAATGGATGTCAAAACCGCTTTCCTTAATGGAAAGTTGGCTGAGGATGTTTACATGAGTCAGCTAGAGGGTTTTGTCAACACAAAGTACCCTAATAGAGTGTGTAAGCTTGAGAAATCCATTTATGGGTTAAAGCAAGCACCTCGCAGATGGAATCTTTGCTTTGATGAGAAAGTCAAGGAATTTGGCTTTTCTAGGAGTGAAGATGAATCTTGTGTATATGTCAAGGCTAGTGGGAGTATAGTTAGCTTTTTGGTATTGTATGTGGATGACATACTACTCATAGGAAATGACATCCCAACTCTGCAGGAAGTTAAGTCCTGGCTTGGGAAGTGTTTCTCTATGAAGGACCTAGGAGAAGCTGCCTATATTCTAGGGATAAGGATCTTGAGAGACCAGAGTAAAAGACTAATTGGACTTAGTCAGAGTACATACTTGGATAAGGTGCTGAAGAGATTCGGCATGCAGGACTCCAAGAAAGGAGAGTTACCCATCCAGAGTAACGCCAGATTGAGTAAGACACAAAGCCCTAGTACTGAGGCTGAGATAGCAGAAATGAGTCGAATACCTTATGCTTCGGCTGTAGGATCGATCATGTATGCTATGACGTGTACTCGACCTGATGTAGCCTTTTCTTTGAGCATGGTTAGCAGGTATCAGGGGAACCCTGTCAAGGCACACTGGACTGCGGTAAAGAATATCCTCAAGTGCCTGCGGAGGACTAAGGACTGGGTCCTTACCCTCGGTGGGAGTGAAGACTTGAGAGTTGTAGGGTATAGTGATGCTAGCTTTCAGACTGATAGGGATAATTTCCGCTCTCAGTCAGGCTGGGTCTTTACCTTAAATGGAGGAGCAATTTCTTGGAAGAGTTCCAAGCAAGAGACAGTGGCTGATTCAACATGCGAATCAGAGTATATAGCAGCTAGCGAGGCAGCAAAGGAGGCGATATGGCTGAAGAACTTCATTGGAGACCTTGGAGTTGTACCAGCTATTAAAGAGTCAATGGAAATTTTCTGTGATAGTGAAAGTGCAGTTGCCTTATCCAAGGAACCAAGGGATCACGGGAGATCCAGACACATCGACAGAAAATACCATTTCATCAGACATCGAATAGAAGAAGGACTCCTCGTGGCAAAGAGGGTATCATCGGATGAGAATCCAGCAGATCCCCTCACGAAGGGACTGACTCGGGTTAAGCATCTCCAGCATGCTCGGAGCATAGGGCCGAAGGATGATATTAGATGTAGTAGTTAGATAACCTTGAAATTTGTAAAGTGTAATTGATATTAGATGATGAATAAAAGGTGTTTTATTTATGAGTAAAGTGTTGCTATCTCTTGTCGATCGTTTACTATATTTCTTTTGCATGTTTTGACTTCCAGAATAATTATGTTTGGTATATCATATTATTCAAACCTCCACAGTCGGTCATATGTCGGAAGTAGGTATGAATCAAGACTGTCATGATTGGTTGCAGAGGTCTAAGTTGTTGGACATGGCTACAACACTCATGAGTGCTCATAAGTTCTGAGCATTGGACTCAACCCACGCTCACTAGAATCACTTCATGGAATTTATCTCGAGTGATCGTGAGACGGTAATATCATATAAGTCTTCAAACCTAGAGATATGATTTGTTACTTATGAGTTGGTTATGCATTGATTGTACATTAACGTATTGGTAACTCGATGTTATAAAACGTGCTTTTGTGTATAATTCAATGAGTGGTAGAACAAACATATGAGTCGAAGTTTATCTGTTCCTTCTTGGATTAGAAGCTGATATCTGGGCCCCTCGATGATTTTGTTTTGACCTATGTACCGGGCCCGCTCAGAACTAAGTTGATGTGTTCAATTAAGTTCTTTGTCAAACAAATCGGAAATCGGGAAACAAACTGCTGGACACAAAGTAAGACACTGTTCCATGTATTTGTCTGGCTGATATCTAGAACAGAGGATTATATGATCACTTATCTTAAATGGCGTATCATCATCTTCTCAGTTCCGAGAGACCTTGAAAGAGCTACGATTGCCGATCGGTTCCTGAAGTATTGCAGTTATAGTTATTAGACTTATCCAAGTGGGAGACTGTTGGATAAGGTGTCTAAGTCCATAACTATTTCTGGTATGTACTTGACCCGACCCGGCATGGTCCATTTGGGTTGCATGGCACCATGCAATTGGATAAACTAAAATGAGAGAAATAACACTTATGGTTTATTAATATATTATAAGTTCTAATATATTAATAATATTATTTAATTAGTTTGATCAAGAATTAATTTAGAATTAATTAAGTGATCAAAAGATAACTAATTAAATATATGGGTAGATTATGTAAATCTTCCATATCTTATATAGTGGGCTAAGAGGCTCCATGGATTATCAAGTTGGGTTCCACCCATAGGATGCTCCATGGATGCTCCATGGGAGTTACAAACCCATGGGTCATGGAAATAAAGAGTCATGACACATTAGGGTTTACATGGTGTAACCCTAGATGTGTCAACACTATATAAGAAACCCATTCTCCACCAAAATTGGCTACACATAAGAAACAAGAGGGCTAGAGCCGATTTTGCAAGTGTAAGATTCTCTCAAAGTTTACTCCTTTGCATTTGGTGTTGTGTGAAGCATTTGAGGCATCACACTTGGGGTGCTAGGCTCACAAGGTTTCAAGGATCATAATCAACAACAAGGTAAGTTATTCTATCTTTCATTCAAGTTAAAAATGTTCCCCATGCATGCTAGATAGGAATATAACCTTGGAATTCAACTTTCCATGATTATTAGACAAACATAGATCCAAGGTTATTAGGGTTGCATGTACACTTAGGAAGTGTTAGAATGCTCAAAACCCATCAAGTTGGTCATGTAGCATTCACTTTTAGGATTGGATTTGGTGGCGCCTGGTTTGGCGGGCTATTATGATCAGTTAGATCAGAAAGATTGTAGGAGCCATTATGGTGAGATAGCTAGGGAATTTATTTTCAGATGAGGCTTTCGTCCGGAAGTCATGTGGGGTAGACTGTGTGTGTCTATTTGACTCAACAACCGGGCGGGAATCCGGTAAATCGGTTAGTTGGCAGTTAAGTTGGGACCAGGGAGGTCTCGACTGCTTTTAGAAAGAAGTTAGGGGCATCAAGATAAGTCGTGGCGGTATTCGTCATTTACGACTCGTGTGTGGAGTTTCTTGTTATTCGTAGAATATGCGAAGCCACTTGCAACATGGATTAGATAATCTCAGAGTAAGCGATTTGACCCTGTTGTGCAGCTCTCGTTTGAGTCTAACCATTGCAGGGCTGAGTCTTCTACTCGAAGGATTATCTAAGCCTTTTGTCAAGTAAAAGTGTTCTGCAACAATGAATGGTCAGTGATTTTTGTTCCCATTAGAAGTATCAAGATAATCAAAGGTTGGAAGTGCTTCGTTTCGTCTGGAATCTAATGAGGATTTGGCATGGTAGTGATTCAATGTGGGCGGTCTGTCAGGGAGTCAAACCAATTCGAGATTTCAGGTTTCGGGGAAGGTAGAAGTAGTTTTCTACATGGGATTAAGGATTCGTTTTTCGTCGGGTTGGAGAATACTGCTAAGGTTGGGTTCGGTTGCCTTTGGGAAGGTTGTTGTACGCTTGGGGTTGTGATTATGTTTTTCAAGCTGTTAAGTGTGCCTGGGATGGTAAGGGATGATTTTGAGGACAAAATCTAATTTAAGTGGGGGAAAGTTGTAACGCTTTGAAATGGAGATGTTCCTAGTTTCCTTTTGGAGTTGGAAGAATTGCAATTTGACCCTTAGTATGTGGGGCGTACAAAAGGGTACGCTTAGCATACTAGCTGAGAAACTAGTATGCAGGGCGTACCTCATGTGTACGCTTAGCGTACTAACGGTAGATGGTCGCGGGTCTGAGGCCTCGTATACTGGGTGTACGAGGAGTACGAATGGCGTACGAGTAGGGAAGGAAAACCCTATTTTTCGAGGTTTTACCCTATATAAGCCATAAGTTAGCCTCTTTTTGCCTTGTTTAACCAGCCTCATCACCCTTGAAAACCCTAATTCGTTCCTTAGCATATGTTTGGTGATTTTGAGCTCGTGTGAACCTTTTGTGGAGGGTTTTGTGCATCTAGAGGAGGAAGAAGAAGCTTAAAGACTCATTCTTTGGAGGAGGGATTTGAGATCTAGCTTTAGCATCTTCTTTTGGTGGCTTGTGAGGTATAAAGTTCAAACCCTGCCATTTCATTTCATAGATCTACTCTTTGGTATGTTTTTTGTCATTTTGGGTCTCCTTGGTTGGTGATTGGGTGTTAAGGTAGTCTTTGGAGCTTGGCTTTATAGATCTAGACATATTAAGGGTTCGTTATGCATAAAGGTGCAAACGTTATGGTGGTTTTGGTCTCATGCAAGTATTAAGTCATTTATTAAGCTCCTTTGAGCTCTAGACCCCCATTAAGCCATGCACGCACATAAAGTTGGCAACTTTATGTGATTAACCACATAAAGGAAGTTAAATCTGAGTTTGGATTGAAGTCTTATCGGATTAGGAGCTGAAATAGAAAATTTGGCTGAGTTGGTGAGTACGCGGGGTGGACAAGCATGTACGCTTCGTGTACAAGCCCTTTAAGCAGTACGCATCATGTATAGGCTAAGTATGTCCCACGTACTCAGCAGGTTGGATTTCATTTGGGTTTCAGTTTTTGGCTAGGATGAGCTTAGTTGTCTTGGTCCATTAGAATTCTTTGGTTGGACTGTTGTGATTTTGTTGGATTTTCTTGGGAGAAGGCCCATGAAAGGGATTCGGCCCAATTTGGAAAATGGGGCCATAATTAGGCTTTAGATTATTATTTTAAATTTTAGGCTTTTGATCATCTGTTTTGGGCCTTGGCCTTGGGCCAAGTTAGAGGAAGGGTAAAAAGGTCTTTTTCTCTAATTTGGAATATTAATGTGAGTGAGGACCTAATTATTAATTAGATGTTATTTTAGTATTTGATAGCGCGTGGATTTTAGCGGATTTGCAGTCAGAGATTTATTCGTGGGTTTTAGTTGTCTAAGGTGAGTCTCCTCACTGTACTATGGGTCGAAGGCACCAATACCGACCCATTGGCTTTTGTATTATGGAAAGACGAAGGGGTGGCCCTTGGAATTTGTATGAAAGACCCGGACGTGGCACCCGAAAAATCAGTATGCAAGACTAGGGTTCGGACCCTGGCAATTAAGTAGATAGTTAGTTGTAGATTGAATGCTAGGTTTATTTGTGATGCTTGCATGGAAGACCAGGATGTGGCTCCTGGAACTTGTATGTATGACCCAGGGTTTTGGCCCCCGCCATGGCAAGGAAACACCATGATATGGCTCGTGGCATAATGGAAAGACTATGGTTGGCATATAGCACCTCCTATTGCATGTTTGATATGTATGATATGTATGACTCGTATGTTATGTATGGTATGTGGTATTTTGGGGAAATCACTAAGCTTTGTGCTTATAGTTGTTGTCTATAGTTTCAGGTACTTCCGGTATAAAAGGGAAGGGTCCAGCTTGATTGCAGCGCATACACCCATGTTTTTCTGCAACTGTGTGATTTTCGGATTGTACTCTGATAACTGTTTTACTATAAAATACTTTCAAGTGTTTAAGTAATTGATAAATGGGTGTTTTGATTATATTAAAAATGAAAATTTTACCTTGATATTTTGGGATGTTAC
This sequence comes from Lactuca virosa, assembly GCF_052849685.1. NCBI lineage: Eukaryota > Viridiplantae > Streptophyta > Magnoliopsida > Asterales > Asteraceae > Lactuca > Lactuca virosa. Next base: position 101,130,985 of record NC_136427.1, on the reverse strand, counting down.
AAGTGATGTGTCCCTAAGTACCATCTTATAGACGAGTTCCTGAAAAAGCATGTAAAATGAGCGTCAACTATAGAAATAGTTTGTGATTTCACAGGTTTACAAAAAAAATTTGGTTTCATGTATCATAATCAAAGTTTTGATAAAATCTTCTATAGTTGAAAGTGCATTGCTAACATGAGAAGTAAAGTTTGTTGCTAAAACGAGATACAAAATTCGTATGTGCATATTGATTAAATCATGAGTTCATAACCCAAGCCTAATGACCGAGGGGGTGCCCTATTGAGATCAACGTGTATCGCCACATATATAGAAATGGTAAAATGCACTCCGCCAAATGTGCTTGTGAGGAGTTGTCTACCTCCTAATAACGCTATCCATGATGACCATGGGCTCAAATGATTTAATGAGTTGTGTGAACTGATTCCATGGACTTAAATGCGATAAGGCCTCATGAATTAGCAATAGCATACACATATATAGCAAATAACTTTTGATACAATTGAAAATAACTACAACAAACATAATTGGGTAAACGACAAGCTTTTCCACCCCAAAATATTTAAAAAGCCGAAAATAGGGAGGTATGAATACTGACAATGCTTTGAGAAGATGCAAATGGTGCCTTGAACTACGCTCCACTCGTACCACTACCGATTCCTACAACGATGTTACATACTAATGAGTCTCTAATCGAAGTCTAATAGTAGTATACTTAGTACTACAATAGAATTATGCCAATATTGTGTAAAAATTAGGATTTGTATACGTTACAAACGTTTTTCTGTAAATTCGGATTTCCATGGACCAATTTGTTGAATAACAAATTTAAATGTCAATTGAAGTGTAACTACAACATTTTGGAAGGTGTTTCAAATGATTAAATATTCAAAACTAAATCAAATCAGTTATAAAACTTCCCAAACTTTGTATTTCAATTTTAACTAAAGTCAAAGACCTTAAGATAAATTTTCTTGAATTTTTGATTTGTCTAACTATTTTTCACCATTTTAATTCCTTCAATAATCACAAAACCATAGAAAAATAGTAAATGATCATGAAAAAATCTTAGAATTTTTGTGTAATTGTTTCACAGTATCCCAAAACTGGAAAAATTATTAAATGCTACTTTTGATCAATAAAACCTGGTTTTTGTAATCTAATTCTGTTTTACACCACGAAATTCTAATTGAATATAAAATAGTAATTAAAAATCACAAAACCTTTTATTTGTGTTCCAATTGCAGTCCAAGACATTCACAAAATGTTTCATGAATTTTAGATATGAATAGCTAGTTTTCTCATATTTAACCACTTGAATCGCCACAAATTCATGGAAAAATAGTAAATAGTTAATAAAAACTATCAATCTTTCTATACAACTGTTATACAATAAATATCAAAAGTGATTTTCAAACAGTGGAGTCCAAAAGTGATTTTCAAACAGTGGAGTCCGATTATTAGATTTATGGATGTTTAATCTTAGGAAATTAGAAATAAATAGCAAACAGTTGAAATAAATCTTCAAACGTTTTGGGTAATTTATTTATAGTATTTTGAAGCTCGTAAAAATAACCAATAAACTTTGCAAACTGTAAAACCCATTTTTATGATTTTTTAGGTTTTTAATACCAAGAAATTCAAAATAAATAGTAAACAGTAAGTAAATTGTAGAGACAAATTTATAAAATTTTTATTTGAGATGCGAATGTAACAAAGTGTGGCTTACTAAAATTTCATGATTTAAAGAAAGGTGTAACTATTTTTCCGCGATTTAGTCCATTAAATACACAAAAATCATGGAAAAATAGAAATAGGTGATGAAAAATTCTAGAAATGTTTATCTGAGTGTTATAAAATATATAAAAGCTGAAAAATGTTTTATATATTCACTTAATATCTTAGAACCTAATTTTATGATTTATTTGAGTTAAACATAAAGAAAACTAAAACTCATATCAAACAGTAACAAAAATTAGTGAAACTTCATGGGAGATGTTTATTTGCTTTATGAGTCATTCACGAATTTATTTAAGATTTATAGACCTAAGAAAGTATTTTATGTGAATTATTGCTCTATTTTCTTATAAAAATTACAATAATTTGAGAAAAATGTATTATTTTCTGGTAATTTCCAGATCATCTTATTTTTATGTTATGATTTTGGAAAAATCGGATTTGGGCAGAAAAGGGGTTTTGGGTATTTTTTATGTAAATAAAATCATTGATGAACACATTTGAAAGCTTTTTGCAATGAACTTTGAACATCAAGCATTTAAGCTCGAGTTAATCACATACATTTTGGTTTGAAGAACCTGCATAGATTTTTTGGTTCAAAATAATGTTTCTAAAAAGAAAATTCGGATGCATGTGGTTTTTGATCTATAAAGCTTGTAAAAACTCAAGTTTATGGATTTAATTTAGGTTTTGGTCATTGAATTTCACCTTCTAACAACATACATGTTGTTCTTGGGTGAAATCCTACCACCATCATCATCAAAACTGAAGTGCATGAACATGCACATGAAAAATTATGAAGAAATGTGTAGAAGGGGAAGAAAATGCAAGAAAATCATGAAAAACTTGAAGGGATGTGAAGGAGATTCAATTTTACCTTGAAGATTAACTCTTGATAATGAAGATTTATAAGTAAAAATGGTGTTCTTTGCTTCCAAATTTGTGGGTTAAAGAAAGCAAAGAATGGGGGGGGGGGGTAGAGAGAAGAAAATAGAGAAAAGACAGATTCTATTTCTCTGGATACCCAATCTCTCCACTCATCTCTTTGGGGTTTCTCTCCACCAAAATCGGTCACCAGAATTCGAAAATGTGTGTAAACTCATGAATAATCGAATGAAAAAATATCTCCCACTTATTCTGCTTCTATGTTCATCATTGCTAGAGAAAAGGAAGAGAGAAAATTTCAGAGAGAGAAGTGGGAGGTGGAGTTTGTGAGAGAGTGAAAATGATTATTATTTTAGGGAAGAGTGGTCTTATGAGGGATGAGGCTGCTTTTTGAGTGGAGAGAGGAGATTTTTTTTAGAAGTAATTCCTTAATTTTGATAAAAATTTCTTTCAATTTATATAAAATGTGTATTTTATATAAATTTTGTTCATAACTCTTGGATTTTTAGCTTATAAAATTAAGGTTAGTGTTCATGAATTAAATTAATTTCTTTGATTATATATCACAACTTTATTATTCTAATTTGATATTGTTAGGGTGCAAAGTTCTCATTGGATATGACTTACCCTCTTTGGATGTGTAATGAGTTTATGTAGTGATAATGATTATGATGACATGTACGAAATTGATAAGATCAAGTGAATCATTGAAGGAACATGAACACAAGGAGTAAATAATCCAGTTTAGCCCTCATTAGATCAAGTGTAGAAAGTGGGCAATGTAAAAATTCTCTCACTAATCTAATCTCTCCAAAGTTCATTACATAAATGAGTGTCACTCACTTCCTATATATAAGAAAGACAACTCATAACATATCATAAAAGGGTAAGCCTACACTCCACATCCAAAGATGACTTTGCGCCCTAACATTCTCCCCATCAAAGTTAGGATTGGATGTCCTGGCTTCAGTTTCCAAACGTGCTCGTGCGATCAAGACGAACTCCCCCTCGAAGTAATAGCGGTCTTCAAATGTGCAAATGAATACCCGAGAAGCTTCGAATACCATTTCTTCATTCTCCCCCTTTTTATAATGAACAAGTGATTATAAAACCCACAAAGGTTGAGAAGCGCCCGAGGAATAAACTTCATATATCTCCCCCTCGATGTGTGCCAAAAATACAACCGCGAAAAACTTGCACGAAAAACAATCACGAAAAGGTCATGAAAAATTTCCAATTTTTGTAAAAATTTTCGACTTTTGGGTGAAAGTTGCAAGAATTTCAAAAATTCGGGTAAAAACTGCCAATATCTGAATTCTGTAGGGACCCGTTGCGCCAAAATAGCCTCAAATGAGAAACTGGGTATAAAGTGTCAATTCGCATAAACTACTAGGACTCATTTCGAAAATATTCCCATTGTTCAGAATTTTCAGTCCAATGTCGAAAGTGGATAAATTCTGCCAATTTGCTAAAACTTCAGGGATGCAAAATGAAAATTCATTATTCTTCAGAAAAAATTACACCAATTCGAAAATGGGTATTTTATGTCACATTGCTAAAAGATTAGGGATTCGATTTGAAATATTTTGTTCTTCCCCAATTTTGTTTCCAATACATGAAAGACTAGCAAGAACAATCAAAGTTGAGTTCGATACTATGTAATGTAAGGGACCCTCAACCTCAAGACGTTCGATCGCACTTACCCCATCAAGTGATGTCGAGTGTCGACTATGCAACCACAAACCTTCGATGTCGACTCAAAAAATTAATACCATAAGTATGTAATATGCCTTCGACTTCGACTTACATGTTGGTGATTTTAGTGTCACCATGTCATTTTATGTAACTGGAATTAGCATGTGAGCTAAGGGGCTTCTTAATTTGTTTTCTACTAGGTGTACGAGTTGGTGCGGAGTGCACGCATGTATAAGATCATGGTAAAACTAACGAAACTCGTTAGTTTTCGTAACCCTAAATCCTCATTAAAATACGGATTACCCTCACTTGCTTCCAAATGAATCCATAGCGGCCCAACCCTAATGAAACCCTAATGTCGTTTATTATATAAACGACTCTTCTTTTCAGAAGAGGGATACGATCTTAAGCTCTTGTTTTCATCATACTTTCACAGAATCCTCTAGCATATTGGCTTACGATTTCTATGCCTGGAATCGTTAGTGTCCACTTGGATTATCCTAGGCTGAATTTCTTGTAACCCAGGCATAGAGTAGAAATATAAGTTCGGAAAGTGATATCACGATCCAAGTTGGTACCCAGATCTCCACCACAAACCCTAAATTTTCTAACATTACACAATCGATCCAAAATTAGTCTTGTTCGATCATCACACTCCAAAATCCATTCTTAGATGTGAAGTCATTCGACCTCCAGACGATGAATTCGACATCCAAACCAAAATACCAACATCGAACGACTCCAAACCAAATTCGACTCCAATGCATTCCATGTGTCCAGACCATTCCACAGGAACAAGTCCAACCATAAACAATCGATGCGAATGATCTCAAACAACTCGTTCTTCCTCAAGATTCCTTCTGTCACTATCGAAATCGATTACTAACCCAACTCGATTTTGCTTTTGACTTCAACATATCGAAATCAATTGTGTCTCAAATCGAATTCGATTCACAAATCTATTCGTTAGCCATTTGATTCCCAAATTGAGTTCGATTCCCAGTTCCAAACCTAGATTTTTGACTATAAAGATTTAACTTTCAAATCCACCTTCGTTATCCAACAACCATACCGATCTCAAGGTTATTTTCGATTCCAATCTGCCTATGATTAGAACCAACAACATCGAATACTATTACTTTCAATATAATATAGCAATTTCAAAGTCTTCAATGCGAGACTTCTGTAAACTATATGAACATCGATACATTGACCATTCAATTCCATATGGATATCGATTCCAATATCGTTTTCGTCTTCAACTCAATAAACGAACAACATCCCAAACAGGTATCTAATTAGAAATCAAGAACAAAAGATAGAGAATGACGAACTGACGAGAACATAATATTGAACTAAGAACATGAATAGTAACCAATTACCATTTTGGGTTTAACATGATGAACAGTAATGAACATGTGATTTGGCCTTGAAACAATATGAAACACATCGAAAATGTTTGGGCTCAAATCAATAACCAATGGATAGATATTAATTGGGCTTTGAAGCATAAATAAGATGAACAGTATCGACAAAAAAAATTGAAAATTTAATTTTGATTTTGGTGATTGATCTTAAAAAAAATTATTGGATCAACAATGAGGTTGAAACGGAATAGATCCAAGGAATCAAAACGATCAAAAATGAAAAACGAAACACACGAATCGAAATTAAAATTGAATGTCGATAAAACCTGGATCGTTCTTCATCGGATCATCAAAAATCTAGAACATTTTGGAATCCATTGGAGAATGTGAGAAATCTTCTTAACGTTTCTTTTTCCGTTTGTAACACACAAATCAATCATTGAGGATCTTGGTTCTTTGGTTGGAACAAGAAAATCACCAATCTTCACATTGTACCACCCACTATGTGTTGTATAACTCGTTCTTCGTGTTCTTCAACGATCTAGCATCATCTTCATAAGAACCATCAATACTTTTTGGTTTTGAATTCAAATTCATTGCAACACTTGATGATTGTTGCTTTGGAACCCAAATTTGTTTCATAGATTTCGGCTTCACAACAACATTTGAATATTTTTGTGAAGAAACCCATTTGTTCTTACTTTTGATATTCTTTTTTTTTCTTCCTCATCTTTTTGGACCTTGAAGATTTGAAATCAAGAACAACTTCATTCTTGACAACTTCAACTTTTCAAGTTTGAATCAAATCTTTTGGAGTTTGATACATTTGAACTTCTTGGATTGAAGGCTTTTGATAAGGCGCCATTCCTTCAAACGAATCACAAGAACTCAAGTAATCATCAGTTTGAACTCCAATTGAAAGAAGAACTTTCACATCTTCATCAAAAATCACATTGAATTCCTATTTCTTGAAATTCAACAAACTTAAGAACATGAGATCATTTGGGTCTTCAATAAGAGAAACATAATCCTTCTTGAATAATTCTCTTTCTTTTCATTCCTTTTGATTTTCACACCAAGATAACATAATCAGGGTGGTTTCAAGCAAACATCCAATCTTCTAAAGTGGTTGAAATATCAATATTCCATGATCATCTTTCAAGCCTCCATAAGAAACCAAAGTATCCCATGAAATCAACCCGCCTTGCAATAATAACCCATAAAATTGTTTCTCATTGACTTTGTATTTGACATCTTCAATCATCACGACCCAAGAATCATAATCCAAATACACCATGATCACAAAAACTTGAAGATTTATAGAGAGAGAAAGTGAATATGAATGAAATCTCTAGAGAGAGAAAGTGATACAAACAAGTATTCTATAGAGAGAAAATCGAATTATGGATCAAATCAAGGAAAATTTTGATTTCTAGAACACAAACTTTCTCAAAATGAGGAACCCACAACAATGAAAATTCACTCAAATCATGTAGTCATCATGGATCAATTCTTGAGAGCTTCAAGAACACCCAGTCTAATACCAATTGTAGTGATATTGATTATGATGACATGTGCGGAATTAAGAAGATCAAGAGAATCATTCAAGAAACATGAACACAAGGAGTAAATAATACGGTTTAGCTCTCATTTAGATCATGTGAGTATTACAAAGTGGGTAATGTAAAGATTCTCTCACTAATCTAATCTCTCCAAAGTTCATTACATAAATGAGTGTCACTCACTTCATATATATAGGAAACACAACTCATAACACACCATAAAAGGGTAAGCCTACACTCTACAACCAAGGATGACTTTACACCCTAACAGTTTAGCCTTTCCTATAAATAGGAAGTAAGTGGCTCCCATTTTATGTAAGAACCTTTTGTAAGACTAGTCTAGTGAGAGAATTATGACATACCCGCTTTATAATAGCTTACTAGATTAATGAGAGCTTAAAGGAATTATTTACTCTTTGTGTTTTTCGTGGTTGATTGATTCACTTAATCATTACATTTCCACATTCGTCATCATAATTAGAGCTCTACAATTGGTATCAGAGCGGGAGTTCTTGAAGTTTTCAAGAAATTGATCCATGATGACAACATGATTTTGTGAATCACAAATTGTTGTAAGTTCTTCATTTTTTAGAGTGTTCTTGATTCTAGAAATCGAATTGTTCTTTGATCTTGATTTAAATTCGATTTTCCCTCTCTAGAATTCATGTGAGTTTTTTTCTCTCTCTAGAATTCATATCGAAATCACTTTATCTCACTAGAATTTTGATCAATTTTGCTATCTCTCTCTAGAGATTTCATTCAAATCATTTTCTCTTTCTAGAAAAATTTAAGTTTTTGTGATCTTTTCATTTTTGATTCAAAATGGAAAAAGAATCTTGTGAAAGATGGTTTGTATTTCTTGAAGATGATCCATATCCATATAGTTTTGATGGACTTATCAAGAACTTTACAACCGGGTATTTTAAACAAAATTAACTCATTTCTTGTGGAAAAAGAGATGAATGTGGAAAGATGATTGGTTATCCTCTTGATCATGATAATCATAAAGTGACGCTTAATCGTTGGGCTATAAGTTATCATGAGAGAAGAAGGAAGAAGAATAAAGATGAAATCATTACAGGAATTTGTCTTAATGAATGCAAATATGGTTTCAATGTTCTTGCAGGTTACCCGAATGTTCTTGATGTTCAAGACAAGGGAATTCAATGTGATTCTCATGAAGTTATCGAAGTTTTTTATTCAATTAGAGTTCAAACTGATGATTGTTTGTATTCTTGTGATTCGTTTGAAGGAATGGTGCCATATAGAAAGTCTTCAATCCAAGAAGTTCAAATGTATCAAACTCCAAAAGATTTGATTCAAAGTTACCAAGTTCAACTTGTGAAGCATGAAGTTGTTCTTGAATTCAAAACTTTAAGATCTAAAAAGATGATGAAGAAGAAGAAGACGAACATCAAAAACCAGAAAATTTGGGTTTCTAAACAAAAATTTTCAAATGTCGTTTTGAAGCCGAAATCAATGAACAAATTTTGGGTTCCAAAGCAAAAATCTTCAAATTTTGTTATGGAATCAAATTCCAAACCCAAAATTGTTGAAGTTTCTCAAATTCGTTATGAATATGAAGTTAGATCTTGGAGAAGTTAGAAGAAGATCCATGGATGGTACAATGTGCATCATGGGTGGTACAATGTGCAATTTGGAGATTTCTTAATTCCAACCAACGAACCGAGATCTTCCATGATCAATTCGTGCATTGCAAATGGGAAAAGGATTATCAAGAAGGTTTCTCAATTTCTCAAATGGATTCCAAAAAGTTCATGATTTCGATACCTTGTTTTTGAAGATCCTATGATGAACGATCCTGGTTTTCTCGAAATTCAAATTCAATCATATTTTCTATTTGGGCTTTCGTTATTGATTTTTGATCGTTTTGACTCATTGGATCTAATTTGTTTCGAGACCCATTGTTGATCAAATATTTTTTTTCGATCTATTTGTTGAAAGTTTCATCTAAAACTCAATCAGATTTTAATCCACTATTCATCTGATCCAAAAATTCGAGCCCAAACTAATTCTCATCATTGTTCATTCTTTTAAACCCATATCGAAATTCATTTCTTCATATATTTCTTTCTCTCGCATCAGTTGAGTATTTCGATTCTCTCAAACGAGGTCAACTATTGGGGGTAATAATCGAATGGAAAAGGTTTGACTGAATTTCAAATTGTGATTGTATTTGGACTCTGTAATCTCTTAATCAGAACTCGCAATGGAAGTCTATGATTCGAAGTTAAAATAGAGTGGGTGGATGATTTTTATTTTTGAATCATATCTTGGATGTCAATTTGTTGATGACAAGTAATTGTAGTTGTGCCTGAAAATTCTGTGTGGTTCGTTAGTTTCTGGATCAATCGAAAGCTGAAGAGTGTTCATGAGTTGATTCAACTGAAAAGTCAAACTAAAAGTCAAAATCAAGAATCGAAAGCTGAAGAGTGTTCATGAGTTGATTCTCGAACTCAAGTTTCAGTCGAGACTTTCAATGGGAATGTGAATAGGAATCAAGAGTCGATTTTGGATGATGATTTTTGTGGAACAGATATTTGGTTTATGGGTTTATTTGATATAGATTAAGAAGAACTGATTTTTGAGTTTGGTTTTTGTTGTTGAGATTCGATGGTAAGCAACGAAACTCATAACTGGAACAAAATTGATATCAAGGTCTCTATTTTATTTGACTGCAAGTGATTTGGAGTGGTTAGTCGATGTACTCATAATCGTAATTAGAATTTGGACCGTGAAGGGTCAAAAGGGTTGGAAAAAGGCTAGGAATCAAAAATCAAGTTCTTGGGAATCGAATATATATGAGAATCGGTTTTGATTTGGATATCAATTTGGATTGAGAAAGCTTGGGAACGAATGTCAAAGTTTAATAGTCAAAATAAAAGAATATAATTTCGACTGTGATGGAATAGCATGGAGTCGAATAGGAATTGTTTGATAGTCGAATGTATTTTAGGGTTCATGGTCGAAATCACATGGTTGTAATCGAAAGTGTGTTCGATTGGTGTTACTTGGAGTCGAAAATGTTTTGCTTGGAGTCGAATTTGATTTCGACGGTGTTGGTTGTTGCGTCCGATTCAAACGTGTTTTGGGTTTAATAGTTGAAAGCTAAATTGCTATGCTTGGGTCGAAAATCAAGGTTGAGTTCGACTAGAATGGAAACTTGATTGGAGTCGAATTCTGTGACAACCCGGAAAATTTTTGTTTTGAAAGCTCAGTCAGTCATCTCAACTGAGTGTCAAACGCACTGGTAATGAGTTATAGCCTGGTTAAATGTCACTCTAAGGAGTTTCAAGCCTAGTACACTTAAGGAATGAGTGTTAGAATGTACCTGCTAGAGGCACTGCTCAACAAATCAAGCCTTGACCTTTTCATTTAGAGTTCACGACCACAACACTTGAGTTTACGGCCATAAACTCAAGGTGGGCCATAAAATCCCCCCATATAGGCTCATATCCTTCAACTTTCTTCATTCTCTCATTTCTAACTCAAGAACACTCCATTTCTCTCTCAACTATCATCCTGATTTGCATCCTAGATCTTCAAAAGTTGTAAGTGTTCTTCCTTGATTACTTGATACACTTTCTTAACTAGCTTCATCCATTGATTTCATCCATGGAAATCATCTTTTCTTAGATCTTCAAGAAACACCAAGAACACACACTAGTGTTCTTGGCCAAAATCAACCATTTCAAGCCTCTACATCATAAGTACTCTTCCCTACACTTGATATCTAGTTAGGACTCATGCTTAGAGCCTTGAAAACATCAAAAGCACAAGACTAAAAGGAGTTTACGGCCAAGCCATCTCCCATGGCCGTAAACCCGTTAAGGGTGCCATTTTGGCCATAAACCCTCCTAGATGCAAAGCTTGTGACCTAGAACCCTTCCTTGATGGAAATAGGACCTTAAACTACTCTCAAAAGCATAATGACCATGAGTTTACGGCTGTAAACTCCTTTGGGCCGTAAACTCATCAAAAACCTCCATTGAGTTGGTCTTTCTCATCCTTGTGTAGAGCAAAAGTCCCTAAAACTTCCCTAGCCTTCAAGCACACACTTATGCATGTTTGACCATGCCTTTACGACCGTAAACTCCCATTGGTCGTAAACCCATGACCGTAAACTCATGGTAGTACCATTCCACTTTCCTTTGATGAATCACATGTGATTCCAACACTTGGTCAAATTGTTTCCTAGTCCCGGAAGGTGTTTCCTTTCATATAGTTGCTTATAAACACTATATTTATGCCAATATATGTCAATATATGTCATTTAGGACTTGTTGTGTCTCGGGACTTCATTCGTGGAACTTCTCATCCTTACACGCGTATTCGTTGAATCACCCACATCAGGTGAGTTCATACCTCGTAATGAATCTTTTAACTGTTTTAAATGCTTTTAAGGGGGGGAATACAAGTTGAACACAATGATAATTGTGTAATTGTTTGTTATAAATATCTTTCAAAATGTTTCTTATGTCTTTTATAAATGATCAAAACATTTCAAAAACTCTTTTAAAGTTATGTTACTTTATAGTTAATCAAACTCCGTTTTTAAAGTGCAAGCATAACTTAGTAGTAAAATGAGTCTTTTCAATAACAGTTCAAGTAAAAATATTAGTAAACTATAATAGGTATAGTTTAGGAAGATACTATTCATTACTTCTAGTACAATGAAACATACAAAGAGTCAGTTCATACATGAGTCAAACATACCATGATGAGAAACAAACAGAACATACATACATACTAGACAGAGAGAACATACAATACAGCTAGTACATATATTACATATACAAGTATACAATAACATAAATGTGAACCATCGTTCAGGGCATGGCATCACCTGTCATGGCTCGATTTGTAGCCAAAATCTCCTGGAGGGAGAGCGTGAATTTGTGTATAGATCTATACTGGATTGACTATCCTACACCTTGTTATTTGCTGTAGTGGGACTTGCAAGTCTACGGGTGCCAAATGTCATTTCTTCCGACGTCTTTCATCGTCGTGTTATTAGTCGATAGTATGGTGCAACCATTTCACATTTAACCTTAATTAACGGCCGAATTAAGATAGAGTACAACAGTAGTTACTTTAATACAACACAACAGTACTTTATTATTTCCCCATTTCATTCACATTGTGATCTTCTCACAATAAACAGTAATGTAAAAACTATATTTTTGGTTAATGATAGTCTCACTTGGGAAATTACACAACTCATGCAAGAAACAAACATAGATAACATTAGATGCCTTGGTAGAAGGCTACCTTTAGTAGAGAGGACCATAATGCTAACCTTATGATTCCTTAATGTATACACCAAAGGATATATACATCCATAGGATCCGACAGGTAATAGGATGTGTGCTCTCTGCTTCGTTTCCTGTTCCTTGTTTGGTTGTGGGCTTGGAACGAATTCACCCAGTCTATTTTCTATCCGATTATATATATATATATATATATATATATATATATATATATATATATATATATGCTCAGTATACATTAAGTCATCATAAGGGTACCAGGTATGGGTCAAGTCATAGGACACAGAGTTAATGCACATTTTTCTAGAACAAAACATACTTTCCAAATCAGAACTTTTGGTATACAAAACTAGAAACTTACCAGTAAAGGGTTTAATCCATTTTATTAAACCAATATAAAGTTAAAGGACCTTAGGTGCTTAACTCTATAATACTTTAGTTTATACATCATGGTTATATATAATTAATACCCAATAGGTAGTTGGATGTGTGCTTTCCGCCTTACTTCCTTTTCCTTGTTTGGTTGTGGGCTTAGGGCAGATTCACCCAATTAACTTTCTATCCGATATTAGATCATATATATGCAGTATAAACTAAGTGATTATAGAAGTAATCACTATGGTCACCATTTTATTATAAGAAATAAGGGTTTTCCTAAAGAATCTTTTCATTAAATATAAAGGAACGATTACAATTAACTCCATGAGTAACAAGTGAATACACCAGGCTTATATATCACAATGATCAAACAAACAATGGGATGTGTGCTTTCCACATTAGGGTAGATGAGCACAATCGATTGTTTGTTTACTCTGAGTCTTATATAACTTGTATCCATTTAGTACTCATAGAAGGGATTGTAGAGTCATTTTTACTTATCTTTCATTAAAGTAGGAAATATAGGATTTTCTAGGGGAACAGGCGAACTTTTCTAAACAGAACTTACAACTTACTTCATTTTCAACTACATTGTACAACTTACTTACATCACTAAAATCTTATGAACTCACCACCTTAATTGCTGATCAACTCTTTCAAATAACTTGTATTCTCAGGAGCCTAGTAGACAGGTACTCGTGTTGGGAATTCAGAAGATGGAGCATAATAGCTTCAAGTCTTGTTTTGTTATTTGCTTATGAATTCTATGTTTTGTGAACACACACATTGTAAACACTTTCTTTCTAATGAAATGTTTTTTCATTACTTGCTTACTATAATGCATATCTTGTGATACTAAACATGACGTCCTCCACCCCCGAACGTTTCCGCCGTTCCGGTTTTGGGGTGTGACGGATTGGTATCAGAGCATTGTTTATAGTGAACTAAGTATATCAACCGATAAAAGATATACAACTATGTATACAATGGGGCTTAAGTGCTCTGGATAATGATATATTTTAACAGTATAACGATAAGTTATAAAAATATACCTACTTGCTTATACATGTAGACCAAGTATCACAAGAAGAACAGAACTAAAGTATTTAAAGGTTGAACACTATCGTCAAACCTGAACAGTTATGTAATCATAGCTACAATCAATATAGCCTGATTAACTATATTCATTCGAGATGTGACCGACATGTGTTTGGGAGTGATGTGGTGTTGCAACGGTCTTAAAACTTACCTAAACACCAGTCAAGAGAATACTAGATCAAGTACATTTGAGTTAAAATACTATAGGAGTATTCTATGATACTATAACACAATAACAAGCTTGAAACATACCAAGTACATTACATTAAAGTACTATAGGAGTATTTTAGACCATGTAAACAACTTATGTGATAACTTAAAAGACCCTTACGAATAGGTCTATAATCTTGCAATGTATACTCTTAAAGTTTTATATAATTGAGACCTTATAGACTTAGAATTGGTGATCTACGCTTCACTACCCATTCCTTTTATGGTTGTGGTTTTGGAGTAGGATCACTTATTCGAAGGTCTATTTAATCTTGAATTATATACAACTTGTATACCTTGTACAATTATAGCAGGACTCAGTAAGGATCACCCCATAAAGTTAACATTAATCTCATAGATTCTTTAGTCACTTCCATTCTCGCACGACAAGCCCAGATAGATGTAACCACTTCCTCATAGTAGACAACAGAAGCGTCAGGAGGAAACAAGAATAAGTTCATGCGGAGCTTTCAAAGAGGGATCAACAGAAATAACCAAAATGTCTTACCCGTCACACAAATAAATAATAATATTGTTAACTTAATGAGCGAGTGGAAACACTGGTCATATTATGTGTTAGGATTATTTTCTTACATGCAGCTGGTAACAGTTATTTAGGTAACAGATATTCATTCGAGGATAGCGATTTCTAATTCATAAAGTTTATTTGGTATAGACTTTTTATGAATTGTTTCCAGAACCCTGTGGAAGTCAGGAGTAGATACACTCAGAACTAGGATAACCTTGTCTTTCAGCTTTCGGCTTATCTCCACTGCTATAGAATTATTCCCATCTCATCTTTGTACTCTTTTAGCAAAGATGCCTCCTCGCAGATCAAACAGACGCACTACTCCGATAACTCCAACACCTCCTCCACAAATCGATACGACAACTCTAAATGCTGCAGTAGTTGCGACTGTGGCAACAACCATGGCTCTATATCATCCTACCAGTTCCAGCGGAGGTGGAACACATGTTCATTATACTCAAGGTGAGGTCCCTGTGCGCTCGAGAGAGTGCTCCTACAAGGACTTCACCAACTGCAAACCCCTTTCCTTTAATGGAAATGGTGGAGTCATCGCTCTGATGCGATGGTTCGAGACAACAGATTCGGTCTTCGAAATCTGTTCGTGCCCAGAAGGGAGCAAAGTGAAGTTTGCTGCCTGCACCTTCTCCAAAATGGCCCTGACATGGTGGAACAGCCATGTTAACTCACTGACCCTATCAGTGGCTAACTCAATAGGTTGGGAGATCCTAAAAGAGATGATGCTGGAAGAGTACTGCCCAAGGGGCGAAGTACAAAAGTTGGAACAAGAACTATGGGAGCTCAAGATGGTCAGCTCAGACATAGTGACCTACACTGACAAGTTTAGTGACCTGGCAGCACTATGCCCCGGGATGGTTACCCCGGAGAGCAAGAAGATAGAATGATACATTTGGGGTCTGACTGCTCCGACCCAAGGAGATGTGTTGTCTTCTAACCCAGCCACATTTGGTAGCACCAAACGCCTGGCCCAACGACTCATTGACCATGGAGTCCGCCATGGTGTAGAAGTCCTCGTTCCCGAGCCATCAAAGGGAAATAACTATAAACAGAAGTCGGGAAATAAGA
Source organism: Lactuca virosa (assembly GCF_052849685.1). Classification (NCBI taxonomy): domain Eukaryota; kingdom Viridiplantae; phylum Streptophyta; class Magnoliopsida; order Asterales; family Asteraceae; genus Lactuca; species Lactuca virosa. The sequence continues at coordinate 101,115,153 of NC_136427.1, read as the reverse complement.
GGAAGAAGAAGCGAACAACACAAGAACCCCCGCAAGAGCAACAAGCGAGTACTATGTACGCCGCTACAACGCCTGTTACTCCAACACCTGCCAGTCGATATGCTGGAACCCTCCCGAAGTGTGGAAAGTGCAACTATCACCACACCGGAGTATGCCGGGAAATACAGTGTCTGAACTGCCACAGAAAGGGACATACAGTCCGTTTCTACAGGGCATCGGCTCAACCGATCTCCCAAGTCCCCGGAGCTGAAGAAAACCAAGCCTGTTATGGCTGTGGTGAGACTGGATACTATCAGAGGGACTGCCCGATAACAAAGAACTCCAGAGCAGATGGACGAATTCTGATGATCACCGCAGGGGAATCTACCCCGGAGTCGTCGACGAGCAGCGGTACGTTTTCAAAATAGTAATTACTTTGAAAATTAATTTATATTCATATAGGATTAAAACTTGGGGAAAACTCTTAAAAAGTAAATATAATAACTCACATATTGAAATAGATCACAATATTCAAGAGAACTAAAAGATCCGTTTAGAGAAGCTATGATGGCGTAGCACATACATCATAGTTGTGAATAACTAAGAGGCTGCAGGCTTAGAGTGAGTGATTCCACCTTAATCCCTGTTCCTTATTTGGAAGTGGATTTGAGGCAGAGTTACTCAGTCAACTGTCTTATTCATCTTAAATATTTATAACTTGTATATGACAGGCGATCGTAGTGGTACCAAGGAGGATCATGATATAAAGTATCATCACCAGTTATGAAAGCACTTTCATTTGTATGTATGTGCACATAGCGGTACGATACGTAGGAGTGTTAACATCAGAGGGAAAACAGAAAGCCCTGGATCATTTACAAAGAGTACATTGTCGAACACTAGGAGTACATTATCGAACACACTAGGGATACATCATCGTATAACAGAACTTTCTTTCAAATTGGCCAAAACTTTGTTCAGTAAAGAGTCCGTTACTATCATTCGTCATGAATTGGCGTGGTCCTCACCATACTAAGTTCATATGTTTCTATCGCCTCGATCGGCAAGTTCTCGAAGCTCTCGTCATTCGTATCGACAGTCCGACCTAAACCTTTGTTTTATCTTTCGTATTCTAAACCCCGAAGTACTCGTGCGAAGAGTACTTTGTCCTCCGATGCCTTATCGTCAGATGTCCGCAGACCGTCACGAAATACCACTCGTCCAACAGACCAAGTTTGAGCAGAGAGGCTATGGACGAATACAGCCCACCTATCACTATTCAGTATATACGCGAGGGTGGTATATGATTATGATTACGCAGATTTAGTATGTGTGTTTCCGCCCTATCTCCTGTTCCTTGTTTGGTTGTGGACCTGGGGCAGAGTCGCACATCCAACCGTCTTACTAATCCTAATTATATACGACTTGTATACCCGAGGTAATGATAGATGGACCAAGTACGAATCCTATCATGAACACCAGGGCAAAGTTGCCAGGTCTACGACTAGGTATTCTGCCAGTAAGAGGAGCGCAACCCCAGTAGTACTTCTAAGAAAGCTAATTTCGGGACAAAATTCCATCTAACGGGGGGATGATGTGACAACCCGGAAAATTTTTCTTTTGAAAGCTCAGCCAGTCATCTCAACTGAGTGTCAAACTCACTGGTAATGAGTTCTAGCCTGGTTAAAGGTCATTCTAAGGAGTTTTAAGCCTAGTACACTTAAGGAATGAGTGTTAGAATGTACCTGCTAGAGGCACTGTTCAACAAATCAAGCCTTAACCTTTTCATTTAGAGTTCACGACCACAGCAATTGAGTTTATGGCCGTAAAATCAAGGTGGGCCGTAAACTCCCCCCATATAGGCTCATATCCTTCAACTTTCTTCATTCTCTCATTTCCAACTCAAGAACACTCCATTTCTCTCTCAACTATCATCCCGATTTTCATCCAAGATCTTCAAAAGTTGTAAGTGTTCTTCCTTGATTAGTTGATACACCTTCTTAACTAGCTTCATCTATTGATTTCATCCATGGAAATCATCTTTTCTTAGATCTTGAAGAAACACCAAGAACACACACTAGTGTTCTTGGCCAAAATCAACCATTTCAAGCCTTTACATCGTAAGTACTCTTACCTACACTTGATATCTAGTTAGGACTCATGCATAAAGCCTTGAAAACAACAAAAACACAAGAGCAAAAGGATTTTACGGCCAAGCCATCTCCCGTGGCCGTAAACCCCTTTAAGGGTGCCATTTTGGACATAAACCCTCCTAGATGCAAAGCTTGTGACCTAGAACCCTTCCTTGATGGAAATAGGACCTTAAACTACTCTCAAATGCATAATGACCATGAGTTTACGGCTGTAAACTCCTTTGGGCCGTAAACTCATCAAAAGCCTTCATTGAGTTGGTCTTTCTCATCCTTGTGTAGAGCAAAAGTCCCTAAAACTTCCCTAGCCTTCAAGCACACACTTATGCATCTTTGACCATGAGTTTACGGCCGTAAACTCCATTTGGCCGTAAACCCATGGTAGTAAACTCATGGTAGTACCATTCCACTTTCCTTTGGTGAATCACATGTGATTCCAACACTTGGTCAAAGTGTTTCCTAGTCCCGGAAGGTGTTTCCTTTCATATAGTTGCTTATAAACACTATATTCATGCCAATATATGTCAATATATGTCATTTAGGACTTGTTGTGTCTTGGGACTTCATTCGTGGAACTTCTCATCCTTACACGCGTATTCGTTGAATCACCCACATCAGGTGAGTTCATACCCCGTAATGAATCTTTTAACTGTTTTAAATGCTTTTAAGGGGGGGGGGGAATACAAGTTGAACTCAATGATAATTTTGTAATTGTTTGTTATAAACATCTTTCAAAATGTTGCTTATGTCTTTTATAAGTGATCAAAACATTTCAAAAACTCTTTTAAAGTTATGTTACTTTATAGTTAATCAAACTCCGTTTTTAAAGTGCAACCATAACTTAGTAGTAAAATGAGTCTTTTCAATAACAGTTCAAGTAAAAACATTAGTAAACTATAATAGGTATAATTTAGGAAGATACTATTTATTACTTCTAGTACAATGAAGCATACAAAGAGTCAGTTCATACATGAGTCAAACATACTATCATGAGAAACAAACATAACATACATACATACTAGACAGAGAGAACATACAATACAGTTAGTACATACATTACATATACAAGTATACAATAACGTAAATGTGAACCATCGTTCGGGGCATGGCATCACCTGTCATGTCTCGATTTGTAGCTATAATCTCCTGGAGGGAGAGCGTGAATTTGTGTATAGATCTATACTGGATTGACTATCCTACACCTTGTTGTTCGCTACAGTGGGACTTGCAAATCTACGGGTGCCAAATGTCATTTCTTCCGACGTCTTTCATCGTCGTGTTATTAGTCGATAGTATGGTGCAACCATTTTACATTTAACCTTAATTAACGGCCGGATTAAGGTAGAAAGTACAGCAGTAGTTACTTTAATACAACACTACAATACTTTATTATTTCCCCATTTCATTCACATTGTGATCTTCTCATAATAAACAGTAATGTAAAAACTATATTTTTGGTTAATGATAGTCTCACTTTGGAAATTACACAGCTCATGCAAGAAACAAACATAGATAACATTAGATGCCTTGGTAGAAGGTTACGTTTAGTAGAGAGGACCATAATGCTAACCTTATGATTCATTAATGTATACACCAAAGGATATATACATCAATAGGATCCGACAGGTAATAGGATGTGTGCTCTCCACTTCATTCTTATTCCTTGTTTGGTTGTGGGCTTGGAACGAAAGCACCCGGTCTATTTTCTATTCGATTCTAGATATATATATGCTCAGTATGCATTAAGTCATCATAAGGGTACCAGGTATGGGTCAAGTCTTAGGACACAGAGTCAATGCACAGTTTTCTAGTACAAAACATACTTTCCAAATCATAACTTTTGGTATACAAAACTAGAAACTTACAAGTAAAGGGTTTAATCCATTTTATTAAACCAGTATAAACTTAAAGGACCTTAGGTGCTTAACTCTATAATACTTTAGTTTATACATCATGGTTATATAGAATTAATACCCAATAGGTAGTTGGATGTGTGCTTTCCGCCTTACTTCCTGTTCCTTGTTTGGTTGTGGGCTTAAGGCAGATTCACCCAATTAACTTTCTATCCGATATTAGATCATATATATCCAGTATAAACTAAGTGATTATAGAAGTAATCACTGTGGTCACCATTTTATTATAAGAAATAAGGGTTTTCTTAAAGAATCTTTTTATTAAATATAAAGGAACCATTACAATTAACTCCATGAGTAACAAGTGAATATACCAGGGTTATATATCACAATGATCAAACAAACAATGGGATGTGTGCTTTCCAGCTTAGGGTAGATGCGCTCAATCGATGGTTTGTTTACTCTGAGTCTTATATAACTTGTATCCATTTAGTACTCATAGAAGGGATTGTAGAGTCATTTTTACTTATCTTTCATTAATGTAGGAAATATAGGATTTTCTAGGGGAACAGGCGAACTTTTCTAAACAGAACTTACAACTTACTACATTTTCAACTACATTTTTCAACTCACCAGCTTAATTGCTGATCAACTCTTTCAAATAACTTGTATTCTCAGGAGCCTAGTAGACAGGTACTCGTGCTGGGAATTTAGAAGATGGAGCATAATAGCTTCAAGTCTTGTTTTGTTATTTGCTTATGAATTCTATGTTTTGTGAACACACACATTGTAAACACTTTCTTTCTAATGATATGGTTGTTCATTACTTGCTTACTATAATGCATATCTTGTGATACTAAACATGACGTCCTCCACCCCCGAACGTTTCCGCCGTTCCAGTTTTGGGGTGTGACAAATTCGACTAAGGTTGTGTTCATTTCGCGTCCAGAACCAAGTGGGGAAGAAGAAGATTCGAAGTTACACTTTAGGTCCTTGTAGTTTAAGAGTTTTGACCGTTTATACCCAATTTCGCTATGCGGGTAATTTTCTGTGAAGTGTGAAGATTTTTCAGATTCAGTCCCTGAAGCGTATGCGAAATGAAACTTTATACCCAATTTCACATTTGGGGAAAAGTTTTGCATTTGAATCTAATTTTTCGCAAGGGTCCCTGAAGTATTTGCGAAAATAACAGTTTTTACCCAATTTTCGAATTTCTTGTAACTTTTACCCAAAAGTCGAAATCTTCACAACTTTTGACGATTTTTTCCTCGACTTTTCGTGATCGTTTTTTGTGCAATATTTTTGTTGTTTCAGTTTTGTCACACATCGAGGGGGAGTTTCGTATGTTTTATTCCTCGAGCGTTTCTCATACCCTTGTGGGTTTTATAATCATTTGTTGATTATAAAAAGGGGGAGAATGTTGAAATGGGTATTCGAAGCTTCTCGGATATTCTTTTTCAAAGAGGATTTGAAGACCGGTGTTACTTCGAGGGGAGTTGGTCTTGATCACTTGGATCTTGTTTGGATATTGAAGCCGGGACATCCAATCCTAACTTTGAGGGGGAGAATGTTAGGGCGCAAAGTTCTCCTTGGTTGTGGCGTACCCTCTTTGAATGTGTAATGGGTTTAGCCTTTCCTATAAATAGAAAATGAGTGGCTCCCATTTTATGTAAGAACCTTCTGTCAGATTAGTCTAGTGAGAGAATTATTACACACCCACTTTATAATAGCTTACTAGATTAATGAGAACTTAAATGAATTATTTACTCTTTATGTTCTTCGTAGTTGATTGATTCACTTAATCTTTACATTTCCTCGTCCATCATCATAACTGGGTCTCTACAGATATATAGAGTTTATAAAAATTTCTATGGGATTTTTATGTAAAACTTCATAAATTTAAGTTTTTAGGACTGTTTGGGGTTTTAAGGAATTTTGTAAATCCTTGGATAGCAAAATTAATTAAATTTTCAGACTTCAAACTATTTTAGAGTTTCATAACTCTTATTGAAGTTTGAAATAATGTTCGTAATTTATTTTGTCGGTTTATTGGCTTTTCTATGTAGTGGATCCGAGATTAAAATGAAACTGAAGAACCAAGTATACTAGTCCTAATTTTCAACTTTGACTTAAGTTCCTATGAGACTCGGACCTGATTTCTACTACTCGAGTCATGGAATGACCCAAATAGGGATAGTCATTACAGTTAAAGTAGTTGTAGAATTGACATGTCAATGTGAAATCTAAGTACACTATCATTCGATTCTACTTATTTCCAAGTTTCTAGTAGGTTATAACTTATCTTGTACTTACTAAGCCTAGAATGTTTCGTGCCTATACGTTGAACGAAGATTATTCAATTCTAGAACGGAATCGAATTTTGACGGTTGTCACATCTTTGGATGCTCATATTTTTGGCGAATGATCTTCATTGTTAATGTAACATCCTGTTTCAGAATGTTTCTAATTCCGGGATAGCGCACCATAATTTGATCGAGTAAAGGTCTAGTTTAGACCTTATTAGAAGTTCACAATGTTGGTTAAGCAATTTAAGCCCTTAAGCTGTGTTTTGGAGCCAAAAGTGTAAAATGGGAAAATATGATATTACAGGACTCTTTGCATGTATTAATGAGTTATGTTCGGTATACATTAAGTTAAAAGTAGTAAGATAGAGTTTTGGGGCTTGTTAATACATATGTGTGCATATAAAAATCACTGAAAATAGATTTGGAACGAAGAAATTATGACAGTTTAGAGTTGGAATGATAATCTAGGAAACCCGTCACCAGGACATGGTAAGAAATTCACCACGACGTAGTGAGCTGTGCCACCCAAGCCCATAAAATTATGTTTTCCTCCGTATTTAAGGGTAAGGCCTCCATGTCTTAGGTCATTTTACAGTTTCCATCACATCAATCGCTCCTTAGGACCAATTCATAGCCTCCCTCTTCATAGTTTGAGCTCTACCTCTCTCCTTGAACCTCTTTCGGTGCATATTTTTGGTGTTTTGGTGATGAAAACAAGAAAGTTTGTGCTTGGAAGCTTGAAGCTTGTAGATATCTACAATATCTAAGATTTTGGACCTTGTAAGTTATAAATATCATTACTTTATTGTGTTTCATCTTTGTATCTAAGAGTATTTGGAGTTTTAGTGCTTCATATGTTTTTGGCCATTTTGATGGATTTGAGTTGGAGATTAGACAACTTCAAGGTTAAAGGTCGAATATTTAAGTATTGTAGACCCATTGTGGTGCTAAGATCTGGACTTCATCTTAATTTAAGTGTTATGCATGGTCTTGGTGATAACTTTGGTTCCCTTGAGAGTTTGGGTTAGAGATCTTAATTGTTTGAGGGGTTGGGTAAAGTTCAAAAATTTATCAATGAGGATCATTAGACGAATCGGATCTGAGCTTTTAAGCTATGGGGGTTAAGGGTAAGTGCTTAATGCATTAAACTGTTTTGGACACTTACAACGACACGATGAGTAGTGGTTCATGGCATGGTAGTAGGTTTCAACCGCATCTATTTTGTCACCTTGTTGCCACAACACAATGGGTTAACCCTTGACTACGATCGTTGACTTTTTGACTAGCTTCACTTTTGTTGAAACTTGGGAGGTTTTGAGCTATAGTCTAAGGATTAGCTTAAGATTCATTTAGGCAGTTTGTGTAGCTGATTATTTGGGGCTTTCGAGTAGTTCGATTCAAGTCTTGATTTAGGTGAGTCTTCTCATTATACTATGTAGTATGTTAGATCGTCTTTATGAATTTTGCATGAAAGACCATGGGAGGACCATATCAGTTGTATGAAAGTGTGTTGGAGGACCATAACAATGTTGGGTTTTATGTACTATTACACTCCTATGGTCCACATACAACCCTAATGCATTGGATCCAAGTTTTCTCTAATTATACATGCAATTTTATTTTATCCAAAGCATGAAGCCTAACTAGCACACAATTGATATTTAAAGCATCAAAACTAGTTAGATGATTACCTCTTTGTTGTAGCTTGTAGAACTTGGCATTTCAAGAGCTTAACACCTCAAGTGTGATGCCTCAAACAAGTCACAAACACCATGAACAAGTGGATAATAATAAGAGGGAGGCTAGGAGCACCAAAAACGGCTAGGTTTACACCTTGGAGTACTAGTGTCCGATTTTGCAAGCTTAGGGGTTCAATTTATAGTTTGGAATTCCTAGGGATTCAACTTGTAAACCCTAATTCACTTGGGCTTTTAATCCAATAACTCATTAGCCTTTTGGACTAACTCATCATGGACTCTTACAAAGATTTAGTCCAATCCTAATCAACATGGATCATTAGCCCAAACTATAAATATCACTGATTTACCTAATCCGTCCCTGCAAATTTTATTAGTCTCTTTTGATCACTAAAATAATTTCAAATTAATTCTCGGCCAATACTAATTAAATAATATGATTTCTCAATTAATATATTATTCTTATAATATATTAATAAATCACAAATAATCTGTTTCTCAAAATCCATCCTATCAAATTGTCCTGATGAAGGCAACCCGGAATGGACCATGCTACTCTCGGGTCAAGTACATACCAATTATAGTTATGGGCTTAGACACCTAATCCAACAGACTCCCATTTGGATAAGTCTAATAACTATAACTACAAGTACGACTTGAAGAACCGACTAGCAATCGTAGCTCTAAAAAAGTTGTTTTCAAACTCTAAACAAATCAATGACGCGTCCATTAGATAAGGGATCATATATTCCTCCATTCTACAAGATAACGTATGTACTGAGACATGGATTATAATCATTCTCTCTGTTGATGTGCTGTTTCCCGATTTCCGATTTATGATGAAAGAGTAATTGAACAAATCAAATCAGTCCAGGCTTGGCCAAGCGCTTAGGGTGTCATCACTAAATCATCGAGGGGCCCGCAGATAATACTTTTATAACTCAATGGGTATAAGGAATGGATAAATTTTGACAACAGTGTAAAGTAGTAAACAGGCAACAACATCATCCATTGTATTAATAGTACAATTTTAATACAAGTGTGTTCTTTCATAGTATAAGACATGAAAATAAGAAATCAAAATAAAAGACGAGTCTTGACTGCTCCGTCTTCTCAAGAACCTGGTCATCGTACCTGTCTACTGGTGACCTGAGAATACAAGTTATTTTGAAAGCGTAGATCAACATTTAAGCTGGTGAATTCATAAGTATTTTAGTTTCATTGATTAGTAAAACTGTAAAGAAAAGACTTGTAAATGTTTGAAGAATAAGTTTGTATAAGTATGAAAACCCTAGAAAATCCCATATTTCCTACTAGTATAAAAAGTAGTCTTCTACCAAGACTCGACTATTTTGTAAGTATGCATCATTGTGAAAATGACGGTTTTCCCCTGTATCTATTATTGTAAAAATATAGTCTACCTCATCGTTTCTGTGAACGTGTCACAAAATAAAGGTAATAAGGAAAATAATATATTTATTAAAATCGTATCCTTTTGCACTAGGATAAACACGACGTGGTAACTCGCCGAACAGTACAACCGTAGACATCCGTCGATGTGCATTTTCCCTCTGTAGCTAACAGCCAGGTGTAGAATGGTCAGTCCCGTATAGTAAGTATAAATATCTATCCATATAGTATGTAATAGTATCTCTTCCTATAGTATGTATTAGTATCTCTTCATAGTATGTATTAGTAAAGACTCATGAATGAACTGACTCTTGTGTGATTCCTTGTACTAGGAATAGTAAGTAGTATCTCCTAACTATACCTATTATAGTTACTAGTAATGTACGTGTATAACTGAAAGTATGCCTTTGCTACCCAAAGGTACTGAATTGACTGAAAGAACTTTTATGTCTATATATGTATACATAATATATAACTAATATTTACACGACATTCGGACAAATAACCGATACCCTAAGGCCACATCCAAACAAGGAAAAGGAATTAAAGCGAGGTAGCAGTCCTTAGTCCTTTAAACATTATTTATATAACTATACATATATAGGCATGCAATTGACAATATAAAAGTATAAAAGAAGTTTTGTAAAACCTTTGAAATGTTTAATAACTAAGAACTGATGACTTCATATCAATTTAGAAAATGATTTGAAAGCAGTTTGTTTGGTAAGAACATTTTTAAAGTATAAGAAATCCTTTGCTTGAAAGACAATAGTAACAGAGTTTGAAAGGAAAGATACAGTAAATAAGACAGTTTGATAAAGAGTTTAACATGTAAAAACGTTTTGAGAAACCATTTTGAAGTAGTATACTTGGTAAAACAGCTAAAACCGTAGTAAATCCATTTGTATAATAGTTATGAATCACGTGTGATCGATATAATAACTAGTACGATTCAACTTGTATTCCCCCTCATAAAAGAATTTAAAAACATTTAAAAGATTAATTAAGGGGTATGAACTCACCTGTAGTGAGTGGTTTGGATGAACGGATAGTATAGGATGCTAAGTGTCAAGTGCAGACTTGAATACACACAAGGATCCTAGTTAAAATATAGTAACACATATATGTATCCAATTAGTCATTAAACAACTAATTTACCAAGTATAGACATCCTAGGACATGATTAACACTATATGTAAGTGTTATAAGTACTAAGGATTGCATCTAAGAGTTGTAGGACCTTGCATTTGAGTTTAGGGTTCAAGGGGACACTCTATTGGAGTTTACAGTTTTGTGACCAACTCCCTTGGAGTTTACGGTCGTAAACCCATGAGTTTATGTCCGTAAACTCATGGTACTTCTACCATTTTGTGTTTTGAAGTCTTAAAGATCATAAGAAGCATTCCTACTTGAAGTCTAAGCCTTTGGAAGTGATTAGGGCACCATTTCACTCCTTTGTGGAGTTTACGGTCCATGGACCATTTCTCCTTGGGTTTACGGCCGTAAACCCATATGGTTCATGGTCTTTTTGATGTTTAAAGTCCTAAGCACATCAAGGATATGTTCTAGACTAGTATCCAAGGCTTGGTAAGGGACTAGGGCACATTTTGGCCCCTTCATTAGGGTTTACGGTCCAAGAACATCTTTGACCGTAAACACCTTTGATCTTGTGTTTACTTATGTTTTCTAGATGATTAAGAAGTGTAACAAGTCTTATAACACACTAGGGTAAGAGTACTTACTATGTAGAAGCTTGAAAAGGTGCTAAAAGTCCAAGAACACTAGTGTGTGTTCTTGGTGAAACTTGAAGATCTACACATATGGAATGATTTCACGGATGAAATCATGTAAGATTACTAGATTAAGGTAGAGAACAACTAATCAAGGAAGAAAACACTTACTTTCTTGAAGATTTTGTAGAAACTTTGGATGATACTTGAGAGAGAAATGGTTCTAGTTCTTGAAAATGTGAAAAAAGCTAAAAATAACTAAGTGTCACTTATATAGTCCTTAGGGTTTACGACCCTAATACCATTTGGGCCGTAAACTCCAAACTCTTGGAGTTTTAGAACCTAAGTGTTACACCATAAACTCTAGGGCATCCTCTCTCCAGTTATCTGTTACTGTACTAGGCTTTAGAACAGTCAAACTGACTCTACATAGCTCAAAACTTAGCAGGAGTGAGTCTGACTTAAGGTTGATTGGACTGGCATTTGAAGTAAAAAATTTTCGGGTTGTCACACAAATTTACTTATCAAATCACACACAACAATACGTTTTATAACACCAAATTAATAGTGCATTTTCATATCATCAATATGCAACCGACTTGTAAACTACAAATCACATGTGTTGGTTTCAAGAATATAAGATATTATCGTCTCATGATCACTCATGATAAAATCCATGAAGTGATTCAAATGAGAGTGGGTTTAATCCAATACTAAAATCTTGTTACAGGAGTACTCATGAACACTGCAGTAAACTTGCGCCATGTCTAAACACCTTAGACAATCTACAGTCGGATTCATGACAATCTTACCTCATTACTTACTTCCAAAGTATGAATTACTGTGGATGTTTGAATAACCTAGTTATTCGGGAAGTAAAACATGCAAAGTGAAACACAAGAATAATCGAATCCAATATGGTTTCAAAACTTTTGAATATAAATAAAACACTTATTATTTAATCACCATATTGATTACACATTATTCATTGTATAATGTTTCGATTAATCAACTTAATACTTGAATTAAAAAAAGAGTTATCCCATGCTCCACGCATGCACACTATGTTTAGATATTTGCCTTACTTTGTGAAATAGATCAATTAAAAACATTTCAATGATGCTCATTCACAATTCCAAATCCATATTACTTAGTGTAAGAATACCTAGTTCTTGTCACCATAGGAATGTGTTAGATTCTAAACTATCATGCAATGATCCTTTTGTAATGTCAATGTACCAAAGTCATAGAGACTTTGATAATGATACTACAAAGTACTCCACTGGAGATTTTTACAAGACAATTCCACAGATACGAAGTCTCACATTCAAAGTACATTCCTTTAAACATCCTTATTGCATAAAAGTTACTAACCTACACAAAGATTCTTAATATCCAACTCCCATTATGGAACCATTTCAATATTAGTCATATGACAATCCATTCTTAATAGAGTCCTATCTATTCATAATCATGTCAATATGATCCATCCATTACTATACTTCCAATTGCCTACAAGCGACCAATCTTTAGTGAACCTTAGATTGTTCTTAGCAATTGTTTAACAACTTTAGTCATATCTGGTTCTGTTCCTATTTCCATCTTAATTCCCTAGGCATTTGGAAAATTTGGAACACATGAATATCATAGAATATGTAATCGATCCTATACCCTAAGCATATGGGACACGATTGATAATGTCTTACATAAAGACATGATTCTTTACTAGTCTCTCGCTATAACATTTCCATATATAGAATTTCCTTATGTTGAACCAATCCAACATAACATTCATATATGTCCTTGACTAAATTTGATTAAAATCTCAATCTCAACTTTTTAGATTTGAAATGAAGTATGAGTTCCTCTCCCTTAATTATAGCAAAACAACTTTTCAAACTCTGCAACTTTGCGAATTTAAACTTTTGTTTTCTATAATTAACATTGCTAACTCGCAACACTTAACGTAATAATTGTACTCCCACTAGAATAATGATTACATCCTTACTAGCATAACACTTATGTTCCCACTAGCTTTGACATGTACCCAAAAATCAGTTGGACTTTTTAGAAATCAATACATATTGATTTTCATACCAAAGTTCAGATTTCTGGCACGAGATTCTTCGATAAGCTTAAGCTCATACACCTTTTAGAAAGCTCATATGTGTGTCTAAACTATTTCAGAAGTTATAGCAATAAGTCCCAAATGCTTAAACGTTTTTCCATTTTCACAACTCGAACTTATGAAGAGGGATGTCGTAATCATAATCGAATTTGAGAATGCAATTAACACAACTGTAATCTCTTTAAAATCTACTTAGTGAAAGCTTTTCCTCACAATCATTTTCATGAAGCGGAGAGAAACCTTTACCACTTAGATTTAATGGTGTATGTGTTCTTATCCATGTGAATTTGACAAAACCATAATCACAAGACAAGGTTTGTGACAAATCCAAACTCATATGGACTGAACTAGTTCAATCTTAATTTCCTACCATCCGGTAGCACAATGTGTTGGATTAATGTCTAAGTCCATAACTATAATTGGTAAGACTTGACCCGACCCGGCATGGTCCATTTGGGTTGCATGGCATCATGCATTTGGATAGACTATAATGAGAGAAATAACACTTAAGGTTGGTTAATATATTATAAGTTCTAATATATTAATAAGGTTATTTAATTAGTATTGATCAAGAGTTAATTTGGAATTAATTAAGTGATCAAAAGGAGACTAATTAAATATATGGGTTGATTGTGTAAATCATTCATTCTTATATATGTGGGCTTGTGATCCAAGATTCCTTATGTTGGACTAAGTCCATGGGGTGACCCATGGATACTCCATGGAGGTTAAAATCCATGGAGCATAAGGAATGGGTAAAGTTATGAGTTACATGGTGTAACCCTAATAGCCACCATATAAAAGAATCCCATGGCTCAAGAAATCGTGCACTAATGTGTGAGTGTGAGGGCTAGACGATTTCAAGGAGTGTTCAAGTTTCTCTCAAGTTATTCCAAGTGTATTTGGTGTTGTGTGAACCATTTGAGGTGTCACACTTGGGGCACTAGACACTCAAGCTTCATGAAGACATTCTACATCAAAGAGGTATGTATTCTATCTTGTTATATTTATTATTTTGTATGCCAGATTAGGATAATACCTTGGATGTTCATAACTGTATGTATAATAGTGAAAACATAGATCCAAGGTATTTAGGGTTGCATGTACACTTAGGAGTGTTAGAATGCTCATAACCCAACAGTGGTGTCAGAGACTAGGCTTGTTTTCTTGTTATACTTGCAAAAGTAGCTGAAAAATCGAGTTGGATGCATATATTCGATTGTTTTGGATGGAATTGGACTAGGAACATTACACTAAGATGTTTTTGGACTTATAAACTTGTTTTTGATGTGGTAATTTCAAGATTTTATTAGTTTGTATGTTCATGCTAATTTCTTGAAGAATGATGATTTGAATTATCTTGTTCTTATGAGGTTCTTAGATTAATAGAAAAGTTGTGTGAAATAGTTGTTTTCAATCCATTTTAATCTAAGAGTTGATTCCAAAGTGTGTTTTTGTAACTTGTCCTCAAGTTATATGAAAAGTCACATTTAAGAATCATAAAACTCATAAAAGTTGGCAAAGGTTACAAAATGAAGAGTCTAGTTTTAATTAAATGGTTTTATGACTCCATAACTTATCCTCAAGTTATGGAGGTTCAAGAGTCTCTTCATTAAATTAAAAAAAAAAGTGTAACCTTAATTAGTTCCATAAGTTACAATAAAAAAAAGTTATTTTTTTTTATTAATTAGTTTAAAGTCTTCCATAACTTGTCCTCAAGTTATGGAACTTGAAGAGTTTTTTTTTTATTTTTTTTTATTTTTTTAATTAAAACTACTTTAAACTCATAAGTTATGGAATTAATTAGTTTTGAATAGTTTCAAAACTTGCCCTCAAGTTTTGGAATTTGAAAAGTTTTTACTTATGAATACTTTAATTCCAAGTTAGCCCTTAGAATTTTAAAAGTTAAAATTCAACCCTTATACTTTATAATATTATAAGTTAATAATATTTATATATATGTATAAGAGTAAAGTCAGTCTTACCGTTAGTAGGCCTCATTCACGAAGCCGGTCTATAAGGGGGGTATAAGGTTACTGCCTATAAAATGGCAGTTTAATGGGTGTCCACTCTCACCCACCGCTTCCTTGACTGGTGGATGGTCGTTAGCCGAACGGGTAGGACAAGGACTATAATTCTCCTTTCATTAAAAGTATTAATGATAAATACTAAGTAACTAAAATCTTATTAATACCCAATCTTAGTTACTTAGGGAAATGTGAATTTGGTGCTAACCCATGAAATTACACTTTGCACTTTGCTTAAGTCGTTAGTGGAGCGTGTGTGGTTAACCGGCACACTAACCTGGACTTAACAAGGTAGGCAAAGGGTAACTTAATATTTATCATAGTATCGGTGGAGCGTGTCTGGTTAACCGGCACACTGATTAAGGGGTAAATATTAAGCGTACCAAGTATATTTGCATGGTTATTCACACCTTGTTTTGTGATCCTCGGCATCCCAGTCACAAAACCTGAAGGGCACACTCGAGATTGAAACATGCCTTTGAACAGTTCAATGAATCTCAAAGATCTAGGACTTTCAAATCCAATTAAAACCTAATAAATTATTTCGTTTTTCATGGTGGAAATTGGTGAATCGTCATTCACCTACCTTCAAATATTTTATAGCTTGGATTACGGCATCCCTCTTCTAAGTTATAAAATAGTTTGTTGGGTCCTAGCCTTAATATTTCATATTGGGTGTCATATTAAGGACTTTAAATCAACTATCTTGAATATCTCCCAAAAAGATGTCTGGTCTAGACATTTATGATCTTCCCAAATCTCTTGAAACAAGCTTTCCTAAATGAAGATGATGTCCCATGGATATCATACTTCTTTCACCTCCTCCAATTATTCTCCCTAACCCACAAGTTCCTAAAAAGTTTAAGGTCACTCAAGCCCTATTGGCAAGGCAAGGTCTAGGTGTGATCACATCTTGGAGATGTAGTCACATATTGACAAGCCGGGAGAGTTGGGTGTCAAAGTCTTGAGAAAGTTGGTGGCTCAACTACTTTCTAAGTCACATAGTGAGTTCTTTTGGGAATCCTATGAAACAGACTAAGACAAGACCCTTAATGATCTTATCTATTTGCTAAGATCAACTTCCTAAAATGCTATGGACATTGACAATGATGACATTGGATATCCAGTAAAGCTCTCTCTTCCCAATGGAAAGGGATCGGCCATAGTCAACTCGGTTGACCCAATGGTAAAGAGAGAGGGGAAGTCTGAGATAGTCCTATTATCAAGGGTCCATAGGTAACTATTCCCAAAGGAAGGGGCATTGGTTACGAAGCTGCCAAATTTACCTAAGGATGTTAAAGTCAATAAGTTTGGCTCTACTTCAGGTAAAGTCCATTGTCTAACTCTATTAAGTACATGCTGATTCTGATCGCGAAGATGGATTTCAATCGCATGGTTCGGTGATCAGAATTTTGGGCTATTACTTAAGAGTTATGATATTTATATTGCTTAGGAATAGATAACAACAAGGTTTTCATATGGATTGTAAGGATAAGTTTTTCCGCAAAGTTTTAAAATAAAAGAAAAAGGTTTTGATTTTATTTATTTTAAGTATCCTTACAATGGCATTTGTGAAAAGTTGTTGCTGATAAGATTCCATTGATAGCAATATTGGAAAAATGGATTCGATTCTTTCGGTTGTGGTAGTGTCTAATATTACCAAATAAGGAAAGATTCTCATCACCCAAGGTTCAATTGGACCGAAACTTGGAATCATGCAAGTTGTATAGTATGATGAATGAGAACTTTCAGCATGGAAAATTAAGACTAATTCTTTATGTGAATAAGGAAAGGACTAAGGGATCGAGTACACATTCTTGTGCACTGGTCAAGTCCACCACAAAAGATCAAGAAGACTATTCGTCATGATTTACTTAAGTTCAGTAAATATGGTTATACTTATAAGTTTAAGTATAAGTCTGTAGCATTGGAGAAGTTTCAATGTGAGACAGAACGAATAAGAAGAATCAAAGTATGGCAGAAAGATAAAAGTTTCTCAAATCTGAAAAGATGGGAGAGTACTTTAGTATCATGTTTATGATCATCTTAATCATTAAGATACCATATCACAATTGGTCCTCTAAAGTCATCTTAGTGCATTCCTATGACTAAGAAGAGGAGTCATGAATTGTTGAAATGGTTAAATCAAAAAGATGAGTCATACTTCGTTCCAAAACAATTCTTAGAGTCATACTCCAAGATTGTAACTTGAGTGACATATCTTAAACAGGGTTTGTTAACACTAGTCAAATGTAAGAGTAAAAAGGTTATCTACTCTTGTACATTTGAAATTGGTAAGTTGTGATGTTTTGGATAAAACAGAGACCAACTTAGGCCAATTGTGTAAAGTGTTAGTCTTGATAAAGAATCTGCACTATCTCTTGAATATTTGACAAGGGAGTCTTATATGTCAAGAGGACAGTGGCAGTCTTAAAGCTCTTGAAAGTTTCAAGACTTAATCAAGAATAAAACCTAAAGTCCTTCACTAGCACACGACTTGAGGTTTATAACCTATCGTGTTGAAATTTTTGTGCCTATTCAATTTGGCTTTGCATAGGAGTTCTGAGAGTTCTCAATCGGTTGCACAACTACTTGGAAGCAATGGCAGGCACCTGAGCTGCCAAATGGCAAGAATTTAAGATTGCACAAGTTTAATCAATATGAGTTTGGATTTGTCACTAACCTTGTCTTGTGATTATGGTTTTGACAAATTCACATGGATAAGAACACATACACTATTAAATCTAAGTGTCATAAGGTTTCTCTCCGATTCATGAAAATGATGGTGAGGAAACACTTTCACTAAGTAGATTTTAGCTAGATAGCAATTGTGATATTTGCATTCTCAAAGTCGTTAGTAGAGCGTGTGTGGTTTACTGGCACACTAACATGGACTTGTGAGAAGTGGCAAAGGTCTAAACAATTAAGACTATGATTACGGCATCCCTTTTCATAGTTCTAAAATTGTTTAGACACACATGTGAGCTATCTAAGAGAGGTGTATGATTTTGATAAAGTTTTATCAAAACAATCTAGTATCAGAAATCTGAACTTTGGTAAGAAAGTCAGCTGATTTCTGAGTACATGTCAAAGCTAGTGGGAGCATAAGTGTTATGCTAATAATCATCATGTTAGTGGGAGCATGATAATTATGACAAAGGTTGCAAGTTAGCAATGTTAATTATAGAAAACAAAAGTTTCAATTCGTGAGGTTGCAGGGGTTGAAAAAGTTGTTTTGCTATAATTAAGGGAGAGGAAATTATATTTCATTTCAATTCTAAAAGCTTATATTTAGATTTTAATCGCATTTAATCAAGGATATATATATGAATTTCATGTTGGAATGGCTCAACATAAGGAAATTCTATATATGGGTCCATTATTTGCGTTCTAAAATTCGATTATGATTACGGCATCCCTTTTCATATTCTGAATTTTGAGAACTTGGCAAATTGAAATGGAAATATTATAGCAAAAGACTGGTTAAGTCTTTATGTGAGACATCATGAATCGTGTCCCATATGCTTCGGATATAGGATCGATTACATGTGCTATATTCATCCTTTCTAAAATTTTCCAAATGCCTGGGGCATTATGAAGGGAAAAGGTCTAGAATTGGATATGACTAAAATGATTAAGCAATTTTCGAGGACAATCTAAGGTTTACCAAAGATTGGTTGCTCAAGGACAGTTGGAAGTATAATGTTAATTCTGGAAGGACCATATTGACATAATCTGTATGGAGGCAACTCTTGTTCAGAAGTGATAGTCAAAATGGAATATGGAAATGTTTCAAAGTTAGAAATTATTCAATCTGTGTAAGATTAGGAAACTTAATGAAAGAAGGATGTTTCCAAGGAGCTGATCTCCTTTGGAATGCTCTATAATGATTGTTGTCAAGTCTTTCTGACTTCGTGCATAATCATTAAGAGGATCAATGCATATAAATTTAGAATCTAACAGATTTCAGTAAATGGCATGAATTTGGAATTCTTGCATTTGCAGTAAGGATTTGGGACTGTGAAAAGAGGATCATTTGAGTGATGTTCAATTGATCTATTTTACAAAGTAAAGATCATAGACAAACATAGATTGCATACTTGGTGTATGTCATGACTAGTGTTTAGAAAACATAGTGTACATGCTTGGAGCATGGGACAACTATTGTTTTAAATTCAAGTATAAAGTTGATAAAACCGAAACAAAGAATAATGAGTAATCAGTATGGTGATAAATAAAAGTGTTTATTTATATTCATAGGGTTTGATATCATATTTGATTCATTTATTCTTGTGTTTCACTTTGCATGTTTTGACTTCCAGAATAACTAAGTCGCTCTTCCTGAATGATTAAGTTATTCAAACCATCCATAGTCGGTCATATGTTGGAAGTAGATATGAATCAAGACTGTCATGGGTTGGTTTGTAGAGGTCCAAGTGGGTGGACAAAGTGGTGCTACAACACTCATGAGTGCTCATAAGTTCTGAGTATTGGATTCAACCCGCGCTCATTTGAATCACTTCATGGATTTTATCACGAGTGATCATGAGACGATAATATCTTATATTCTTCAAACCTAGAGATATGAGTTGTTACTATGAGTTGGTTATACATTGATTGCACGAAAACGCATTGGTAACTCGATGTTATAAAACGTGCCTTTGTGTATGATTCAACAAGTAGTAGAACAAGCCATATGAGTCGAAGTTTATCCATTCCTTTTACCTTCGGGATAAAAGCGATATCTGTGGGCCCCTCGATGATTTAAAGATGATACATGTGAGTGCTTGGCCAAGCCAGGACTGATTTGATTTGTTCAATCAGTCAGTCATCATGAATCAGAAATCGGGAAACAACAAATGGACAGAGAGAATGATTGATAATCCATGTCTCAGTCCATATGATATCTAGAATGGAGTAATATATGATCCCTTATCTAATGGACAAGTCATTGACAAAGGTCAGAGTTCATCGACAAGGTTAGAGTTCGACAGAAGCTTTTGAGAGCTACGATTGCTGATCGGTTCCTGAAGTAATATGCAATAATAGTTTTAGACTTATCGAAGTGGGAGACTGTTGGATTAATGTCTAAGTCCATAACTATAATTGGTAATACTTGACCCGACCCGGCATGGTCCATTTGGGTTGCATGGCATCATGCATTTGGATAGACTATAATGAGAGAAATAACACTTAAGGTTGGTTAATATATTATAAGTTCTAATATATTAATAAGGTTATTTAATTAGTATTGATCAAGAGTTAATTTGGAATTAATTAAGTGATCAAAAGGAGACTAATTAAATATATGGGTTGATTGTGTAAATCATTCATTCTTATATATGTGGGCTTGTGATCCAAGATTCCTTATGTTGGACTAAGTCCATGGGGTGACCCATGGATACTCCATGGAGGTTAAAATCCATGGAGCATAAGGAATGGGTAAAGTTATGAGTTACATGGTGTAACCCTAATAGCCACCATATAAAAGAATCCCATGGCTCAAGAAATTGTGCACTAATGTGTGAGTGTGAGGGCTAGACGATTTCAAGGAGTGTTCAAGTTTCTCTCAAGTTATTCCAAGTGTATTTGGTGTTGTGTGAACCATTTGAGGTGTCACACTTGGGGCACTAGACACTCAAGCTTCATGAAGACATTCTACATCAAAGAGGTATGTATTCTATCTTGTTATATTTATTATTTTGTATGCTAGATTAGGATAATACCTTGGATGTTCATAATTGTATGTATAATAGAGAAAACATAGATCCAAGGTATTTAGGGTTGCATGTACACTTAGGAGTGTTAGAATGCTCATAACCCAACACAAGGGTCATACTATTGTTTCCATGTGGTTGAGCAGCTCACCTATACAAATCAATGTACTTTCCATTGACCAAGGTGCTTTGCCTTATACATTCAAATGAGAACTGAGGGGACTCACATGCATAGTCAAACTAACTAGAATAGGCACAGAAACAAGAATATGTCAACATGATAGGTTATTAACCTCAGTCATGTGCTAGTGATAACTAAAAAAATTATTCTTGATTAGTACTTGAAACTATTCAAGACCATTAAGACCCCCACTGTCCTCTTGACATATAGAATTCTCTATCAAGGAACATTTCTTGATAATCAAATATTCAAGAGTTAGTGTGAGACCTTATGAAGACAACACTTCATGTAATTGGTCTTTAGTTGATATTTGTTTTATTCAAAACAACACAACTACCAATGTCAAATGTGCAAGAATAAGAAGCTTTTCTACTCCACATTTCTTGAGGCATTATAAACCTACTTAAGATATGTCACTCAATGTACAATCTTTGAGTATGACTCTAAGACTTGATCTTGGAACGAAGTATGATTCATCTTCTTGATTTAACCATTTCAAAAATTTCTGATTCCTCTTCTTAGTCATGCAAGTGCACTAAGGTGTCCTTATAGGATCAATTGTGACATGGTTCCATAATCACTAAGATGATCGTAAAACACGATACTCAAGTACTCTCCTTTCCTTTCAGATTGGAAAAACTTTTATCTTTCTGCCTAATTTGATTCTTCTTATTCGTTCTACCATACATTGGAACTTTTTCAATGATTCAGAATTACACTTAATCTTGTAAGCATAACCATATTTACTAAACTTTTAGTAAATCATGACGATTAGTCTTATCGTTCTTTGTGGTGGAGCTGACCAGTGCACAACCAAGTGAACCCGGTCCCCTAGTCCTTCAATTGACTCACATATACATGTGAACATGGAATTAGTCTTAATTTCCCAAATACGAAGGTTCTCATTCATCACAGAATACAAGTCCCATGATTCCAAGTTTCTATCCATATGGAACTTGGGTGATGAGAATCTTCCTTTATTTGGTAATTTTTTGACACTAGCGCAAACGAAAGAATCAAATCCATTTTCCAATATTGCTAACAATATATAAACACCAATTTTCATAAATGCCATTGTAAGGATATATGAAACAAGATAAAATCAAAATTTTTCTTAATTTATAAAATTGCGGAAAAACTTGTCCTTACAATGTAATTACAAATGAAAACTATGTTACTACATATTTCTAAGCAATCTATCATAACTCCTAAGTAGCAGCTCACAATTCTGATCATCGAATCATGCGATCGAAATCCATTTCTTCGTGATTAGACTCAACATGCTATTCCTTTAAGCTTCCTTTCTCTTCTTCGATCCTACAAAACATCAAAATGTGATCTTATCACATCATGTATTAAGAATCTTCAAATATGAACTTAATAGAGTTAGATAGTGGACTTACCTGAAGTAGGGTCAACCACTTTGACTTTACCATCCTTGTGATCCTTTAGGTAGTCAGGGCAGCTTCGCAACCAATTCCCCTTCTCTTGGCAATAGAAACAAACAAACTCTCTCAGAATGGTACACGGGACAATCACAGACTTAGCCTTTCTCTTTACCATTTGATCTAATGGTTCGACCATGGCCGATCCCTTTCCATTGGGAAGATAAGACTTTTTTGGACTTCCAATGTTTCAATTGTCAATGTCCATGGAAGGTTGGGAAGTAGATCTTTCAATCAAAATTGCATTACCAGTGCGCCAAATCATTTCTAATTCAGCAGCAATTAGCAAATAGGTAAGATCGATAAGGGTCACGTTGTGGTCTGTCATATAGTAATCTTTAACGCACTAAGTATATGACTTAGGAAGTGATTGAAGAACCAAGTCAACAACCAACTTCCTCGAGACAATGACACCTAACATCCCCAGCTTGTCGATGTGTGACATCATCTCCAAGACGTATGGACACACAGACTTTCCATCTTTCTGTTTGCTAGGCAATAGGGTTTGAGTGACCTTGAACTTTTCAAGTCGACGAACATGTGGGCCGGGGAGAATTATTCGAGGAGGTGGAGGAAGTGAAGTATGATTTCTATGAACATCATCTTCATGAGGAAAGCTTTTTCCAAAAGATTCGGGAAGACAATAGTTGTCAGAACTAGACATCTACAAGGGAGAAAATCAAGTTTAGTTGATTTAAGTCCTTAATATAACACCCAAATGAAATATTAAGGCTAGGACCCAACACAATATTATGCAATTCGGAAGAGGGATATCGAAATCCAATTGCAAAGTATTTGAAGGTAGGTAAAAGACGATTTACCAATTTCCACCATGAAAAACGAAAATGAATATTAGGTTTTAAATGAATTAAAATTTCTAGATTCTTTTGAGATTCATTTAACTTTTCAATGGCATGTTTAATCTCGATTATGCCCTTCAAGTTTGTGTCTGGGATACCGAGGATCACAAACAAGGTGTGAATAACCATGCAAATTAACTTGGTACTCTCGATGTCATTAATCACCTAATCAATGTGCCGGTTAACCACACACGCTCCATTGATCAATGATAATTTACGAGAAACCCATTGCCATACTTCATTAGTCCACATTAGTGTGCCAGTTAACCACACACACTCCACTAACTGACCAATAAGGTGCAATGTGCAATTTCATGGGTTAGCATCAAATTCACATTTTTCCTAAAGTAACTTTGTATTTCATTATACTTTTAATGAGGATTTAAGTGTCCTACCAAACCCGTTCGGCTAACGACCCTCCACTGGTCAAGGGTGCGATGGGTAAGAGTGGATACCCAATGGCGGTCATTTTACATGCTGCTTCCTTAAACACCCCTTATAGACCAGCTTCGTGAATGAGGCCTACTAACGGTAAGACTGACTTTTTTAACTTATACAAATATAACATATTTGACTTTTGATGTTATATACTATAAGGGTGTATTTTATACATTTAAAATACTTGGTGGTCTAATCTATTAATTAAACTAGACTTTTAATTTAATTAAACTCAAACCATATAATTATCGATTTATTAATTACTCTTTTAATTAATCTTTTAATTAATTATCAACAAAGCCATAATTAAAGTTTTAAGTCTAAATTTAAGTTTTGAAGCCAAAAGGTTTAGAATTTAAAAAGCTTTAGAATTTAATATTTCACAATTAAAACTTTTAATCAAATTTTAAATTCCAAAACTTGAGGGTAAGTTTTGAAACACTTTAATACCTTTTAGATTCCTAAACTTGATGGCAAGTTTTGTAACATTTCAAGACTCTTGAATTCCATAACTTAAGGAGTTAATTTGTTTCATTAATGAGACTTTTCAAGTTCCATAACTTGAGGACAAGTTATGAAACTCTTCAAGAAACATTTAGATCAAAATTTTAACTAATAAAATAATCATATCATTTTATCTTTTACTAAATTGATTTAATTCAACTTTTGATGTAAAATGATTCAAATTTTACAAATAATTAGTTTTTCTTAAAATCAAGTAATTATCTTAAAATTTGCCAATCATCATGTTATTGGATGGGGATAATCATTACCATATCAACAAAATCAAATTTTATGAATCAAAACAGTTTGTGGTAATGATCCTAATCCAAAACAGGCCTAAAACTCGAAAAATTATGCCAATAGATTGCCCAACTCGTCGGGTCAGGGCATAGACTCGACGATTTCATTCCCAGATGATCCAACTCGCGAGTCCACTCATGTGACTCGTCGATTCCAGCAGTCAGACAACCAAAATTGAAATTTTTCAGCTTTGAAAATTAGCACAATTTCATCAATATAATAGAAAACACCCATGTCTCTGATACCACTTTTGGGTTTTATGTACTATAACACTCCTATGGTGCACATACAACCCTAATGTCTTAGATCTAATTTTTCTCTAATTATACATGCAATTTCATTTTATCCAAAGCATGAAGCCTAACTAGCATACAATTGATATTTGAAACATAAAAGCTAGTTAGATGATTACCTCTTTGTTGTAGCTTGTAGAACTTGGCATTTCAAGAGCTTAGCACCTCAAGTGTGATGCCTCAAACAGGTCACAAACACCATGGACAAGTGGAGAATAATGATAGCGAGGCTAAGAGCACCAAAAACAGCTAGGTTTACACCTTGGAGTACTAGTGCCCGATTTTTAAAGCTTAGGGGTTCAATTTATAGTTTGGAATTCCTAGGGATTCAACTTGTAAACCCTAATTCACTTGGGATTTTAATCCAATAACTCATTAGCCTTTTGGACTAACTCTTCATGGACTCTCACAAAGATTTAGTCCAATCCTAATCAACATGGATCATTAGCCCAAACTATAAATATCATTGATTTACCTAATCAATCCCTGCAAATTTAATTAGTCTCTTTTGATCACTAAATTAATTCCAAATTAATTCTTTACCAATACTAATTAAATAATATGATTTCTCAATTAATATATTATTCTTATAATATATTAATAAATCACAAATAACCTCTTTCTCAAAATCCATCCTATCAAATTGTCCTGATGAATGCAACTCGAAATGGACCATGCTACTCTCATGTCAAGTACATACCAATTATAGTTATGGTCTTAGACATCTAATCCAACAAACAGTTGTATGAAAGACTATGGGAGGACCATAACATTTGTATGAAAGACTATGTGAGGACCATAGTAGGAAAAAATGCAGGAGAATTGTAGCAACGAGAGTGATTGTGAGATTGTGGAATGACCATATCATTCACATTGGTTGAAACAGACCAGTTGGTTGAAATAGGCCGTATTGTTATGTATGTGGATATGTATGGTATGTTGTATCTTGGGAAACTCACTAAGATTTTTTTTAGAGTTTTAATTTTAAATGTTGTAGGTCTTTTGTGGCAGTATGAGAAGAGCACGTCGTGATTACATTGAATCTACTGTTATTTTTTTCAAGATTTTTTTGTTATAATATTCATCTTTTTTATTTATGTTTTCGAAAGAATTGAATATTTACTTTTATGAATGAATGGAATGGTTTCCTTTGATTTTAAAATTAAAATTTTGGTTTGAAATTTGGGACGTTAAAAGTTGGGTATTAGAACCTGAGTGTCATGGATTCGGGCGCACTCTATAGTGTGTTTGAAGTCAAACTGAGGACTGGAGGATTTCTTTTTACAAAAACATTTTATGAAAAGTTTTTACTTAAAGAGAAGGATGTGATGCATGCAATCAGGCAGAGATCAAGTAATTGATTCGTAGCATACCCATACATGTTGATATGTTATGTGTGTTCTAGGATGATATGCATGCTAGATGTTAGAGTAAGTATCTGCTTAGGGTTGCATGCTAGAATTCTTGCTTGGGAGAGATGCCTTTTTGTGCCTGATATATGAAATGTTAGAGATGCATGACAATGTGTAGGCTAAGGATCTTCAGGAATTCCATGTCAGAATTTCTTGATCATTATGATGCCTTGTCGTCTGTTCGATTTTCTACTCGAATGCTACCTGCTTTGTGTTATGTCAAACCTATATTGATATTAATTAACTATTAAGAGAATACATTAGGTTGCATGCAACAAAGATTAAATAATTTTAGAATGTTTGATTTGGCCCTATTACACAACTCTTGTATGGGTCCAACCGTTGTAGTGCAGGTTCATTCAGTCAAAGTGTTGTTTAATCTTTGTTCCATGTAATTGTATTTGTAAGATAGTTTACTAAAACTGGTAGAAGTTTTTTTGTGACAGATGGAAGGGTGGGGTGGGGATTTCTAGTGACCTAGGAAGAGGTAAAATCTGCTAGTATAGGCACTTGCGTAAGAGAAATCCTAGAAGGAGAATCTACGAATATTATTGATGTATGCTCGTTTGAGCACGAATATATAAGATTAGATAGGTTAGTAGTGGTCACAAGTAGTGACTTGGGAACCTTGAGACTGATATTGGGACGAGTACGAACAAGCGTGGAAGGTAGTATGAGCCCAAGACTACCAGAAGCACGAGATATGTATGGGGATCAAGAATAGTTGAAAAGGTTATTGAGGAGTTGGTTGAGTGTATATAGAATGGTTGGCACCATGATTTTTTGTAGTTTGTTTCTGTATTTATCAGTATTTCGGTTATGGTTGTTAAGGATGAAGACGAGTCTAGTAATTGTTCGTACCTTAGTGGTCTTGCTAGTTTGGGTCTGAATTTTGTAGACCTATGTGAGTTAGCTGAATCTAAGGTCTCGTCGGCCTTCTTCGAAGTAGTGCCAGTTTGAGTCACGAGAATCAAGTAGGAAATGACTGTGATGATCGACTAAGGATGGGTTATCAGCCGATGGCTTAGGATGCAATTCTCTAAGACGGGGTTATGTTCTTCCATCCTCTTGTGTTCGAGGGGAAGAGAGAGAGAGAGAGAGAGAGAGAGAGAGAGGGAAAGATCATATTATTTCATATTTGGGATGTAGGCCCAACACGGGACTAGTAAGCGGGTACATGTTTAGGCACCACCAAGGTGAGAGATTAAGGGTTTGGAATTTCATTTGAATAGTGTAGGTAGTTGTAGTTGTTGCATTGTGCATTCTTATGGTATTGTTTCCTTGAAATATTTCAGATGTGTACAAGATAGTCATTTTAGTTGAGAATGTAAAAGGAGAAATCAAGGTTATGCTTTTCTTTGAAATCAGTTATTTCATGTTCTAGCTGATTGTTTTAAGTAATCAAGAGAGGTGATTTAGAACCAGCAACTTCCATTGTCTCTGGTGTGTGTCGTCTATGAGAATGATACCTCTTGTAATTATGTTAATTCTTGTGATGAATTGTTTGATGGGAAATTGTAGGCGAGATGGGTGGTTAGTCCATTTGGTTCTAGCTAAAGAGTCGGTGCTATGTTGGGATTGTCGGAGTTATTGCTTGTGCATCTGCCAAGGATTCTAAATGTTTCGAGGCAGTAATGATGGGGGAAGTTTCTGACGTCTCCATTTGAGATTGGATTTTCCTTGAGTTTGGCTGGTTTTTATTTGAAGGGTCATCTTATGTTGTATTATGCATTCCGGGTGTAACATCCCGATGATAAGGTACTTCTAATTTTAACCCTATAAATATAATTATATTGCATTCTTGGTCCATAAGTGTAAGAAAGAGTGGAAAAGGGCCATTGCGGCAATTTGGTAAAATTGGAAGTTATGAGTACGCCATGTGTACGTATGTATAGGCTAAGCGTAATAAGGCGCCCCTTAGTACGCTAGGCGTACACTTCGTAAGCAAGGCGTACGAGGGTGGCATGTAAACCCTAATTTTAGGGCTTTGGCTCATATTTAAGCAACTTTATGGACACAAACCCTCTTTTTACCCAGCCTCCTTCTGTGTTTTCGACCTTCAAGAAACCCTATAGCAAGTAAGAGCAACTTTGAGCCCTAAAGTGAGTTTTTGGAGTGGTTTTCAAGAGAGAAGAAGGCGGTGAGAAGATCTTTGAGTAGATAGCACTTTGTATATGGGATTTCTTCTTGGTATGCATCATGTTGAAGGTATAAAGCTTGCATCCTTCCCACTCCATCTTGTCGATCTAGGTTTTTGCTCTCTTAAGTCACTTTTTGGTCCCAAGATGATGATTTTTGACCCATTGAGTTGTCCTTTCAAACACTTGGAAGGGTCTT
This sequence comes from Lactuca virosa, assembly GCF_052849685.1. NCBI lineage: Eukaryota > Viridiplantae > Streptophyta > Magnoliopsida > Asterales > Asteraceae > Lactuca > Lactuca virosa. The sequence goes on along the minus strand of NC_136427.1, from coordinate 101,086,386 downwards.
GAGTCATTTAAAAGGTCTTAATTGATTAAGAAGTTGAGATAAGCACTTAACGGACAAGCAAAGTCATAATGTTGGAAACTTTATGTGTCACACCCCGAAACTGATGGCGGAAACGTTCCGGGGCGGAGGACGTCATGTGTAGTATCATAACAGTTGTATCATAGTAAGCGAAGTAAACACAACCATTACATTATAATAAGAATATTTACATTGTTGAAAACATGGTTTATACATAACCGTATATAACAAAAGTAAAAGACGTGACTTCAGAATGTTCTGCCTTCTCCAAAAGTTGGCAGGAGTACCTGTCTATTGATGCCCTGAGAATACAAGCAGTTTTAAAAATATCAGCATAAAGCTGGTGAGTTCATAAGCGTTTAGTTCAGGTGAAAGAAATGCTTCTTTGATTCTTTGAAAAGTGTTTCCCAAGAAAATCCTATATTTTCTTATGAAAGAAGTTTGATTATTCATATGTTAAACAGCCTGTTTACGAAAGGTTTAGTTATCCCAGGAGAATCCTATATTTTCCTTAAAAGTTGATAGTGGGTTATCGATTTTGAAATGCGGTGTACAAGTATCCACCATACTTGTATCGTTAGATGTAGTTTCCTTGACAAACCCTGTTTACTCTCAGTGAGATGTATTAGCCTTATTACATAAATAAAACAAATAAATAAGTAGTGAACTATATCCTAAGGGCATTACTAATACCCTCTAGTAATCAAATCGGTTATTACTTTGAGGTTAGTTCACTTGTTTCATTATTACAAAAGTAAATCTCTGTTATCTAGGTTGCGAGATTTATAACCATACATTAAATTAGATATGGCACGTAACGGGGCCAGTATCCTTTTTATGACTTTGTCACCCCAGGCGTGGCTGCCTAACTGTAGCTAGCAGTTTAGGTGTGGGATAGTCAGTCTCGTATAGATCTATACACAATAGTCACGCTCTCCCTACAAGTGATTCTGGTTATAAGGGCTAGTCCTACACTCACGAATCCGGTGGAGTGTTACCAAGGACGTGTCTCCAATCCTAAAATCCTTGCTTTAGTTTTGAAAACTGTTTCTACGAGTTGATTTCTTAATCGATTGGTAAAACGGTTTTCTGAGTTAAAAGCATGCTGAACATATAATCATTCTATGCAAAATGAGATAACTTGAGCACAAGTTTCCTTGTACTTTTGCTTGTATTCCCCCTTGAAAACAAGAAAAACTCGGAAAAAGCGTAGGGGGTATGAACTCACCTGAAGTGAGTGATGCGAATGTAAGATTGGAAAAAGGATGCTAAGTGTCAAGTGAAGTCTTGAGCACACGCACGGATCCTATTTAGCATATAATGACATATATATGTATACAATTAGTGTTTACTCAACTCATCAGGTAAAGAATAACACTTTAAGGACTAAGAAATCCTTAATGGAAGTGTTACAATCACATAGGATTGCATAAGGGGGTTGTAAAGCCACTTAAGGGAACTTTTCGGTCAAAGTGGTTTTCGGTCCATGAAGGGTTTTCGGTCCATGAAGGTGACCGAAAACTCATGATGTTTGGTGCATGTGGTGATTTTCAAGGGCTTTCAAACATGCATAAGGGTTCTAAGTTTTATCCAAAGCCTTAAGTGAGTTTTAAGGTCTTAAAGGCACCTTTCTTTAGGGTTTTCGGTCAAAGGAGATGCACTATACCGAAAACTCCTTTTGTTCTTGGAAAATGTCGATTTCAAGGCCTTAAAAAAGAGTTTCAACTAGATAATAAGTGCAGAAAGTAATACTTACGATTTAGAGGCTAAAAGGGTTGATTTTTGGACCAAAACACTAGTGCGTTTTCTTGGTGTTCTTGGTGTTCTTGAAGATTAAACCCAAAAGATGAAGTTAATGGGTGAAATCGAAGGGGGATGCTAGTTAGGAAGATCTATCAACGATTCAAGGTGAAAGAAACACTTACATTTTTCGAGAACTTGAAGATCAAAGTGATGAACTCGATGATACTTGAAAGAGAATGGATGTTTTCTGGCTTTGAAAAGGAAAGAATGATCCAAATGATCATGAAATATATATGTAGGATGGGGTTTTCGGTCACCTTGACCGAAAACTCTAAGGTCTTGACCGAAAACTCCTTTTTTAGGAGGTTTTCGGTTTGCTTCATGTCTAGAACTTCAACAAATTCATCCTAACCCCGATTCTTTTGATGCATTAAGTTTAGAATATTCCGTTAGTCCAAAAATAATACTGACGTGAACAGAAATAAATCTGAATTGATTTATTTAAACGCAAAGTCTTTCCCAAACTATCAAATTTGACGGAATTAAATAAAAACCCGAATTTGATTAACGGAAATTGAGTAAGGATAACGGAAAAAGTTTCGGGTTGTCACATCATCCCCCCGTTAGAGGGAATTCTGTCCCGAAATTCGAGCATAGAATACAAATCATGGATTAGAAAAGAGATGCGGATACTTCTGTTTCATCTGATCTTCGCGTTCCCAAGTGAATTCAGGTCCCCGCTTGGCATTCCAGCGAACCTTCACTGTCGGGATGCAACTTTGTTTTGTTCGTTTTATCTCTCTATCCATGATTTCGGCTGGTTCTTCCACGAAGTTCAGGTTCTCATTGATTTCAATTTCGTCGAGAGGAATCGTAAAGGTTTAGTCGGATACGCATTTCTTAAGATTCGAAGCGTGGAATACAGGATGAATGTTGCTAAGTTCTTGCGGTAAACAAAGTTTGTAGGCTGCGGGACCGATCCTAGTGAGGATCTCGAAGGGCCCTATGTATCTTGGATTTAGCTTTCCACGCTTTCCGAAGCGTATCATGCCCTTCCAGGGTGAGACTTTTAGTAGGACACGGTCTCCAACCTGCAACTCCAAGGGTTTTCGTCATTTATCGGCGTAGCTCTTTTGTCTATCTCGTGAGGCCTTAAGTCGTTCTCGGATTTGTACGATCTTTTCAGTGGTTTCGCGGATGATTTCTGGACCAGTGAGAGTATTATCAGGGACTTGCCCCTTGGCTAGCTGCGTGTCACCCACTTCAGCCCAGCACACAGGGGATCTGTACTTGCGACCATAGAGGGCTTCCAAAAGGCGCATCCTTGATGCTGGTATGGTAACTGTTGTTGTAGGAAATTCCAACCAAAGCAAGATGAGTGTCCCATGACGCGCCGAAATCGATGACGCAGGCTCTCAACATATCTTCCAATGTCTGAATTGTTCTCTCACTCTGTCCATCAGTCTGAGGATGGTAAGCTGTGCTCATATCCAACTTAGTTCCAAGAGCTTTTTGTAGTGACTGCCAGAACCTCGAAGTGAACCTGCTATCTCGATCGGAGATAATGGACACAAGCACACCGTGCAGTCGGACTATCTCTTGGATGTAGATTCGCGTGAGTCTCTCCATTTTGAAAGTTTCTTTGATTGGTAGGAAGTGGGCGGACTTCGTCAACCGATCGACAATTACCCAGATGGCGTCGTGCCCACTCGGAGACGTGTGTAATTTGGTTATAAAATCCATAGTAATTCTCTCCCACTTCCACTCAGGTATCTCCGGCTGGTGGAGTAGACCTGAGGGTTTCTGATATTCGACCTTCACCTTGGCGCAAGTCAGGCACTTGCCCACGAAGGTAGCGATCTCTGCTTTCATGTTCGGCCACCAATACAGTTTCTTGAGATCGAGGTACATCTTGTCCGAACCTGGGTGAACGGAGTATCTAGTCTTGTGAGCTTCATTCATTACAACCTCTCTATAACCCCCGAACTTTGGGGTCCAGATCCGGTCCATGAAATAATAGACTCTGTCTCCCTTGATCTCTAGGTTCTTTTCCATTCCTCTCAAGGTTTCACCCGGCATGTTCTCTGGTTTTAAGGCTTCCAACTGAGCCTCGTTGATCTGCACGGATAAATGGGAATGGATAGTCATGGTCAGTGCCTTCACTCTACGACCTGAGTATTCCTTCCGGCTGAGGGCATCTGCCACCACATTTGCCTTGTCGGGATGGTAGCGGATTTCGCACTCGTAATCGATGAGTAGTTCAACCCATCGCCGTTGTCTCATGTTCAGCTCCTTCTAGTCGAAAATATGTTGCAGGCTTTTATGGTCAGTGAAAATAGTGCACTTGGTTCTGTAGAGATAATGTCTCGATATCTTCAGTGTGACGACCACTGCTCCTAATTCTAAGTCGTGCGTTGTGTAGTTGACTTCGTGTGCTTTCAGCTGTCTTGAGGCATAAGCAATGACTTTTCCCCGTTGCATGAGCACACAGCCTAGGCCCTGGTTAGACGCATCACAGTAGACAACGAAGTCCTTCGTACCTTCGGGCAGGGACAAAATAGGTGCGCTGCATAGGGCCCGCTTCAATGTTTGGAACGCAATGTCTTGCTTCTCACTCCAACAAAAGGGTACGCCTTTCTGAGTCAGAGTGGTTAAGGGTTTGGCAATTCTGGAGAAATTTTGCATAAATCTGTGATAGTAGCCAGCGAGACCCAAGAATTGACGGATTTCTGTGGGTGTCTTCGGTGCTGACCAGTTCTCTATCGCTTTGATTTTGGAGGGGTCCACGTGTATACCTTCTTCGCTTACCACGTGACTTAGGAAGGTTACTTTTCGAATCCAGAATTCGCAGTTGGAGAATTTCGCGTACAACTTCTCCGTCCTTAGGGTTTCCAGCACCGATCTCAAGTGATGTCGATGATCTTCCTCACTTCTGGAATAAACAAGTATATCGTCGATGAACACAATTACGAACTTGTCCAGGAAAGAACGGCACACCCGATTCATCAGGTCCATGAATATCGCCGGTGTGTTGGTTAGACCGAAGGGCATCACTACAAATTCGTAGTGACCATACCGAGTCTGAAATGCTGTCTTAGGAACATCACTCTCATGGACTCGCAGCTGATGATACGCGGATCTTAGGTCTATTTTGGAAAAGTAACTGGCTCCTTGAAGTTGATCGAAAAGGTCGTCGATTCAAGGAAGAGGGTAACGGTTTTTGACTGTGAGCTTGTTCAGCTCTCGGTAGTCAATGCACATCCGAAAGGGTCCATCCTTCTTTTTCACAAATAAGATCGGGGCTCCCCAGGGTGAGGAACTCGGTCTGATGAACTCCTGCATTTCGGCCGGCGCCAATCGGTATGGGGATTTAGTTGTTGGGTTTTGAGCATTCTAACACTTCCTAAGTGTACATGCAACCCTATTAAACCTTAGATCTATGTTTGTCTAAGATACATGCAAAATATTATTTTCCAAGGTTTATAACCTATCTAGCATGGCATGGGGTACTTTTAACCATAAAAGAACTAGATGAATTACATACCTTTTGTTGATTGTTGATTCCTTGGAGTTTGAGAGCCAAGCACCAATAATGTGAATGCCTCAAATGGAAATCACAAATCACCACAAACTTGGAAAATATATGAGAGAGTATACTAACTCTTGATTTTGGCCACCACACTTACACACACATTAGTGTCTTTTTCATGCAACATAAGCTTGTTTATATAGTGTACATGGTTAGGGTGAAACCCTAATAACCCATGTCTTTTCCTCTTCCAATGATCCATGGGTAAAAGCTCCATGGATCATCCATGGACTTCCATATAAGCTTAGCCCATTCCCAAATGAGTGTTAGCCCACACTATATAAATATAATAGCCCATGATTTAATTAGTCTTTCTTTTAATCACTAAATTAATTCATAATTAATTCAAGATTAAAACTAATTAAGTAACATGACTTTATATTAATATATTATAACTTATAATATATTAATAAATCGTAAGTATGCAACTCTCATAAAATTATCCATAACTCGTTTGGGTGAAGTGCAACCCAAATGGACCATGCCGGGTCGGGTCAAGTATATACCAAATAAGTTATGGACTTAGACACCTTATCCAACAGACTCCCACTTGGATAAGTCCCATAACTGTATTTGCCTATATTACTTCAGGAACCAACCGGCAATCGTAGCTCTCGAAAACTCTTGTGAACTATGAAGCGCCATTTTAGATAAGTGATCATATAATCCTCTGCTCTCATGATATCAGCCGGACAAATACATGGAACAATGTCTTACTTATTGTCTAGCAGTTGTTTCTCGATTTCCGATTTGTTTGACAAAGAACTTAACTGAACACATCAATTTAGTTCTGACCGGGCCCGGTACATGGGTCAACACAAAATCATCGAGGGGCCCAGATATCGCTTCTATTTCTAGAAGGAACAGATAAACTTCGACTCATATGCTTGTTCTACTACTTATTGAATTGCACACAAAGGCACGTTTTATAACATCAAGTTACTGATGCGGTTACGTGCAATCAATGCACAACCAACTCATAGGTAACAACTCATATCTCTATGTTTGAAGACTTATATGATATTACCGTCTCACTATCACTCGAGATAAATTCCATGAAGTGATACAAGTGAGCGTGGGTTTATTCCAATACTCATAACTTATGAGTACTCATGAATGTTGTGGCAACCATTGCTATGGCTAAACACCTTTAGTCATCTACAATCCCAATTCATGACAATCTTGATTCATACCTACTTCCGACGTATGACCGATTGTGGAGGTTTGAATTAATTATTCTGGAAGTAAAAACATGCAAACTGAAACAATAGTAAATAATTGACAATGATAGTAACACTTTACTCATAAATAAATCACACATTTTATTCATCATCAAACGTCGATTACATTTTACAAGTTTCAGAAAAGGCTATCTAATTTGTAAAACTAATATCGTCCCTCAGCCCGATGCGCCTCGCATGCTGCAAATGCTTAACCCTCGTCAGTCCCTTCGTAAGGGGATCCGCAGGGTTCTCATCTGACGATACCCTCTTTGCCACGAGGAGTCCCTCTTCTATCTTGTGTCTTATGAAGTGATATTTTCTGTCAATGTGTCGGGATCTGCCATGATCTCTTGGTTCCTTGGCTAAGGCAACCGCACTATTGCTGTCACAGAAAATCTCCATAGGCTCCTTAATAGCTGGTACAACTCCAAGGTCTCCGATGAAGTTCCTCAGCCATATCGCCTCCTTTGCCACTTCACTCGCTACTATGTACTCTGATTCACAAGTCGAATCAGCTACAGTCTCCTGTTTGGAAGTCTTCCAAGTGATTGCCCCTCTATTTAAGGTAAAGACCCAGCTCGACTGAGAGCGGAAGTTATCCCTATCAGTCTAAAAGCTAGCATCACTATACCCTACTACTCTCAAGTCATCACTCCCACCAAGGGTAAGGATCCAATCCTTAGTCCTCCGCAGGTACTTGAGAATATTCTTTACCGCAATCCAATGAGCCTTGCTAGGGTTCCCCTGATATCTGCTGACCATGCTCAAAGCGAAGGCCACATCAGGACGGGTACAAGTAATAGCATACATGATCGAACCAACAGCGGAAGCATAAGGTAATAGACTCATCTCAGCTATCTCATTTTCAGTACTCGGGCTCTGAGCCTTGCTCAGTTTGGCATTGCTTTGGATCGGTAATTCTCCTTTCTTGGAATTCTGCATGTTGAACCTTTTCAACACCTTATCCAAGTAGATACTCTGACTAAGTCCAATTAGTCTTTTACTCCTTTCTCTTAGTATCCTTATCCCTAGGATATAGGTAGCTTCTCCAAGGTCCTTCATAGCAAAGCACTTCCCAAGCCAGGACTTAACCTCCTGCAAGGTTGGGATGTCATTTCCTATGAGTAGTATGTCATCCACATACAGTACCAAAAAACTAACTATACTCCCACTAGCTCTGACATACACGCATGACTCATCTTCACTTCTTGAGAAACCAAACTCTTTGACCTTCTCATCGAAACAAAGATTCCAACTTTGAGATGCTTGTTTCAATCCATAAATGGATTTCTCAAGCTTGCACACTCTATTGGGGTACTTTCCACTGACAAAACCTTCTGGCTGATTCATGTAAACATCCTCAGCCAACTTTCCGTTAAGGAAAGCGGTTTTGACATCCATTTGCCATATTTCATAATCATGAAATGCAGCAATGGCTAGCATAACCCTAATAGACTTAATCTTTGCTACTGGTGAAAAGGTTTCATCATAATCAATACCCTGAGTCTGAGTAAACCCCTTCGCAACCAGTCGAGCCTTATAAGTGTGCACCTTCCCATCCATGTCGGTCTTCTTCTTGAAGATCCATTTGCACCCGACTGTCTTACGGCCAGGTACATTGTCAACCAAGTTCCAAACTTGATTGTCATACATGGACTGTATCTCGCTGTCCATAGCCTCCTTCCATTTAGCAGACTCTGGGCCTGCCATGGCTTCCTTAACACTGTTAGGTTCATCCAGATTTACCAGTGTACTGTCACTGATAAATGTATCACCTTCCGTAGTAATATGAAATCCATAATAAAACTCAGGTGTGTTCCTAACCCTTGTGGAACGCCTCGGAAGTATAGACTCGTCAGCTGGATCAACAGGAATTTCCTCCTCAAGTTGATTGCTAGTGTCTGAGGTTCCTTCACTAATCGAGTCTTGAATTTCTTCAAGGTCAATTTGCCTCCCACTGTCTCCTTGGCTTATAAATTCTCTCTCTCGAAAGACCCCTCTCCTAGCCACAAAGACCACATTCTCATTGGGTATGTAGAAGAGGTAACCAAAGGATTTTTGTGGGTAGCCGATGAAAATACACCTTTCACTTCGAGGTTCGAGCTTGTCATGAGTTTCGCGCCTCACGAAAGCCTCGCAACCCCAAATCTTGATGTGGTCCAAATTGGGAACTTTCCCAGTCCACATCTCATTAGGTGTTTTGGCAACCTTCTTTGTAGGGACTAGATTAAGGATGTGGGCGGCAGTCTCTAAGGCATACCCCCAAAAAGAGATTGGTAGCGAAGCTCGACTCATCATAGAGCGAACCATGTCCAACAAAGTTCGATTACGCCTCTCAGCCACACCATTCAGCTGTGGTGTCCTGGGAGGTGTCAATTGTGAGACAATCCCACACTCCTTAAGATAGTCGAGGAACTCAGTACTAAGATACTCACCACCTCGATCGGATCGAAGCATCTTAATGTTCCTGCCCAATTAATTTTCTACTTCCTTTTTAAACTCTTTAAACCTTTCAAAAGTTTCTGACTTATGCTTGATTAAGTAGACATACCCATATCTACTAAAATCATCAATAAAAGTCACATAATAGCGATTAGCATCCCTTGTGGCGGTTTTGAATGGTCCACATACATCAATATGTATAAGGTCCAACAAACCCTCACCCCTTGCACAAGTACCAGTGAAGGGTGATTTTGTCATTTTCCCAAGTAGACAAGACTCACAACTATCATCCGACTTGAGGTCGAACGACTCCAAAACTCCATCCTTTTGGAGCTGGCCTATGCGTTTCTTGCTTACATGTCCAAGACGACAATGCCACAAAGATGCTTTATCCAAGCTAGTAGAAGAATCAATACACAATACATTATTCCCTAAATTATCTACAACCGATACAGCTTCATACACACCATTACAAGGTAATGCTTTAAAATAAAGAATATTATTAAAGAAAGCATTAATACTACCAACTTCATTATCAAAAGAAAAGGTAAAACCTTGTTTGTACAAAGCATGAAAGGAAATAATATTCCTCGCCATTTCAGACGAGTACACACATTTATTCAAATCTAACTTTAACCTACTATCTAGCAACAAAGTATAAACTCCAATCTCGGTAACAGGTGCAACTTTCTTGTTCCCCATGATTAAGTTTATCTTTCCGTGCTGCACATCCTCACTTCTTCTTAGGCCCTGCAAGTCACAACAGATGTGAATACCACAACCTGTATCAAGAACCCAAGAATTAGAATATGGTGAGTTATTAGACAATATAGTGTAAATACCTGCATGGGATGGTTTCACTTTCCCATCCTTGACATCTTGCAAGTACTTTGGGCAGTTTCGCTTCCAGTGCCCCTTATTTTGACAGTAGAAGCATTCAGCATCCTTAGGGATGGCAGAAGGAGTGATAGAACCACCTTTGGTTCCTGATGAGGAGCCTTCAAGGGACTTTCCCTTGGTACCCTTCGAAGGGTGCTTCCTCTTTTTCCCTTTGCCTTGCCCGATAGCCAAAACAGGGGTAGTAGTAGGAGTAGGAGTAGCAACCGACTTACTCTTAAGACCACTTTCGGCAGTCTTCAGAAGTCCTTGAAGCTTACTGAGTGTGACTTCCTCCTTGTTCATGTGGTATGTCATACGAAATTGATCATAACACGATGGCAAGGAGTGCAAAATGATATCAATTGCCAACTCCTCAGGGAAGTTCACATTCAGTTTCATTAGACGGTCCACATACCTTTGCATTTTCTGCATGTGGCTCGTGATTGGTTCGCTATCCTTCATACGGGTAGTGATCATGGAGGAGATTATTTCATATCGCTCTTGACGAGCACTCTCATGGTACCTTTCCATCAGATCCTGATGCATCTCAAAAGGGTAATAGTCCTCATAGGACTTTTGGAGTTCAGCTGTCATGGTGGCCATCATGATGCATGCCACCTTGGTGGCATCTCTTTCATGTGCCTGATACTCAGCGACCTCCACAGGAGTAGCAGTGGACTCATCAAGCTCCTTATCGAGGACATATTCCTTGTCCTCGTAACGAGTAACCATCCTGATGTTCCGGATTCAATCCATGAAGTTGGAACCATCAAAGATGACCCTCCCACAAAGGTTCATGAGGGAAAAGGAGCCAGTAGGGTTAGAGCCCGAAGCTTTTTTGTTGGAAGACATCTGAAAAGAAGAAAACAAGTTTAGATTAGATATATCGAATCCTTAATAATACACCCAAATGTAATATTAAGGCTAGGATCCAACACAATATATTATAACTTAGAAGAGGGATGCCGTAATCTAAGCTATAACATATTTGAAGGTAGGTGAATGACGATTCACCAATTTCCACCATGAAAACGAAATGAATTATTAGGTTTAATTGGTTTGAAATTCCTAGATTCTTTTGAGATTCATTGAACTTTTCAATGGCATGTTTCAATCTCGATTGTGCCCTTCAAGTTTTGTGACTGGGATGCCGAGGATCACAAAACAAGGTGTGAATAACCATGCAAATTCACTTGGTACCCTTAATATTATCACCTAATCAATGTGCCAGTTAACCACACACGCTCCACCGATCTATGATAAACATTAAGTCACCCTTCATGATCCTTACTAGTCCAAGTTAGTGTGTCGGTTAACTACACACGCTCCACCAACGACTTGGTAAGGTAAAAGTGTGAATTTCATGGGTTAGCACCATATTCACATTTTCCTAAAGTAACTAAGATTGGGAATTTATAAAAGGTTTAGTTACTTTATAATATTCATCATACTTTAATGAGAATTTATAAGTCCTTGTCCTACCTGTTCGGCTAACGACCCTCCACCAGTCAAGCAAGCGGTGGGTGAGAGTGGACACCCATTAAGTTGCCATTTTATAGGCAACAACCTTATACCCACCTTATAGACTGGCTTCGTGAATGAGGCGTACTAGCGGTAAGACGACTTTGATCTTATACATATATATAATAATTAACCATTAATGTTATAAATAGTATAAGGGTTGAATTTTAACTTTTAAAACTCTAAGGGTTTGGAATTAAAGTATATTAAAGTGTGTGTAACTTTACAAATTCCAAAACTTGAGGACAAGTTTTGAAACTATTCAAAACTTTTCATTTCATAACTTATGAATTAAAGGTTCATAAAAATGAAGACTCTTCATTTCCATGTAACTTATGTGTTTTAAGTGTGTGTTTAAAAGAAGTGACCTTTGGATATCCATAACTTGAGGACAAATTATGGACTCCATTAAAACACATAAATGATCAAGAATTAATCCTAAACAATTCAGCAAATAATTCTTATCATCTTCTAAATTCATAAGAACATGAACATGATCATCAAAGTTTCAAGAATTATATGAACACATACAAAGCATGAAATTTTGATATAAGCTATTGTAAATGGATTAGAACAACCATTACACCAACTAAAACAAGTTTTAAAACACCAAAACAGTTTAGGGTAATGTTTCTAGTCCATTTCCAGCAGCAAAAGTCGAAAATCTGCATTCTGAGGCTCCTACTCGCCGAGTGCACGAACCTACTCGCCGAGTAGGATGAGTTTACACATGAACTCGGCGAGTCCCCCCATGGACTCGGCGAGTTCATCAGTCAGACAGTAAAAAATCGACTTTTTATCACTATTTTGCATCAAGTATCAAACAAACAAGCCTAGGCTCTGATACCACTGTTGGGTTTTGAGCATTCTAACACTTCCTAAGTGTACATGCAACCCTATTAAACCTTGGATCTATGTTTGTCTAAGATACATGCAAAATATTATTTTCCAAGGTTTATAACCTATCTAGCATGGCATGGGGTACTTTTAACCATAAAAGAACTAGATGAATTACATACCTTTTGTTGATTGTTGATTCCTTGGAATTTGAGAGCCAAGCACCAATAATGTGAATGCCTCAAATGGAAATCACAAATCACCACAAACTTGGAAAATGTATGAGAGAGTATACTAACTCTTGATTTTGGCCACCACACTTACACACACATTAGTGTCTTTTTCATGCAACATAAGCTTGTTTATATAGTGTACATGGTTAGGGTGAAACCCTAATAACCCATGTCTTTTCCTTTTCCAAGGATCCATGGGTAAAAGCTCCATGGATCATCCATGGACTTCCATATAATCTTAGCCCATTCCCAAATGAGTGTTAGCCCACACTATATAAATATAATAGCCCATGATTTAATTAGTCTTCCTTTTAATCACTAAATTAATTCATAATTAATTCAAGATTAAAACTAATTAAGTAACATGACTTTATATTAATATATTATAACTTATAATATATTAATAAATCGTAAGTATGCAACTCTCATAAAATTATCCATAACTCGTTTGGGTGAAGTACAACCCAAATGGACCATGCCGGGTCGGGTCAAGTATATACCAAATAAGTTATGGACTTAGACACCTTATCCAACATTAGCTACGGGGGTAGCTCCGGGGAGTAAGTCGATACGAAACTTGGCTTGGCATTCGGGAGGGATTCCTGGGAGGTCTTGGGGAAAAACATCGGGAAAGTTGCAGACTTCGGGGATGCTCTCGAGGTCTTTAACTTCCTGCTTCTCGTTAATGACGTGATCGAGGAATGCATAACACTCCTTTCACAGGAGTTTCTGGGCTTGGATGCATGAAATGATAAGGAGGTTCGAACTAAGTTTATCGCCGTAAATCATGAGAGTTTCATCAGAGGAGAGATTGAGGCGGATAGCTTTTTCGTAACACAGGATATCAGCAAGATTGGGGCTCAACCAATCCATGCCGATGATGACATCGAAGGTTTTTATGGAGACTGGCATAAGGTCGATGGGAAAAGAATGATTGTTTAGGGTAAGAGTACAACCTACGTATATATCATTAGTGCTCTCTTTCTCACTGTTAGCCATCTCGACAGTAAATGTTTCAGTTAATGGTTGAGGTTTATGCCTAAGAAGATGTTTGAATGCATGACTAACAAAACTTCTCTCCGCACCACAATCGAAAAGAATGCATGCATAAGAGTTGTCGAGAGGGAACGTACCCGAAACAACGGTGGGGTCTGCAACTGCCTCTTCTTGACCCATCGTTAACACTCTCCCTGTTCCACCTGCTGCTGTTGCCTTGAGGCAGTGTCTCTTGAAATGCCCGACTTCCCCACAGCCATAACAGGGTTTACCGACACCTGCTCCAGAGGCCTTATCGGTTGGTTGGACTTGTGTTCTGTAGCTTTGATCCATGTGACCCTTCTTGCCACAGTTGTTGCAGAGCGTTTCACGGCATGGGCCGGGGATGAGACGATGATAGTTGCATTTGCTGCACCAAGGGAGGGTTCCAGTATATCCACTGGTAGGTGCTTGAGTGGCAGGAGCAGCGGCAGGAGTAGTAGCAGCGTGGACTGCCACCGTTTACTGTTTCTTCAAGGGCTCCTGTGAAGACTGGCCCTTCCGCTGCTTCCAAAACTTTCTTTTCTCACCACTCCCATTAGCTGGCTCAGGAGCGGTTGCCACTTTATCAAGATCAACTTCGTGATCTATGAGAGTTTGCGCCAGACACTTAGCGCTGTCAAAGGTGTTTGGCCTAGCAGCCAAGACATTTCCTTTGGTGGGTTGTGTCAGTCCCCACACGTATCTCTCTATCTTCTTGCTTTCCGGGGTAACCATTCCCGGGCAAAGAAGCGCTAGGTCTTCAAACCTAGAAGTGTAGGCAGCAATGTCGGATTCTTTCATCCTCAGGTTCCAGGGTTCATGCTCTAGTTTCTGCATCTCGCCTCGTGGGCAGTACTCGACTATCATGAGTTCCTTTAAACTTTCCCAACCCATAGCATTTGCCACTGGTAGGGTTAGGGATTTGACCCGACCATTCCACCAGGTCAGTGCCCTGTTGGCGAAGGTGCAAGCGGCGAATTGTACTTTGTTGACCTCAGAACAGGAACAGATTTCGAAAATGGACTCGATCTTTTCGAACCATTGAGTCAGGGCAATAACTCCTCCTTTTCCGTCGAAAGATGTGGGTTTTGCGCTCATGAAGTCCTTATAGGAACATTCCTTCTGGTGTCCCTGACCACCTTCATGATTTTGGGGATGCGTACCACCTCCCTGACCACCAGATCTATCAGGATTCATCTGTGACATCGCGGCAGCCACAGCAGCAGTAACAGCTGCTTGGAACATAACGGGATCGAACAGAGGGGGCAGTGGTGGTGGTGGAGTGTCGTCATTTCTTCTGATGGGTCTTTTCCGGGGAGGCATCTCGTTCTAAAAACAACCAGGAAGAAGAGAATGGTAAGTCCTCAAGATATATGAAACAAAATATAACTCGTTCTGAAAATAAAGCGTTCTACCAAGCGATAGGCAAATAAAAGTTACTAATGCAAGTAAGTTATCGCTAAGAAACGAATAGGTACCAACACTAGGAATGAATTTCTACAATGTATTCGGCTCTGACTAAAATACTCCTATAGTATTTTAAGTTGTATGGATACTGGGTAAGTTTTAGGCCTGTTGCAACACCAAAATCACTCCCAAGCACATGTTGGTCCTAAAGTGAGTTTTTGGAGTGGTTTTGAAGAGAGAAGAAGGTGGTGAGAAGATCTTTGAGTGGATAGCACTTTGGATATGGGATTTCTTCTTGGTGTGCATCATGTTGAAGGTATAAAGCTTGCATCCTTCCCACTCCATCTTGTCGATCTAGGTTTTTACTCTCTTAAGTCACTTTTTGGTCCCAAGATGATGATTTTTGACCCATTGAGCTATCCTTTCAAACCCTTGGAAGGGTATTGAGTCATTTAATGTGAGAACCCAAAAAAAATTTAAAATTTTTGCCTGGTAAAACTCAGCCAGTCAGCTCAGCTGAGTGTCAAACTCATTCCTGCTATCATTTAGACTTGTTTAGAGGCCATTTAAAGGTCCAAAGGTTAGTGCATGCAAGCATTGAACATAGAAAAAGATCGTGTGCGCTTTTAGCATTAAAACCGGGCCTTACACTCCAACACAAGGAGTGTACGGCCGCACACATGGGTGTGCGGCCGTACACCCCTCTCCTGGCAGCACACTCCCAGGTATAAGTATAGAACTCAGCCTCCTTTCATCACTTTTCGCCCTCCCAAGATTAGAACTCGATTTTGCTCTCAACTACCATCCAATTTTAAGCTTAGATCTTCGAGTTGGTAAGTGTTCTTCTCCCGATTTGTTGTTAACCTTCATAAACTAGTTACATCCCTTCATTTCATCCATTTGAAATCATGTTTTGTCTAGATCTTCAAGTTACACCAAGAACACCAAGAACATGTACTTGTTCTTGGTGATTTTGGACCTTCTCGGGTTTCCGGATCGTAAGTACTTCTTCCCAATGCTTGAAACTTGTTAAGAACACTTGTTTAAGTCCTTAGAAATGCCCAGAACTCGTGACCTTATGGTGTGTGCGGCCGCACACACTCATGTGGCCGCACACCCCTCAAAAACCCTCAAAACACCATTCAAACACCCCTAAAGGCTTCCATATTGTAAGTGACATTCCCCAAGCTTGTTGCTTACTAGATATGAGCTTTAGAAAACGTCCAAAACATTTTCATCAAGGTGTGTGCGGCCGCACACACTCATGTGACCGCACACCCCTTTGTTTGGTGCTTTAGGGCTTCGAAAGTGCCTTTCTAGCTTCAACACTTGAGGAGCATCAGTCCTACTAGCCCCCCACCGTTTGGAAAACGATTTGAGCACACTTTACCATAAGTGTGTGGCCGCACACTCACCTGTCCGCACACCCATGGCCGCACACTGCCTTAGTTTGAATCACATGTGATTCCAACACTTGGTCAAAGTGTTTCCTAGTCCCATGAAGTGATTCCTTGCATTTTGTTGCTTCCAAGCACTATATTTATGTCAATATGTGTCATTATATGTCGTTTAGGACTCGTTAAATCTCGGGATCTTTATTCGTGGAACTTCTCATCCTTACCCACATACCCGTTTGAATCACCCCCATCAGGTGAGTTCATACCCCGTAATGAATCTTTTAACTTTTTTAACTGTTTTAAGGGGGGGAATACAAGTTGAACACAATGATAATTGTGTAAATGTTTGTTATAAACATCTTTCAAAATGTTACTTTCTAGTTATACAAAACCTTGTTTTTAAGGTACAAACATAACTTAGTAGATAAACGAGTCTTTCCAGTAACAGTCCAAGTAGAACATTAGTAAGCTATAATAGGTATAGTTTAGGAGAATGCTATTCATTACTTCTAGTACAATGAAGCAAACAAAGAGCCAGTTCATACATGAGTCAAACACACAATGAACAGAATCAAACAATACCATACAGAATATATAGTGAAGAGAATCAAACAATACCATACAGAACATATAGTGAAGAAAATCAAACAATACCATACAGAGAGAACACACAATTATGAGAACTCATACAGGATCTAATTATACCATTGAATCACTAACTCATTGTTTTAAACAAAAGGTGATAGTTATATTGGGTATACATGATTATATACTTTAATGTGAATTACACGGCTTGCAAGAATTTGCAGAGGTCGTGTTTGGTTCGCTTAATCTCTTGACAAGGAGAGCGTCTAGTAGGGGTTCTAGCGTTCACATTATAACCGTAATAAAACAAATTTGTTTTTAGGTTATTAGTACATCCGCATGTCATTATAAACGACAATTGTGTACTTACATTGCCCATTACTTTCATAAAGTGACAGTACTACTTGAAAGTCGAACTATTTTCTTGTTAAGATAGTTATAAACTAGGGAAAATTTACATTTTTACAAACGACAAACAGAACAGTCGAGTGTAGCACATCACAGAAGATGCCTTGGTAGAAGGCTACGATTAAGAGAAAGGACCATAATGCTAGTCTTATGATTCCTTAATGTATACACCACATGATATATATATACTAATAGAGTCCGACAGGTAATAGGATGTGTGCTCTCCGCTTCATTTCCTGTTCCTCGTTTGGTTGTGGGCTTGGAACGAATTCACCCAATCTATTTTCTACCCGATTTTATATATATGTATGCGTAGTATACATTAAGTCATCATAAGGGTACCAGGTATGGGTCAGGTTATAGGACACAGAGTCAAAGCACAGTTTTTCTAGTACAAAACATACTTTCAGTATTTTTGGTATACAAAACTAGAAACTTCCTAGTAAAGGGTTTAATCCATTTTATTAAACCAGTACAAATTAAAAGACCTTAGGTGAGTAACTCTATAAAACCTTAGTTTATACACCATGTTTATATATAAAACTAATACCCAATAGGTAGTTGGATGTGTGTTTTCCGCCTTAATCCCTGTTCCTCGTTTGGTTGTGGGCTTAGGGCAGATTCACTCAATTAACTTTCTATCTGATATTAGATTATATATAGCAGTATAAACTAAGCTATTATAAAAGTTGTCACTGTGGTCACTATTTTATTATAAGAAATAAGGGTTTTCTTAAGGAACTTTTCATTAGATATAAAGGAACCATTACACAAGGGCTATATACGACGATGACCTAACAACCAATGGGGTGTGTGCTATCCGCCTTAATTTCTGTTCCTCCTTTGGTTGTGAGCTTAGGGCAGATGCGCACAAGCGATTGTTTGTTTACTCTGAGTATTATATAACTCGTATCCGCTTAGTACCCATAGAAAGGGTTGTAGTGTTATTTACTTAAACTTACATCAAAGTAGGAAATATATGATTTTCTAGAGGAACAAGTGATCTTTTCAAAATAGAACTCACAACTTACATCATTTTACATCTACATTTTTAACAACACTTTAAGTAAATAACACTAAAATCTTATGAACTCACCAGCTTAATTGCTGATCAACCCTTTCAAATAACTTGTATTCTCAGGAGACTATTAGACAGGTGCTCGCGCTGGGAATTCAGAAGATGGAGCATTATAGCTTCAAGTCTTGTTTTGTTATTTCTTTATGAATTCTATGTTTTGTGAACACACACATTGTAAACACTTTCTTTCGAAATGAAATGGTTGTTCATTACTTGCTTACCATATACATATCTCGTGATACTGAACATGACGTCCTCCACCCCCGAACGATTCCGCCGTTCCGGTTTTGGGGTGTGACAGATTGGTATCAGAGCATTGTTTATAGTGAACTAAGTATATCAACCGATAAAATATATACAACTATAAATACAATGGGGCTTAAGTGCTCTGGATAATGATATATTTTAGAGTATAACTAGGAGTTATAAAAATATACCTACTTGCTTATACATGTACATAATAGAACTAGTGTCACGAGGAGAACAGAACAAAAGTATTTAAAGGTTGGGCACTGTCGTCAACCTGAACAGTTATGTAATCATAGCTAGGATCAATATAGCCTGATCAACTATATTAATTTGAGATGTGACGGACATGTTTTTGGGAATGATGTGGTGTTGCAACAGTGTTAAAACTTACCAGAACACCAGAACAAGTACATTCAGAGTTAGAATACTATAGGAGTATTTTAGTCCAGATAAATAACTTATGTGAGAACTTAAAAGACCCTTGCGGATAGGTCTATAATCTTCCAATGTATATTCCTAAAGTTCTATATATAATTAAGATCTTATAGACTCAGAATCTGTGGTCTACGCTTCGCTATCCATTCCTCTTAAGGGTGTAGTGTTGGGGTAGGGTCACTTATGCGAAGGTATATTTAATCTTCAAATATATACCAACTTGTGTACCTTGTACAATTATAGGAGGACTCCGTAAGGATCACCCCATAAAGTTACCTTAAAGCTCATAGATTCTTTAGTCACTTTCATTCTCGCACGAAAAGCCCAGATAGATGTAACCACTTCCTCATAATAGACAACAGAAGAGTCCAGGAGGAACAAGAAAAAGTTCATGAGAAGTTTTCAAAGAGGGATCAGCCGGAGTAACCAAAACGTCTTGCACGTCACACTATTAAATAATAATCTTGTTAAAAGAGCGAGTGGAAACACTACTCACATTATATGTTAGGATTATTTTCTTACATGCAGCTGATAACAGTTATTCAGGCAACAGATATTCATTCGAGGATAGTTATTTCAAATTCATAAGAGTTTATTAGGTATAGGATCTTTTATGAATTGTTTCTAGAACCCTGTGGAAGTCAGGACCCGATACACCCAGAACTAGGATAACCCTTGTCTTTTCAGCTTTCGGCTTGTGTCCATTGCTTTAGACTTATTCTGTCTCGTCTTTGTATTCTTTTAGCAAAGATGCCTCCTCGCAGATCTAAACAGACGCGCTACTCCGATAACTCCAATGCCGCCTCCTTCGCAAATAGATATGGCATCTATAAACGCTGCAGTGACTGCGGCTGTGGCAACAGCCATGGCTCAATATCACTCCATCAGTACCAGTGGAGGTGAAACGCCTACTGATCCTACTCGAGGTGAGGTCCTCGTGCGCTCGAGAGAGTTCTCCTACAAGGACTTCATCAATTTCCAGCCATTGTACTTTAATGGGATTGAAGGAGTCATTGCCCTCATGCAATGGTTCGAGAAGACAGAGTCGATCTTCGAAATCTGTTTATGCCCAGAAGGAAGCAAAGTGAAGTTTGTTGCCTGCACCTTCTCTGGCAAGGCCCTAACATGGTGGAACAGCCATGTTAAGTCACTGACCCTATCAGTGGCTAACTCAATAGGTTGGGAAAACCTAAAAGAGTTAATGCGGGAGGAATACTGCCCGTTAGGCGAGATTCAAAAACTGGAAGAAGAGCTGTGGGATCTCACTATGGTCGGCTCAGACATAGTGACCTACACTGACCGATTCAACGAACTAGCAGCTCTATGCCCCGGGATGATTACCTCGGAGAGCAAGAAGATAGAAAGATACATTTGGGGTCTGACTGCTCCGACCCAAGGAAATGTGTTGTCTTCTAACCCAACCACGTTCGATAGTGCTAAACGCCTGGCACAGCGACTCATCGACCATGGAGTCCGCCATGGTGTAGAAGTCCCTTTTACCGAGCCATCGAGGGAAGGGGACTATAATCAGGAGTCGGGGAACAAGAGGAAGAAGAAGCGAACAACACAAGACACCCCGCAAGAGCAACGAGCGAGTAGTATGTACGCCGCTACAACGCCTACTGTTCCAGCACCTGCCATTCGATATGCTGGAAACCTCCCGAAGTGTAGAAAGTGCAACTTTCACCACACCGGAGTATGCCAGAAAATGCAGTGCCTGAACTGCCGCAGAAAGGGACATACAGTCCGTTTCTGTAGGGCACCGGCTCAACCGATCTCCCAAGTCCCCGGAGCTGAAGAAAACCAACCCTGCTATGGCTGTGGTGAGACTGGACACAATCAGAGGGGCTGCCCGATAATAAGGAACTCAGGCGCGGATGGACGCATTCTGATGATCACCGCATGAGAATCTACCCCGGAGTCGTCGATGAGTAGTGGTACGTTTTCGAAATAGTAATTACTTTTAAAAATTAATTTATATTCATATAAGATTAAAATTTGGGGATAACACCTAAAAGTAATTATAATAACTCACATGTTGAAATAGGTCACAATATTCAAGAGAACTAAAAGATCCGTTTAGAGAAGCTATTATGGCTTACCATATACATCAGGGTTGTGCATAACTAAGATGTTGTAGACATAGAGTGAGTGACTCTGCTTAGGTCCCCATTCCTTAATTGGTTGAGGATTTGAGGCAGAGTTACTCAGTCGACTACCTGGTTCATCTTAAATATTCATAACTTGTATATGGAAGGCAATGGTAGTGGTACCAAGGAGGATTATGATATAAAGTATCCCCACCAGTTAGGAGAGCACTTTTGTTCGTATGTATGCGCACATAACGGTAGGATACGTAGGAGTGTTAACTTCAAAAGGAAAACATAAAGTACTAAAACAATTACAAAGAGTACGTTGTCGAACAGGAATAAATCATCGTATATCAGACGTTTCTTTCATTTGACCAAAACTTTGTTAAGTAAAGAGTCTGTTGCTTTCATTCGTCATGCGTTGGCGTGGTCCTCACCATACTGAGTTCATATCTTTCTATCGCCTCGATTGGCAAGTTCTCGAAACTTTCGTCCTTCGTATCGAAAGTCCGACCTAAACCTAAATTTTATCTTTCATATTCTAAACCCACGAAGTATTCGTGCGAAGAGTACTCTGTCCTCCGAAGACTTATCATCAGATGTCCGTAGACTGTCACGAAATACCACTCGTCCAGCAGACCAAGTTCGAGCACAGAGGCTATGGACGAATACAGCCCACCTATTACTATTTAGTGTATACGCGAGGGTGGTATATGATTATGATTACGCAGACTTAGTATGTGTGTTTCCGCCCTTTCTCCTGCTCCTTGTTTGGTTGTGGACCTGGGGCAGAGTCGCACATCCGACCATCTTACTAACCCTAATTATATACGACTTGTATACACGAGGTAATGATAGATGGACCAAGTACGAATCCTATCATGAACAGAAGGGCAAAGTTGCCAAGTCTACGAGTGGGTATTCTGCCAATCAGAAGAGAGCAACCCCAGTAGTAATGCTAAGAAAGCTAATTTCGGGACGAAATTCCCTCTAACGGGGGGATGATGTGACAACCCGAAATTTTTTTAAAATTTTTGCCTGGTAAAACTCAGCCATTCAGCTCAGCTGAGTGTCAAACTCATTCCTGCTATCATTTAGACTTGTTTAGAGGCCATTTAAAGGTCCAAAGGTTAGTACATGCAAGCATTGAACATAGAAAAAGATCGCGTGCGCTTTTAGCATCAAAACCGGGCCTTACACTCCAAAACAAGGAGTGTACGGCCGCACACATTTTAAGCTTAGATCTTCGAGTTGGTAACTGTTCTTCTCCCGATTTGTTGTTAATCTTCATAAACTAGTTACATCCCTTCATTTCATCCATTTGAAATCATGTTTTGTCTAGATCTTCAAGTTACACCAATGTAACAACAGCAAAATTTACGTAAAAATTTAGACTTTTATAAAACCATAATTGAGTATACTGAGTGGTAGATATCGTAACTAGGTTTCCGAAAATATAAAGAACACTAAAATCCGAGTTATAACGAAGAAGTTATGACCAATCGAAGATCCGCGGCAATGCCGATAAAACACTGTTAGGCGTAAAATGCGAAATTCCAATAAAATACTTTTTAGCCTTAAGTATCTAAATGAAAGTCGTAGATATCATTAAACCATGAACATACATAAAAAGAACGCCCAAATCTGACTTCGTATGAGGAAGTTATGATATTTCGAAGTTTCGGTATAACAGTAGACAGCTAAAAACTCGAAATAGAGATCGAGCGGTCTTTAGCCGACACAACCTAAACGGAAGTTGAAGACCCCGTCAATAGGAGTACAACAGTAGAAAGTCTGACGAAAATGGACATCAGATGAAGGAGTTACGAAATTTAAACGGACTTTTCCAGGTCCGGCCTGCTAAAAATAAATAATAAAAATAAAATCAAAATTTACCGACGGAGTCTAAACGAAAGTTGTAAAGCGTAGTCTCACCTACGCGTGGATATAAATAACATCGAAAACGGAGTTCGTATGAGGAAGATATGAATTGTCGAAGTTTATTAAATAATTAAATATTAAATTTAATTCTAAATACCCGATATTATCCGAAGGAGGAGGAGTCACCGGGCTGATCCGAGTTACGCCCAGCGTACTCGGGTGCTAGGCCTCGGTTCGTCCACGTCGCCCCTATGCCTCTATGCCCTCCCATTCGAAGTATGTATGCAATTACGTCCCGTTACGCCCCGCGTAACCCCGTACGCCCAGCGTATCGAGGCGGTTCAGCCTCCCTATAAAAGGGGTGCGAGGGTTCTGGGCATATTTGCTCATTTCTTCTCTTTCTCGTGCCGAAGCTCTACGTTTAAATCCCCAAAGCCATCCGGACATCCCGGATTTCATATCCAAGTTTGGAAGGAAGTTTTACGCTCCCGAGATTCCCGCGATTCCCGAGAATCCCGAGAAAAATCAACTTTTCCAGTCAAAGTTCTGCTTGATTCTTCTCGCGACTACTTCAAAACAACCACTTCAATCAAGTGAGTTCATACCCCTACACCTTTTCCAAACTTTTTATATGTTTTATAGGGGGAGAAATACAAGTAAACACTCGGTTAATCCCGAGTGAAAACATGAATCTTTTGATAAGCTTTTCTTACTATTGCTACAACCATTTTATGAAACTGTTAACATGCAAAACACCTCACGACACTACTTTACCCTATCTGAAGGCTATATGGGTTATAAATAGAAATCCGTTTTATTTATACGTTTACAAATCACGTTATATCTATGCTAGCTATTTCAACTACAACAATTTGTGTATCCAAGTAAATACAACTTAATTAATGCCATTATCAACACCGTCAAAAGGATAATATCTTCATACAAACTCATATAGATTATATCGGTTATAATTTACAAATCAAATACACTTTTTTATCGCACAAAGTTATAAATAAAAATCGTTATTTTTATTTACTAAAAGGGATGTTTCAACGATTTTAATGATCTTATTGTTAGCATACAATTTGTGAGACAGAGGCTTTGTTTAGTATTAAATGAGAGTCCTTCCCTTAACCAGAGTCTCCCGTTCGGAGAGCGTGAGTTTGCATATAGATCTATACGGGACAGACAATCCCATGCCCTGACTGTTAGCTACAGTTGGAACGAAAGTTCTGGGGTTACAAATGTCATTTACTAGAAGAATATCCGTCATATTAGTATGGTTATAGGAACTCGCCACGCGGAAACAATAACTCACACACGAACTAATGTACTACTCTATCATACTGGGGGATAATAACTATATGATCACTTAGTATTTACATCAGGGTTATATATGGTTTTCATTTGATCAACAATGGGATGTATGATTTCAGCCTCATTTTCTGTTCCTTGTTTGGTTGTGGATTTAGGGTAGAATCACTCAATCGACAGTTAGTTCTAGTCTTAGTCATATATAACTTGTAGGGACTAAGTAATCATGATAGGGTATTATCAACATATTCTAAACACAACGAATCACAACTATTTTATTAGGGAAAATATGGGATTTTCTTGATCTAATACGTTTACTTTAAACACAACGAATCACAACTATTTTATTAGGGAAAATATGGGATTTTCTGGATCTAATACGTTTACTTTAAACACAACGAATCACAACTATTTTATTAGGGAAAATATGGGATTTTCTGGATCTAATACGTTTACTTTAAACACAACGAATCACAACTATTTTATTACGGAAAATATGGGATTTTCTAGATCTAATAGGTTTACTTTAAATACAACGAATCACACCTATTTTATTAGGGAAAATATGGGATTTTCTGGATCTAATACGTTAATTTTACAACTCAACGAATCATAACACTTTTCATTAGAAAACATTGGATTTTCTGGAAACATATTCAAGTATTTTCATATTGATGTGATCACTTAGTGGATATGTTTGGGTTATATAAAATGAAGACACGATAGATTGTGGAATGTGTGGTTTCCGCCTCATTTCCTGTTCCTTGTTTGGTTGTGGAGTTAGGGCAGATCCACTCATTTGACTGTTAGTTCGATCTTTGATTTTATATAACTTATATGCACTAAGTAATCATGGTAGGAACTAGATTTGGTTACTTTTCATATACAAATTCGAAGTATCATTCACTCTTTAAACGTAAGAATCAACTATATTTACCATCAAGGCTAAGGGTTACACTTCAAACTATTAAGAAAATATAGGATTTTCTAAATCAAATGCTTATGAACTCACCAACTTAAATGTTGATACACTTTCCAAATCACTTGTATTCTCAGGAAACTAATAAGCAGGTACTCGTGCAAGTGTCAAGAAGTTGGAGCATAGTAGCTTCAAGTCTTTGTTTTGGTTATCTACTTTTGAAATCACATTATCTACTTTATGTATTCAATGTAAACACTTTATTATCAATACAATGGTTGTTGTTGCTTTGATTACTATTTTACAATTGTTATGACACTGTTCATGATGTCCTCTGCCCCCGAATGTTTCCGCCGTTCTGGTTTGGGGGTGTGACAACCAAGAACACCAAGAACACGCACTTGTTCTTGGTGATTTTGGACCTTCTCGGGTTTCCGGATCGTAAGTACTTCTTCCCAATGCTTGAAACTTGTTAAGAACACTTGTTTAAGTCCTTAGAAATGCCCAGAACTCGTGACCTTCTGGTGTGTGCGGCCGCACACACTCATGTGGCCGCACACCCCTCAAAAATCCTCAAAACACCATTCAAACACCCCTAAAGGCTTCCATATTGTAAGTACCATTCCCCAAGCTTGTTGCTTACTAGATATGAGCCTTAGAAAACGTCCAAAACATTTTCATCAAGGTGTGTTTGGCCGCACACACTCATGTGACCGCACACCCCTTTGTTTGGTGCTTTAGGGCTTCCAAAGTGCCTTTCTAGCTTCAACACTTGATGAGCATCAGTCCTACTAGCCCCCCACCATTTGGAAAACGATTTGAGCACACTTTACCATGAGTATGCGGCCGCACACCCATGGCCGCACATTCCCATAAGTGGTCGCACACTCGCTTACTTTGAATCACACATGATTCCAACACTTGGTCAAAGTGTTTCCTAGTCCCGTGAAGTGATTCCTTGCATTTAGTTGCTTCCAAGCACTATATTTATGTCAATATATGTCATTATATGTTGTTTAGGACTCGTTAAGTCTCGGGATCTTCATTCGTGGAACTTCTCATCCTTACCCACATACCAGTTTGAATCACCCCCATCAGGTGAGTTCATACCCCGTAATGAATCTTTTAACTGTTTTAAGGGGGGGAATTCAAGTTGAACAAAATGATAATTGTGTAAATGTTTGTTATAAACATCTTTCAATATGTTACTTTCTATTTATACAAAACCTTGTTTTTAAGGTACAAACATAACTTAGTAGATAAACGAGTCTTTCCAGTAACAGTCCAAGTAGAACATTAGTAAGCTATAATAGGTATAGTTTAGGAGAATGTTATTCATTACTTCTAGTACAATGAAGCCCACAAAGAGCCAGTTCATACATGAGTCAAACACACAGTGAAGAGAATCGAACAATACCATACAAAACATATAGTGAAGAGAATCAAACAATACCATACAGAGAGAACACACAATTATGAGAACTCATACAGGATCTAACTATACCAATGAATCACTAACTCATTGTTTTAAACAAAAGGTGATAGTTATAATGGGTATACATGATCATATACTTTAATGTGAATTACACGGCTTGCAAGAATTTGCAGAGGTCGCGTTTGGTTCCATTAATCTCTTGACAGGGAGAGCGTCTAGTAGGGGTTCTAGCCTTCACATTATAACCGTAATAAAACAAATATGTTTTTAGGTTATTAGTACATCCGCATGTCATTATAAATGACAATTGTGTACTTACATTGCCCATTACTTTCATAAAGTGACAGTACCACTTGAAAGTCAAACTATTTTCTAGTTAAGATAGTTATAAACTAGGGAAAATTTACATTTTTACAAACGACAAACGGAACAGTCGAGTGTAGCACATCACAGAAGATGCCTTGGTAGAAGGTTACGATTAAGAGAAAGGACCATAATGCTAGTCTTATGATTTCTTAATGTATACACCACAAGATATAGATATACTAATAGAGTCCGACAGGTAATAGGATGTGTGCTCTCCGCTTCATTTCCTGTTCCTCGTTTGGTTGTGGGCTTGGAACGAATTCACCCAATCTATTTTCTACCCGATTCTATATATATGTATGCTTAGTATACATAAATCATCATAAGGGTACCAGGTATGGGTCAGGTTATAGGACACAGAGTCAAAGCACAGTTTTTCTAGTACAAAACATACTTTCAGTATTTTTGGTATACAAAACTAGAAACTTCCCAATAAAGGGTTTAATCCATTTTATTAAACCAGTACAAATTAAAAGACCTTAGGTGAGTAACTCTATAAAACCTTAGTTTATACACCATGTTTATATATAAAATTAATACCCAATAGGTAGTTGGATGTGTGCTTTTCGCCTTAATCCATGTTCCTCATTTGGTTGTGGGCTTAGGGCAGATTCACTTGCTTTCTGCCTTATCCGATATTAGATTATATATAGCAGTATAAACTAAGCTATTATAAAAGTAGTCCATGTGGTCACTATTTTATTATAAGAAATAAGGGTTTTCTTAAGGAACTTTTCATTAGATATAAAGGAACCATTACAATTAAATCCATGAGTAACAAGTGTTTACACAAGGGCTATATACGACGATGACCTAACAACCAATGGGATGTGTGTTATCCGCCTTAATTTCTGTTCCTCCTTTGGTTGTGAGCTTAGGGCAGATGCGCACAATCGATTGTTTGTTTACTCTGAGTCTTATATAACTCGTATCCGCTTAGTACCCATAGAAAGGGTTGTAGTGTTATTTACTTAAACTTACATCAAAGTAGGAAATATATGATTTTCTAGAGGAATAGGCGATCTTTTCAAAACAGAACTCACAACTTACATCATTTTACATCTACATTTTTAACAACACTTTATAGCTTACTCACAACACTAAAATCTTATGAACTCACCAGCTTAATTGTTGATCACCCCTTTCCAATAACTTGTATTCTCAGGAGACTATTAGACAGGTGCTCGTGCTGGGAATTCAGAAGATGGAACATTATAGCTTCAAGTCTTGTTTTGTTATTTGTTTATGAATTCTATGTTTTGTGAACACACACATTGTAAACACTTTCTTTCGAAATGAAATGGTTATTCATTACTTGTTTACCATATACATATCTCATGATACTGAACATGACGTCCTCCACCCCCGAACGATTCCGCCGTTCCGGTTTTGGGTGTGACATTTAAAAGGTCTTAATTGATTAAGAAGTTGAGATAAGCAGTTAACGGACAAGCAAAGTCGTAAAGTTGGAAACTTTATGTGTCACACCCCGAAACCGATGGCATAAACGTTCCGGGGCGGAGGACGTCATGTGTAGTATCACAACAGTTGTATCATTGTAAGCGAAGTAAACACAACCATTACATTATAATAAGAATATTTACATTGTTGAAAACATGGTTTATACATAACCGTATATAACAAAAGTAAAAGACGTGACTTCAGAATGTCCTGCCTTCTCCAAAAGTTGGCAGGAGTACCTGTCTATTGATGCCCTGAGAATACAGGCAGTTTTAAAAATATCAGCATAAAGCTGGTGAGTTCATAAGCGTTTAGTTCAGGTGAAAGAAATGCTTCTTTGATTCTTTGAAAAGTGTTTCCCAAGAAAATCCTATATTTTCTTATGAAAGAAGTTTGATTATTCATATGTTAAACAGCCTGTTTACGAAAGGTTTAGTTATCCCAGGAGAATCCTATATTTTCCTTAAAAGTTGATAGTTGGTTATCGATTTTGAAATGAGGTGTACAAGTATCTACCATACTTGTATCGTTAGATGTAGTTTCCTTGAAAAACCCTGTTTACTCTCAGTGAGATGTATTAGCCTTATTACATAAATAAAACTAATAAATAATTAGTGAACTATATCCTATGGGCATTACTAATGCCCTCTAGTAATCAAATTAGTTATTACTTTGAGGTTAGTTCACTTGTTTCATTATTACAAAAGTAAATCTCTGTTATCTAGGTTGCGAGTTTTATAACCATACATTAAACTAGATATGGCACGTAACGGGGCCAGTATCCTTTTTATGAATTTGTTACCCCATGCATGGCTGCCTAACTGTAGCTAGCAGTTTAGGTGCTGGATAGTCAGTCCTGTATAGATCTATACACAATAGTCACGCTCTCCCTACAAGAGATTCTGGTTATAAGGGCTAGTCCTACACTCACGAATCCGGTTGAGTGTTACCAAGGACGTGTCTCCAATACTAAAATAACAAACTTACAAGTAATAGTACCGAAAATCCTGTTTAGGTTTTGTATAAATCCTTTATAAAATATCACATTCTATGATAAGATTTACAAGTTCCTTGCTTTAGTTTTGAAAACTGTTTCTACGAGTTGATTTCTTAATCGATTGGTAAAACGGTTTTTTGAGTTAAAAACATGTTGAACATATAATCATTCTATGCAAAAATGAGATAACTTGAGCACAAGTTTCCTTTTACTTTTGCTTGTATTCCCCCCTGAAAACATGAAAAACTCGGAAAAAGCATAGGGGTATGAACTCACCTGAAGTGAGTGATGCGAATGTAAGATTGGAAAAAGGATGCTAAGTGTCAAGTGAAGTCTTGAGCATACGCACGGATCCTATTTAGCATATAATGACATATATATATGTATACAATTAGTGTTTACTCAACTAATCCGGTAAAGAATAACACTTTAAGGACTAAGAAATCCTTAATGGAAGTGTTACAATCACTTAGGATTGCATAAGAGGGTTGTAAAGCCACTTAAGGGAAGTTTTCGGTCCAAGTGGTTTTCGGTCCATGAAGGTGACCGAAAACTCATGATGTTTGGTGTATGTGGTGATTTTCAAGGGCTTTCAAACATGCATAGGGGTTCTAAGTTTTATCCAAAGCCTTAAGTGAGTTTTAAGGTCTTAAAGGCACCTTTCTTTAGGG
Organism: Lactuca virosa; assembly: GCF_052849685.1. NCBI lineage: Eukaryota > Viridiplantae > Streptophyta > Magnoliopsida > Asterales > Asteraceae > Lactuca > Lactuca virosa. The sequence goes on along the minus strand of NC_136427.1, from coordinate 101,056,191 downwards.
TTTTCGGTCAAAGGAGATGCACTATACCGAAAACTCCTTTTGTTCTTGGAAAATGACGATTTCAAGGCCTTAAATAAGAGTTTCAACTAGATAATAAGTGCAGAAAGTAATACTTACGATTTAGAGGCTAAAAGAGTTGATTTTTGGACCAAAACACTAGTGTGTGTTCTTGGTGTTCTTGGTGTTCTTTAAGATTAAACCCAAAAGATGAAGTTAATGGGTGAAATCGAAGGGGGGTGCTAGTTAGGAAGATCTATCAAGGATTTAAGGTGAAAGAAACACTTACATTTTTCGAGAACTTTAAGATCAAAGTGAAGAACTCGATGATACTTGAGAGAGAATGGATGTTTTCTGGCTTTGAAAAGGAAAGAATGATCCAAATGATCATGAAATATATATGTAGGATGGGGTTTTCGGTCACCTTGACCGAAAACTCCTTTTTGAGGAGGTTTTCGGTTTGCTTCATGTCCAGAACTTCAACAAATTCATCCTAACCCCGATTCATTTGATGCATTAAGTTTAGAATATTCCGTTAGTCCAAAAATATTACTGACGTGAACAGAAATAAATCCGAATTGATTTATTTAAACGCAAAGTCTTTCCTAAACTATCAAATTTGACGGAGTTAAATAAAAACCCGAATTTGATTAACGGAAATTGAGTAAGGATAACGGAAAAAGTTTCGGGTTGTCACATTATGACTCTTGAGAGTATTTTAGCCATGGATCTGAAAAATGGACTTGAGTGCTTAAGACATTAAGCACTTATTGAGTTTTGATGCTTTTGGAAGTATGCCCTGCGTACTCGGAGTATGCCCTGCATACGAGGTCAACGATGGTGGTCAACATGAGAGGATGTGAGTACGCCCAACATACCTTCGGAGTACGCCCCGCGTACTCACTCGGAGTTGATTCGGTTGAGTTGACTCAGTTGGGTTGACTCAGTTGACCTAATTGGTTTGACCACTTTGACTTTTACTTTGACCAAGTTTGACCTTAAGGGTATTTTCGGTAATTTGGGATTTTGATGGTGATTGGTCATTTGTTTGGAATAGGTGTTGGTTAGAGAGATGAGATTTGGAGTCGGGACCTAACCAGCTTTTGTCCAGTTTGTGATGTGAGTTTTCCTCACTATACTTGCAGGTCGAAGGCACTAAGGTCAGTCCTTTGGATTTGATATCCTGTTATGTGATAGTATGTTATCGTGTTGTAGTGATCTGTTAGATCGGTATCGTGGTATATATGATGATGCTATGCTTAGTGATTTGTAGAATAACCTGACTATCTGTAGACTGTTATATGATTATCTGTTATATGTGCACATATTCCAACATGATAGTTGATTGGGCCTAGGGGTATTCCAACCTGATGGTTGATTGGACCCGACATGCTGTTATTGTATATGTTATCTGTTTATGTGTTGGTACTTTGGGGGATCTCACTAAGTGTTGGCTTACCGTTTTGGCTTATGTTTCAGGTACTTCGGATGACCGCGGGAAGGCGAACGCATGACTATACACATCCTCTTGTTTGTGACTTATGGTTTTAGGGGACTCTGATGTTTGAAAATGTTGGAAAACTATGTTTGTAAACAATTTATGATTTTGGGTTGGTTTTAAAAAGTTTAAATTTCTTGTGATCTTTATGGGTGTTACAAGTTGGTATCAGAGCCTTGGTTTGAGTGAATTGGAGGAACACTCATGTGAATCCAGTGTCAAACTAAGGAAAAAGATTTTTTTGAAAAATGATTTTCAAATTGTTTTCAAAATAATCAAGGACGATGCGATGTGTACGATCAGTCGGATCCAATAAGTATACCCCAAATTACCACACTGTTACTTGATATTGTGATATGTTAGAACAACATGCTAGTGATAGGCTAGGGATCTTCAGGAATTGCATGATAGAATTTCCTGATTATATGATGCCTGATAACCTAGGGTTTTTCCTTATATGAAATTGACATCATTATTGTAGTTGCTTAGTGTATGCATGCTAGTTGTACATAACTAAGATTCTATAGCCTGAGAATGTTTGGTTTAGCCTTATTTCCTATTCTTGTTTGATGAAGGGCTTAGGGTAGAATCAGTTATTCGACTATCTATAAGGTCGAGTGTTATGCATGATTACCATACACGAGTGTTGCAGGGTTGGTGGAAGTTTGATGGATGGGTTGTGTGGGGACAGTCGGCCAGTTTCGTAATATTTAGCCTTCCTCTAGGAAGTGAGAATTGAGTGTATGTGTATGCTAGTGTGTATTGTTATGGTTATTGTGATGATCCTCTAAGAAAAATACGGGTAGGTGTGGAAGGTAGTATGGGCTCGTACTACTGGAAGCACAGGACCCGTACGCGTAGCAGGGAAGTCATAACCCCTAGGGCTTTATTGGGAGTTGGTTCCCCTGGTATGATATGTATTTTGTATGATATCTCTCTGGTTTATTTTCAGTATGGTGATGACGAAACAGTTTGATGCGAGATACGGGTTAGGATCGGGAGCTGGTGGCCAGGATAGGCCAACTTTGACTGAGGAGCGAGTAAGGGAGATCATGCAGGAGGAAGTTGTTTCCATCTTTCAGGAATAGTTTCCAGAGATGTTTGGGTCTATTATGACTACCATGGTGGAGTACTTTGACGAGCCTTATGCTGCATTGTCTAAGGCTGCTTCTGCAGCAGCCACCGCGGCCGTTGCAGCAGCAGGGATTGGTGCTTTGAGAGCGTTTCAGTATCGGGACTTCGACAATACGAATCCCCCGACAATTGTTGGAGTTCAGAATCCGATCATAGCCATGAGGTGGCTTTCTGACATTAGGGGATGCTTCTTCACTTGCTCTTGCCCAGCTGACCAGAAGGTCAGGTGCTCTGAACCTTCTTACGAAGGATTGGTGGAGACTTGTTACCAGCTCGTATTCTCCTGAGCAGAGGACTGCAGTGACTTGGGAGCAGTTTTTGGAGATGATCCGTTCTAGATATGTTCCGCAGGCTTAGCGTGAGAGGTTGGCCCAGGATTATTTGGACTTGAGACTGGGGACTAAGTCGGTGATGGAGATCACCAAGATGTTCACAGAGAGGGCCATGTTTTGTCATGAGTTTGCTGCTACTGAGCAAGCTAAGATGAGTCGTTACTTGAGCATGCTTAAGACGAACATCAGGCAGTTTGTATCCAACCAACTTTTTGGTTCATTGTTGGAGTTGCAGGAGGCCGTCAGGCGGCATGAGATTAAGATGGAGCTCCAGACGAGGGAGCAGAGACTGTCCCCGACGTAGTCGTAGCTTGAACTGAAGCGATTCATAGCTAGTAATACTAGATATGGGAGTCAGAAGGTCCACACTTGTGGGAAGTATGACAAGGTTCAAGATGGATCTTGTCGATCCTCTTCGGGATGCCACAAATGTGGCAAGGAGGGTCACATTGCGAGGGACTGTCTGCAGCAGGCTCCAGTATCCAGAATCAAGATTTGTTATCATTGTGATCAGTTGGGCCATATGAAGGCCCAATGGCCCTTGCTTGCTGCTAGGATGGTGCAGGCTCCATCGCTGGCTACTTTAAGGATCACGGATGGGAGTTAGGGCAGGGCAGAGCCCCCGAGGGCTCGGGGTCACGCTTTCTTGTTCATGACAGAGGAGGACAGGTCGGCACCAGACATCATGACCGGTATGTTTCTATTTAAATTTCTGTTGATTATGTTTTATGTTATGCTACTGTTTATGCTCCTAATAGGTACGTTCTTAGTGAACTCTTTGCTTTCCCTTGTATTATTTGACTCGAGCGTGAGTCGGTCCTTTGTATCTCGATCATTTAGTAGGGAGTTTGATATGCCTATTGGGGAGTTAGAGTGCCTGTTGTGGGTTTCCATCGCCAACGAACACGAGGTTTCTGCATCCATAGTGTATCAGGGTTGTATATTGGAGATCTTCGGAGTGCCTTATCCGATTGATCTAATCCCTATCCCCATGGGGGATGTATGTGTGATAGTAGGTATGGAATTGTTGGATTAATGTCTAAGTCTATAACTATATTTGGTATGTACTTGACCCGACCCGACATGGTCCATTTGGGTTGCACTTCACCGGCACAATTTATATGGATAGTCTTTTGAGAATAGTATATTTATGATTTATATTAATATATTATAAGTTCTAATATATTAATATGGAATCATATTATTTAATTAGTATTGATCAAGAATTAATTTAGAATTAATTAAATGATCAAAAAGAACTAATTAAATATGGACTCTTATATATATGGAATGGGCCAAGTTCATTTAGGTTGGGCTAAGCTTTCATGGATGGTCCATGGAGCTTTTAACCCATGGATCCTATGTAAATGAAAGGTCATGGGTATTAGGGTTTACATGGATGTAACCCTAATCCTCCATAATATATAAAGGGGTCCTTGGCTCACAAAATTGTAACAAGGGTGTGAAAATAAGAGTGGGCCGATTTTAGTGTGCATACATATTCTCTCAAGTTCTTCCAAGGTGTTTTGGTGATTTGTGATTCCATTTGAGGCTTCCACACTATTGGGGCTAAGCTCTTAAAGCTTGAAGACATCAAGCTACATCAAAAGGTATGCCATCTAACTAGAACTTTGTAGTATAGGTGCTTCATAATATGCTAGTTAGGATGAAACTTTGGAATAGTTAATATTTGCATGTATAATAGAGAAAACATAGATCCAAGGTTTATAGGGTTGCATGTACACCATAGGAGTGTTAGAATGCTCAAAACCCAACAGTGGTATCAGAGCCAGGTTGTTTTATGTTATATTGATGCAAATGTTTTATTTTCAAGTTGAAAAAAAAAAGAAAAAAAAACATGACGTTTGTCAAATTTTAAGATAATTACTTGTTTTGTGAAAAACGAATTATTTGTAAAATTTGAATCATTTGTTATATGAGTTGAATTAGGTCAAATTTAGTAAAAGATAAAATGATATGATTATTTTATTAGTTTTAAAAGTTTGATCTAAATGTTTTAAGGAGTTACATATTTTGTCATAAAATTTTGGAGCTCAAAAGTTTTTTTTTAAAGTTGTGATCTTAAGGGTTTTTGAAACTTCCATAAGTTATGGATATGAAAGTTTTTTTAAAAAAAACAAAAAAATTTTGATTCAAAGTTTTTATGGAGTGACAAAATTTGGTGTTAATGTTTTAAAGAATTCCATAACTTGTTCTTAAGTTATGGAACATGGAAAGTTTGTTTAAGCTGTTAGTGGAGCGTGTGTGGTTAACCGGCACACTAACCTGGACTTAACAAGGTAAGCAAAGTGTAACTTAATGTTTATCATAGTATCGTTGGAGCGTGTGTGGTTAACCGGCACATCGATTGATGGGTAAATATTAAGGGTACCAAGTATATTTGCATGGTTACTTCACACCTTGTTTTTTGATCCTCGTCATCCTAGTCACAAAACCTGAAGGGCACACTCGAGATTGAAACATGCCATTGAAAAGTTCAATGAATCTCAAAAGAATCTAGGAGTTTCAAAACCAGTGAAAACCTAATAATACATTTCGTTTATCTTGGTGGAAATTGGTGAATCGTCATTCACCTACCTTCAAATATTTTATAGCTTGGATTACGGCATCCCTCTTCCAAGTTATAAAATAGTTTGTTGGGTCCTAGCCTTAATATATCATATTGGGTGTTATATTAAGGACTTAAATCAACTTTACGTGAATTTCTCCCATTGTTGATGTCTGGTTTAGACAACAATGATCTTCCCAAACCAAGCTTTCCTAATGAATATGACTTCCCGAGTTTGGCTCATGGAAGTCATACTTCTCTTCCTCTACCTCCTCCAATTATTCTCCCTAACCCACAAGTTCAAGGTCACTCAAGCCCTAATGGCAAGCAAGGTCTATGTGTGATCACATCTTAGAGATGAAGTCACATATTGACAAGCCGGGAGAGTTGGGTGTCAAAGTCTTGAGAAAGTTGGATGTTCAATCACTTTCTAAGTCACATAATGAGTTCCTTTGGGACTACTATGAAACAGACTATGACATGAACCTTAATGATCATATCTATTTGCTTGGTGCTGCTGAAACACCAATGATTTGGAACGATAGTAAAGCAAATTTGATTAGAAGATCAACTTCCCAAAAACTTTATGGACAGTGACAATGGTGACACTGGAAATATAGAAAAAGCATTCTCTTCCCAATGGAAAGGGATTGGCCATAGTCAACCTGGTTGACCAAATGGTAAAGAGAAAGGCTAAGTCTGAGATAGTCCCATTACCAAAGGGTCCATATGTTTATTTTGCCAAAGGAAGGGGCGTTGATTGCAAAGCTGCCAAATTTACCGAAGGATGTTAAAGTCAATAAGTTTGACTCTACATCAGGTAGAGCCCATTATCTAACTCTATTAAGTTCTATTCTGAGATCCTCATTACATGATGTGACTGGGTCACATGTTGATGTTTTAAGAATCAAAGAATAGAGAGAAATCTTAAAGGAAGTATATGCTGATTCTGATCGCGAAGGTGGATTTCGATCGCATCAGAATTTTGAGCAGTTGCTTAAGAAGTTATGATACATTGCTAAGGAATAGATAACAACAATTTTCCATGTGGATTGTAAGGATAAGTTTTTCCACAAAGTTTTAAAATAAAAGAAAATTGTTTAATTTTATTTATTTGAAGTATCCTTACAATGGCATTTGTGGAAAATTGTTGCTTATATGATTCCACTGACAGTAATATTGGAAAATGGATTTGATTCTTTCATTTGTGGTAGTGTCTAAATTTACCAAATTAGGAAAGTTCCTCATCACCCAAGTTTCAATTGGACCGAAACTTGGAATCATGCAAGTTGAATAGTATGATGAATGAGAACTTTCAAGCATTGGAAAATCATGACTAATTACTTGTTCATATAGATGTGTGAGTCAAGTGAAGGACAAAAGTGTGACAACCGTCAAAATTCGAGTCAGTTCTAGATTTGACTAGACTTAGTTGCATATATAGGCACTACACATACTAGACTTAGAAACTAGAAGCTAAGTTATAACCTACTAGAAACTTGGAATCAATTAGAATCAATGGATAGTGTACTTAGATTTCACATTGATATGTGAATTCTACATCTACTGAGCTGTAGTGACTATCCATATTTGGGTCACTCTTTGACTCGAACAACATTTCATGAATCATATACACAGATCATGCACTTGACCTAGAAGTAGAAGTTAGTTCAAAGTCTCATAGAAACTTAAGTCAAAGTTGAAGAGTAGGACTAGTATACTTGATTCCTCAATTTCGCTTGAATCTCGGAATCACTACATAGAATGCCAATAAACCGATAAAAATAAATTACAAACATTATTTATAACTATAAAAGAGTTATAATACCATAAGACAATTTGAAATCTCAAAGATTCAATTGATTTTTATATTCAAAGTTTATGAAACTCCAAAACCCTAAAAGTCATAAACACTCAAATTTATGAAGTTTTATATTAAAATCTTATAATTTTTTTTATAAACACTATAATATCAAATTAATATATTTAAAATGTTGAAATGTAATCAAGGAAATTAATTTAATTCATTAATATTGACATTACATTTATAAGTTAAACATCCAAGAGTTATGAACAAATTTTATATAAAATGCATATTTTATATAAATTGAAAGAAAATTTATAAAAATTTAGGAATTAATATAAAATAAATAAGCAAAACAAGATAAAATCTCATCTCTCCACTCAAAGGTCGGCCTCATCCCTCCCAAGACCACTCTTCCCCAAAACTCAATCAATTCACTCACTTATTCACTCTACCACTCCATCTTCTCTCTCACTCTATCCCTCATTCTCTCTCACACTCTTCATCACCACCACTCCACTTCTCTCTTCATTTCTCTATACCCACGAAATTTTCCAGAGAATAAGTCCAAGAACACACCTCAAACTCAAAATCTGCATCATCTAGTGGTGTTCATTAAGGTAGAACACGATTTCCTTTCATTTTCCTCCATGTTTTCAAGGTTTTTCTTGCATTTCCTTCTTCTTCTACACCTTTCTCTTAGAAAATATGTGTGCATGTTCATTCACTTTCGTTTTGATGATGATGGTGGTAGGATTTCACCCAAAAACAACATGCATGTTGTAAATGGTGAAATCCAAGGACCTAAACCTAAGTCAAGATCATGAAAATGCACTTTTCTACAAGTTTTGGTGGAAAATCACCACATGCACTCTAAGTTTTCTTTCAAAAACGATTTTTGAACATTTCAAACTCATGAATGGTCTTCAAACAAACATGCATGTGATGATCTTCAAGCTTAGATGCTAGACCATCAAAGTATGTTGTTAAAAGCTTTCAAATATGTTCATGAAGGATTTATTTCCAAATAAATATCTAAAACTCCTTTTCTGACCAAATCTGATTTTTCCCAGATTCCCATCAACAAAATGAGATGTTCAACAAATTTTCCGAAAATAATTCATTTTTCTCGAATTATTATAATTATTGAAATAAAATAGGGCAATAAATCATATAAAATACTTTCTGAGGTCTATAAATCCTAGGTAAATTCGTGGATGACCCCTATGCTAAATAATGACCCCACATTAAATTTCATCGGTTTTTGTTACTGTTTAATATAGTTTTGAATTTTCTGTTTGTTTAGCCCCAATAAATCATAAAACTGCTTTAGATAATTTGAAAAGGGTATATAATAATTTTCGCAGCTTATACTCTCTGTGGAAGACTTAGAAAAATATTTTCAGAATTTTTCATAATGCATTCCTATTTTTCTCCGATTTTTGTATTTATAATGGACTAAAAACAGGAAAAATAGTTTTACTCATCTAAAAATTATGAAAATGTAACAAAACACCTTGTAGTACATTAGGAGGCTACATAAAAAGTTTGATGATTTTTCTCTACTGTATACTATTTTTCTCCTATTTTTTAAGATTAAATACACTTAAATACACAAAATCGGATTTCAGTATATAAAAACCACATTTGGTATTTTTCCCAGATTATTAACTCTGTAAATGAAGTGTAAATTTTTTTTGGTAATTTACTTTAACTGTTTAATAATTATTATTCAATTAATGATTATTTAAGAGGATTAAACAAGGAAAAATAGCAACACTAATTGAAAAATATCTTTTATATTTTTCACAGCTTCTATATATGTAATAACAGTGTTACAAAAATTTTGGACAATTTTGGAAACTGTTTTCTATTTATCTCGATTTTTATTAAAATAAATGCACAAAAATCATAAAATTTGGTTAAACAGTTTATAAATCCATTTTTATATTTTTCCCAGCTTAAGTATGTGTAATGACAATAATATAAGAAGTTTAGAGAATTAATTATAAGAAAATTGGTTATACATATCTATAAACCATGAAAATTTATCTGGAAGTCTTTTAATGTAGTTAGAACCAAAATCTGAAGTTTGGTAATTTTTATTAACTTTTTTACTATTTTTCCATGATTTTATGATTATTCAAGGAATTAAATGGTGAAAAATAATTAGACAAATCAAAAAGTCAAGAAAATTTATCTTAAGGTCTTTGACTTCAATTAAAACTAAAATGAAAACTTTGGGAAATTTTAGAACTAAATTAATTTAGTTTTTGAATATTTAATCATTGGAACACCTCTTAAAATGTTAAATATTAGCATTTCAATAATGGGAAATTTCCACTTAAATTGTTATATAACAATTGATTCATTGAAATTAAATTTTCACAGAAAAATGTTTGTAACTTGTCAATATTAAATTTTGACACACTATTGGCATAATTCTATTGTAGTAGTAAGTATACTAGTGTTAGATTTCGATTAGAGACTCACTAGCGAATACCATTATTGTAGGAATCAATAGTGGTACGAGTGGAGCGTAGTCAAGGCACCATTTGCATCATCTCAATGCATATTGTGAGTATTCACGCACTCCCCTATTTTCAGTTTTTATGTTTTGGGGTGGAAAAGCATGTCCCGAAAAACTATTATTTGAATGTTGTATTTAAATTGATTTGTATCAAACATGATTGCTATTTTATTGCTATGTCTCTCTATGTATGTCTATGCAACACGGAACATGAGAACTTATCGTACTAAGGCCCTTCCCTTATCTCTAACCATTAACTCTTTGAGCCAATGGTCATTATGGATAGCGCTATTAGGAATTGACAACTCCTCACTCGCCCTATTGCTGGAGTGCATGATACCATATTCATCTATGGAACGATAAGCATAGATCTTGATAGGGCTTCAGTCATAGGTTTGGTTGAGACTCATTGTTTGCTCATACACATACAAACTCGTTACTTATTATAGCAATAAACTTGTTTATTAATTATAGCAATGAACTTTGTTTCTCATTACAACAACGAACTGTTATTACTGAAAACTTATATACATGTTTTAGCAATGAAATTGTTTGCTCCTTGTAGCAACGAAATTGATTACTCATTTTAGTAATGAAACTTGTTTGCTCGTTTGAGTAACGAACTTTATCTTCCATGAGAATATGAATGTTGCATCTTATTTGGGCAACATACCTTATCTCTCATGATGACAAAGAACTTTGTTTTTACAAACTTATTTACTCATTTTAACAATATACTTTTATTATTGGAAACTTTTATCAAAACTTTGATTTCAATTCATGGAACCAGTATTATTTTGTTTATCTGTGAGTACTCACCAACTATTTTTATAGTTGACGCTCGTTTTACATGCTTTTTCAGGAATCATCGAGTAAGTGGCACTTAGGGACACTTCACTTTTAGGAGCATTCGCATGTGTTGTATTTCAATTTACATTGTAATTTCTTTTAAAAGTTTTTCAAACCCATTGTGAATTTGCAATGATTTTTAATACCATGGTTGGTGTTGTCTTTTAACTTTTGCGATGAAACCCTTTGTACTGCCACGCCCTGTGTTTCCGCTTTAGCGGGGTGTGACAGAAAATGGTATCAGAGCCGAAGGTTATAGAGAATACCGGTTTTCCTTTGGAAAACCACAACTATAGCCAAAAAATTTCTAAACGTTTTTAAAATACTGAACATACTACTGGTATAACTAATTCGAGTACGCATTATTGGACTTTAATTAAGTATAGCCTGGCCAACTATGCTTAATTAAGGAAAGTTAATGTGAGGCTGGAAACGGTTATAGTAGAATTATGTTCAAAACAATTTTCAACTTAAACTTTTGAAAAACAAAATTTTTTTGGTGTGCGTACGGGCATTGCATATTATAGGCATTCATCTAGATACACTTAGAAACTAAGTGCACTTTTATAACAATGTCTTTATTTAGAAATATTCTTGTCCCTTATCAAGTGCTAGGTTAACCACTTAAGTTATATCACTAGCCACTCTAGGAGCAATGCACTTAGTACTAAGAATGAGTATTCCTTGGTAGCTATTGACTTTAGATGTAAGGTTAGTAGCTAGATATACACTAGTAATAATCATAAGTCGAAACCTATACGAATTATTCCTCAATACCTCTTCATCGTCTTCGTACTAGAGTTACAACTATGAAAAAGCGTTTTGATATCGACACAGATGAGAATTGGAGCATCACGTAAGGAGGTAGATGAGTCTCCACTAAATAATCACTTGGATACCATTGGCGGGCATTCCGGATTCAACTCACGAGGAGATACGGACGTTTAACCCATACGTGAGACCTTATTACTACGTTACGACTTAGCTCTAGGTTGTTTCCACCTTGAGCTTAAAACTTAACATAAGATGTCCCTTTGACCTCTATAAAAGGTCGTAAACTACATTGACATCATAAAACGTTTTTCAAACAATTTTTCTTGTCCTTTATCTTTGGAAAAAAAGACATCGGTACTCGTCTTATACTCGCCTTGTACTCGCCTTAGTATTTAGGTACGATCAGCTACACTAACATACTTATTCCTTACTTCTTAATCTTCCATCGAAAAATTATTTCGCTTCATCGGTTTTATTTATCATTGATAAAATATTTTATAACCACTTCATTCAACTTAGTAGACATTTCCTAACAATGTAAGCCATATTCTCGCTAAAAATCTTTTGACAACTTGCTTTAATTTAACACTTTTCTTCAAAACTCAATTTAACCAATATTTGTTTTAACATTGCTATTTCAATTTCATTTCAATCCATTTCAATGGATAGATGTGCTTTTAAGGGCATATACACCATTTTAAACCTTGCTTACCATTTTGGCACGTTTTCGAAAAACTTAGAAACATTTTCTTTTATAAAAGTGTTTAAACTTTATGCTATAAAACTTAAACATATGACGTTAAAGTTCATATTATGTGTAAAAGCTTCATCGGATCTTCAAACCACTTTTGTTTTAAGACTTTTGACTACCTTCTCATTTAGGCATTGTACTTTACTTAAATGTGTTTTCTTGAAACCCAATACGGTATTTTTACAACTTTCTAATTTAAACATGTTTATAAGAAATCTCTAATTCCTACATTTCCAACATACCTCATTTTTTTATTTTATTTCAAATTAGTTTTATAATTTGTAAAGTTTCTAAAATTTAAAGAATTGAAAACTTAGTGTTCACTTTTAAATTTTCAGTGAGGCACTTTCAAATAAAAAAGTAATTATTCTTTTAAATATGTTAAGTATTTACCTTATCCGTTTTAACCATTGTTGGACCCCAGTAAAAAAAAGTCAAAATTGTCAGATTTTCAATTGCCATTTGTAGGGCTTCTTCTTTTTCACAAATGGAGTTTAACTTAATATGTAACTTATGAATTTTTAGCAATCCTTAGCAAACACTTTAGAACTCCCACATGTCTATTTAATCATCAATATACATCAAATATTGATGTTTGAAATATATCTCAACCTGGTTTTAAATCTACCTATAGGTATTGTTCTTATAATTTTAACAATAGCAATCATTGCCGCCGCTACCTTCCTTTTTCTTCCCCCCTAACTTGATTTCTCGCTCTCCTTCTGATTTTAGATCTCGCACGCCCATGATAACAACATAATATATTGTCTAACTTTGTTTTTGTATATTTTGCTTCTCTTGGTACCATGTTCTTACACATGCAGACTAGAAGTCTACCCTTTCGTTTTGAGCAATTAATACGTGTATAGTCCTGAGACATAATTTTGATTTAGTCAACTTTGATATATTCAATTACGCCTTTTATCATATGCATCTTGTTTTTATTTTGAAATCTCTATAAACAACCGATCCTTATTTACATTTTCTCTTTTGTTCTAAATTCAGAAACTTGATATAAAATACAATTTCCATTATATTTTTCCTTATAATTAATACACACTATGAATACCTTTATGCTTATAATTTTTTTATATCCGAAAAATATATGTGGAGGATATGTATCCTTATGTTTCTTCTTTTCTTTAAATACATCAAAAGTTTTGAATTTTACGATTATCTATTCTCTAAATGATTGTTTTTGTAGAAACACTAAACTATGAATGCACTATTTTCAAAGATTGACATTTTTACACCTTTCTTAAAATAATATTTTACTTTGCAATTTTCAGTGAGTTCCTAAACTCTCAAACTTGTTTTCATAAGTATTCTGAGTCCTCGTAAACTTGAATTTGTCCTGACTTTGACAATTGGACAATTTCTCAAAAGTTTAATACAAATATTTCTATACAAATTCCTTTAATGACGACTTAAACCTTTAACCTTAATTAATCTTTATATTATTTCACTACTTTGTTGGATCGCCACACATATATCTTCATTATCTTGGAATTATTACACATTTTGATAATAGTGAGATTAATTATCATTTATAAACACACATTTTGATAACAGTGAGATTTTTATCACTTCTAAGCACTTAAAATGCTATCTACACAATGTGATTTAATTTATCATAAACTTTCACCGCCTTCATTAGAAAAAATGACTCTCTAATTATATATACTCTTCGAATATAGTTCTATTATTGTAAGAGTAACCGTAGTAGTAATTATAGCCTCGAAGATCCTCAATCATTTCGTAATTTATTTTGTAGACGACACTTAAATAGCCTTTACATTTGAGATGTACCAAAACTTCGTTACCTACCCTTAGTACGTATTTTTAGGAACTTACCCTCGATCGCTTCCCTTTCATTCGTGCTACCCCTTCTTATTTCAAAATATATCTTTTCCAGATGTAGTAGCCAACCCGAAAGTGAACAAATTGTTCCTAATCTCTTCTTTTTTTTAAGCGGCGAAGTTACACGTAGTGCTAATTTAGAATGCAACTTAAAGATCAATGCGGATTTAACGCTCAGTGCAGTTGGTGCATCGTCGAAACTTATACCGCTCTCTTAATTCAGATAATATCTAACTAGAAAATCTTTTCAACTAGGTCGCCATGGTCGGATCATGATTTCCATGATCCTAATTTCTCGCAATCTAGGCTGTAGAACTCGAATTAAGGAAACACTAAATTGTTGATAGCAAAAAGAATTGGGCTTTTCCCTTGAGGAATTAACCCAAAATAATCAAAGAGCTCTTCAAGTCACCACCTCTCCAACTATACAATAGTATTCGGCTGAGTTCTAATAGAATACGTCACGAATTGAATTTCGGGACGAAATTCTTTCAACCGGGGGAGACTCTGACAACCGTCAAAATTTGAGTCAGTTCTAGATTTGACTAGACTTAGGTGCATATATAGGCACTACACATACTAGACTTAGTAACTAGAAGCTAAGTTATAACCTACTAGAAACTTGGAAACAATTAGAATCAATAGATAGTGTACTTAGATTTCACATTGATATGTGAATTCTACATCTATTGAGCTGTAGTGACTATCCATATTTGGGTCACTCTTTGACTCGAACAACATTTCATGAATCATATACACACATCATGCACTTGACCTAGAAGTAGAAGTTAGTTCAAAGTCTCATAGAAACTTAAGTCAAAGTTGAAGAGTAGGACTAGTATACTTGATTCCTCAATTTCGCTTGAATCTCAGAATCACTACATAGAATGCCAATAAACCGATAAAAATAAATTACAAACATTATTTATAACTATAAAAGAGTTATAATACCATAAGACAACTTGAAATCTCAAAGATTCAATTTATTTTTATATTCAAAGTTTATGAAACTCCAAAACCCTAAAAGTCATAAAAACTCAAATTTATGAAGTTTTATATTAAAATCTTATAAATTTTTTTTTATAAACACTATAATATCAAATTAATATATTTAAAATGTTGAAATGTAATCAAGGAAATTAATTTAATTCATTAATATTGACATTACATTTATAAGTTAAACATCCAAGAGTTATGAACAAATTTTATATAAAATGCATATTTTATATAAATTGAAAGAAAATTTATAAAAATTTAGGAATTAATATAAAATAAATAAGCAAAACAAGATAAAATCTCATCTCTCCACTCAAAGGTCGGCCTCATCCCTCCCAAGACCACTCTTCCCCAAAACTCAATCAATTCACTCACTTATTCACTCTACCACTCCATCTTCTCTCTCACTCTATCCTTCATTCTCTCTCACACTCTACATCACCACCACTCCATTTCTCTCTTCATTTCTCTATACCCACGAAATTTTCCAGAGAATAAGTCCAAGAACACACCTCAAACTCAAAATCTTCATCATCTAGTGGTGTTCATTAAGGTAGAACACGATTTCCTTTCATTTTCCTCCATGTTTTCAAGGTTTTTCTTGCATTTCCTTCTTCTTCTACACCTTTCTCTTAGAAAATATGTGTGCATGTTCATTCACTTCTGTTTTGATGATGATGGTGGTAGGATTTCACCCAAAAACAACATGCATGTTGTAAATGGTGAAATCCAAGGACCTAAACCTAAGTCAAGATCATGAAAATGCACTTTTCTACAAGTTTTGGTGGAAAATCACCACATGCACTCTAAGTTTTCTTTCAAAAATGATTTTTGAACATTTCAAACTCATGAATGGTCTTCAAACAAACATGCATGTGATGATCTTCAAGCTTAGATGCTAGACCATCAAAGTATGTTGTTAAAAGCTTTCAAATATGTTCATGAAGGATTTATTTCCAAATAAATATCTAAAACTCCTTTTCTGACCAAATCCGATTTTTCCCAGATTCCCACCAACAAAATGAGATGTTCAACAAATTTTCCGAAAATAATTCATTTTTCTCGAATTATTATAATTATTGAAATAAAATAGGGCAATAAATCATATAAAATACTTTCTGAGGTGTATAAATCCTAGGTAAATTCGTGGATGACCCCTATGCTAAATAATGACCCCACATTAAATTTCATCGGTTTTTGTTACTGTTTAATATGGTTTTGAATTTTCTGTTTGTTTAGCCCCAATAAATCATAAAACCGCTTTAGATAATTTGAAAATGGTATATAATAATTTTCGCAGCTTATACTCTCTGTGGAAGACTTAGAAAAATATTTTCATAATTTTTCATAATGCATTCCTATTTTTCTCCGATTTTTGTATTTATAATGGACTAAAAACAGGAAAAATAGTTTTACTCATCTAAAAATTATGAAAATGTAACAGAACACCTTGTAGTACATTAGGAGGCTACATAAAAAGTTTGATGATTTTTCTCTTCTGTATACTATTTTTCTCCTATTTTCTAAGATTAAATACACTTAAATACACAAAATCGGATTTCAGTATATAAAACCACATTTGGTATTTTCCCAGATTATTAACTCTGTAAATGAAGTGTAAATTTTTTTTGGTAATTTACTTTAACTGTTTAATAATTATTATTCAATTAATGATTATTTAAGAGGATTAAACAATGAAAAATAGCAACACTAATTGAAAAATATCTTTTATATTTTTCACAGCTTCTATATATGTAATAACAGTGTTACAAAAATTTTGGACAATTTTGGAAACTGTTTTCTATTTATCTCCATTTTTATTAAAATAAATGCTCAAAAATCATAAAATTTGGTTAAACAGTTTATAAATCCATTTTTATATTTTTCCCAGCTTAAGTATGTGTAATGACAGTAATATAAGAAGTTTGGGGAATTTTCTTAACTGATTGCTATTTTTCATGAATTTTTATCTATTTAGAGAATTAATTATAAGAAAATTGGTTATACATATCTACAAACCATGAAAATTTATCTGGAAGTCTTTTAATGTAGTTAGAACCAAAATCTGAAGTTTGGTAATTTTTATTAACTTTTTTACTATTTTTCCATGATTTTATGATTATTCAAGGAATTAAATGGTGAAAAATAATTAGACAAATCAAAAAGTCAAGAAAATTTATCTTAAGGTCTTTGACTTCAATTAAAACTAAAATGAAAACTTTGGGAAATTTTAGAACTAAATTAATTTAGTTTTTGAATATTTAATCATTGGAACACCTCTTAAAATGTTAAATATTAGCATTTCAATAATGGGAAATTTCCACTTAAATTGTTATATAACAATTGATTCATTGAAATTAAATTTTCATAGAAAAATGTTTGTAACTTGTCAATATTAAATTTTGACACACTATTGGCATAATTCTATTGTAGTAGTAAGTATACTAGTGTTAGATTTCGATTAGAGACTCACTAGCGAATACCATTATTGTAGGAATCAATAGTGGTACGAGTGGAGCGTAGTCAAGGCACCATTTCCATCATCTCAATGCATATTGTGAGTATTCACGCACTCCCCTATTTTCAGTTTTTATGTTTTGGGGTGGAAAAGCATGTCCCGAAAAATTATTATTTGAATGTTGTATTTAAATTGATTTGTATCAAACATGATTGCTATTTTATTGCTATGTCTCTCTATGTATGTCTATGCAACACGGAACATGAGAACTTATCATACTAAGGCCCTTCCCTTATCTCTAACCATTAACTCTTTGAGCCAATGGTCATTATGGATAGCGCTATTAGGAATTGACAACTCCTCACTCGCCCTATTGCTGGAGTGCATGATACCATATTCATATATGGAACGATAAGCATAGATCTTGATAGGGCTTCAGTCATAGGTTTGGTTGAGACTCATTGTTTGCTCATACACATACAAACTCGTTACTTATTATAGCAATAAACTTGTTTATTAATTATAGCAATGAACTTTGTTTCTCATTACAACAACGAACTGTTATTACTGAAAACTTATATACATGTTTTAGCAATGAAATTGTTTGCTCCTTGTAGCAACGAAATTGATTGCTCATTTTAGCAATGAAACTTGTTTACTCGTTTGAGTAACGAACTTTATCTTCCTTGAGAATATGAATGTTGCATCTTATTTGGGCAACATACCTTATCTCTCATGATGACAAAGAACTTTGTTTTTACAAACTTATTTACTCATTTTAACAATATACTTTTATTATTGGAAACTTTTATCAAAACTTTGATTTCAATTCATGGAACCAGTATTATTTTGTTTATCTGTGAGTACTCACCAACTATTTTTATAGTTGACGCTCGTTTTACATGTTTTTTCAGGAATCATCGAGTAAGTGGCACTTAGGGACACTTCACTTTTAGGAGCATTCGCATGTGTTGTATTTAAATTTACATTGTAATTTCTTTTAAAAGTTGTTCAAACCCATTGTGAATTTGCAATGATTTTTAATACCATGGTTGGTGTTGTCTTTTAACTTTTGCGATGAAACCCTTTGTACTGCCACGCCCTGTGTTTCCGCTTTAGCGGGGTGTGACAAAAAGGGATCGAGTACACATTCTTGTGCACTGGTTATGTCCACCACAAAGCTCGTTAAGACTATTTGATTTACTAAAGTTTAGTAAATATGGTTATACTTACAAGTTTAAGTATAATTCTGAAACATTGGAAAAGTCTCAATGTATGGCAGAACGAATGGGAAGAATTAAATTAGGCAGAAAGATAAAAGTTTCTCAAATTTGAAAAGATGGGAGAGTACTTTAGTATCATGTTTGTGATCATCTTAATGATTTAGAAATCATATCACAATTAGTCCTCTAAAGGTCATCTTAGTGCATTCTTATGACTAAGAAGAGGAGTCATGAATTGTTGAAATGGTTAGATCAAGAAGATGAGTCATACTTCGTTCCAAAACAATTCTTAGAGTCATACTCCAAGATTGTAACTTGAGTGACATATCTTAAAGAAAGGTTTAAAACACTTGTCAAATGTAAGAGTAAAAGTGTCCTACTCTTGTACATTTGAAATTGGTAAGTTGTGATGTTTTGGATAAAACAAAGACCAACTAAGGCCAATTGTGTGAAGTGTTTGTCTTGATAAAGAATCTGCACTATCTCTTGAATATTTGGCAAGATAGTTTTATATGTCAAGAGGATAGTGGGAGTCTTAAAGATCCTAAAAAGAATTTCAAGAACTAATCAAGAATAAAACCTGAGGTTCTTCACTAGCACACGACTTGAGGTTTATAACCTATCGTGTTGACATATTCTGTGCCCATTCCAGTTAAAGTTGGCTTTGCATAGGAGTTCTGAAAGTTCTCAATTGGTTGCATAACAACTTGGAAGCAATGGCAGGCCTTGTACTGCCAGGTGGCAAGAAGTTAAGATTGCATAAGTTCAGTCCATATGAGTTTGGATTTGTCATTATCCTTGTCTTGTGACTATGGTTTTGACGATTCACATGGATAAGAACACATACACCATAAAATCTAAGGGTCATAAGGTTTCTCTCCGATTCATGAAAATGATGGTGAGGAAACACTTCCACCAAGTAGATTTGAAGCAGATGGCAAAAGGTCTAAACAATTGAGACTATGATTACGGCATCCCTTTTCATAGTTCTGAAATTGTTTAGAGACACATGCATGTTATCTAAGGAAAGGTGTATGATTTTGATAAAGTTTTATCAAAGCATCTCGTATCAGAAATCTGAACTTTGGTAAGAAAGTCAATAAAGTATTGATTTCTAGAAGTCCAGCTGATTTCTGAGTACATGTCAAAGCTAGTGGGAGCATAAGTGTTATGCTAATAATCATCATGTTAGTGGGAGCATGATAATTATTGTTAGTGTTGCAAGTTAGCAATGTTAATTATAGAAAACAAAAGTTTCAATTCGTGAGGCTGCAGGGATTGAAAAAGTTGTTTTGCTATAATTAAGGGAGAGGATATACTTCATTTCAGTTCTAAAGGCTTAGATTAAGACCTTAATCATCTTTAGTCAAGAATATATATATGAATTTCATGTTGGATTGGTTCAACTTAAGGAAATTCTATATATTGCGTTCTAAAAATTCGATTATGATTACGGCATCCCTCTTCATAGTCAAATTTTGAAAACATGGCAAATAAAAAATTATAGCAAAAGACTGGTCTAGACTCATGTCTTTATGTGAGACATCATGAATCGTGTACCATTTGCTTTGGGTACAGGATCGATTGCATGTGCTATAATATTTTTCATTTCTAAATTTTTCCAAATGTCGAGAGGCATTAAGAAGGGAAAAGGTCTAGAATTGGATATGACTAAAATGATTAAGCAATTGTCGAGGACAATCTGAGGTTTACCAAAGATTGGTTGCTCAGGGACAGTTGGAAGTATAGTGCTAAGTTTGGAAGGACCATATTGACATATTCTGAAAAGAGGTATCTCTTATTCAGAAGTGATAGTCAAAATGAGAATATGGAGTTGTCTCCATAGGTGGAAGTTATCTGTGTAAGATTAGAAAACTTAATGCAAGAAGCATGTCCAAAGCAATGTACTTTGAATATGAGACTTAGTTTCCATGGAGTTGATCTCCATTGGAATACCTTATAATGACTGTTGACAAGTCTTTGTGACTTTGTACATATTCATTACAGGAGGGTCAGTGCATATATGTTTAAAATCTAAACAGATTTCGATAAATGATAGGAATTTGAAATTCTCACATTTTTCAATAAGGATTTGGGAGTGTGAAATTAGAATCATTGAAATTATGTTCAATTGGTTTATTTCACAAAGTAAGGGTCATAGACAAACATAGAGTGCATACTTGGTGTATGGCAAATCTATTGTTTAAGAAAAACATAGTGTACATGCTTGGAGAATGGGACAACTAGTGTTGTTAATTCAAGTATAAAGTTGATAAAACCAAAACAATGAATAATGAGTAATGAGTATGGTGATAAATAAAAGTGTTTATTTATATTCATAGGATTTGATACCATATTTGATTCATTTATTCTTGTGTTTCACTTTGCATGTTTTGACTTCCAGAATAACTAAGTCGCTCTTCCTGAATGATTAAGTTAGTCAAACCATCCACAGTCGGTCATATGTTGGAAGTAGATATGAATCAAGACTGTCATGGGTTGGTTTGTAGAGGTCCAAGTTGGTGGACAGAGTGGTGCTACAACACTCATGAGTGCTCATAAGTTCTGAGTATTGGATTCAACCCACGCTCATTTGAATCACTTCATGGATTTTATCACGAGTGATCATGAGATGATAATATCTTATATTCTTAAAACCTAGAGATATGAGTTGTTATTATGACTTGGTTATACATTGATTGCACGAAAACGCATTGGTAACTCGATGTTATAAAACGTGCCTTTGTGTATGATTCAACAAGTAGTAGAACAAGCCATATGAGTCGAAGTTTATCCATTCCTTTTACGTTCGGGATAAAAGCGATATCTGTGGGCCCCTCGATGATTTAGCGATGACACATGTGAGTGCTTGGCCAAGCCAGGACTGATTTGATTTGTTCAATCAGTCAGTCATCATAAATCGAAAATCGGGAAACAACAAATGGACAGAGAGAATGATTATAATCCATGTCTCAGTCCATATGATATCTAGAATGGAGGAATATATGATCCCTTATCTAATGGACAAGTCATTGACAAGGTCAGAGTTCGACAGCGGCTTTAAGAGCTACGATTGCCAGTTAGGTTTTGAAGTCATACTCAATAATAGTTTTAGACTTATCCAAGTAGGAGACTGTTGGATTAATGTCTAAGTCCATAACTATATTTGGTATGTACTTGACCCGACCCGGCATGGTCCATTTGGGTTGCACATCACCGGCACAATTTATATGGATAGTCTTTTGAGAATAGTATATTTATGATTTATATTAATATATTATAAGTTCTAATATATTAATATGGAATCATATTATTTAATTAGTATTGATCAAGAATTAATTTAGAATTAATTAAGTGATCAAAAAGAACTAATTAAATATGGACTCTTATATATATGGAATGGGCCAAGTTCATTTAGGTTGGGCTAAGCTTTCATGGATGGTCCATGGAGCTTTTAACCCATGGATCCTATGTAAATGAAAGGTCATGGGTATTAGGGTTTACATGGATGTAACCCTAATCCTCCATAACATATAAAGGGGTCCTTGGCTCACAAAATTGTAACAAGGGTGTAAAAATAAGAGTGGGCCGATTTTAGTGTGCATACATATTCTCTCAAGTTCTTCCAAGGTGTTTTGGTGATTTGTGATTCCATTTGAGGCTTCCACACTATTGGGGCTAAGCTCTTTAAGCTTGAAGACATCAAGCTACATCAAAAGGTATGTCATCTAACTAGAACTTTGTAGTATAGGTGCTTCATAATATGCTAGTTAGGATGAAACCTTGGAATAGTTAATATTTGCATGTATAATAGAGAAAACATAGATCCAAGGTTTATAGGGTTGCATGTACACCATAGGAGTGTTAGAATGCTCAAAACCCAACAGGAATGACTGAGGAGGTTTGGTGCCATGATTGATTGTGAAGGCCAGTGAGTGGTAGTTCGAACCCCAAGTGGGGAAGAACTGGTCATCTATGGAGAGGGCACCAGGGTTGGTTCAAGGATCGACAATATATTCAGCACGGGTGTGCAGGTTATTTGGCTTATGTGGTTGATACTCGGGGTGGGGAGCAGATTTCAGTTTCATAGGTTTCACTTATCTGGGAGTTTGCTGATGTTTTCACGGAGGAGTTACCCAGTGTGCCCTCTGAGAGGCTAGTTGAGTTCACTATTGATCTTGTGCCAGGTGCGGCTCCGATTGCCAAGATGTCGTATCGCTTGGCACCACCTGAGATGCAGGAGTTGTTATATCAGCTTCAGGAAATGCTAGGCAAGCAGTTCATCAGACCGAGCAGTTCTCTGTGGGGAGCGTCGATACTGTTCGTCAAGAAGAAGGATGGTTCACATCGGATGTGCATTGATTAACGGGAGTTGAACAAGTTAACGGTGAAGAACCGTCATCCCCTTCCGCGGATTGATGAGCTCTTTGATCAGTTGCAGGGTGCATCTTGGTTCTCCAAGATGGATTTGAGGTCTGGGTATCATCAGGTGAGTGTGAGAGAGGATGAAATGGAGAAGACAGTGTTCCAGACTCGTTATGGGCATTACGAGTTCTTGGTGATACCATTTGGGCTCACCAATGTGCTTGTTGTGTTAATGGAATTAATGAATCGGGTATGTAGGCCGGTCCTCGAGTGATCTATCATTGTGTTTTATTGATGATATCTTGGTGTATTCCATGTCCAGAGAGCAGCATGAGGAGCACCTTCGAGAGCTTATGGGGGTTTTAAGGCGAGAACGACTTTATGCCAAGTTCTCGAAGTGTGAGTTTTGGTTACGAGAGGTCCAGTTCCTTGGGCAGAGGTTATGTGAGGCCCCAGTATTGACCCTCCCAGAAGGGATCGAGGATTTTGTGGTATTCTGTGATGCATCCATCACCGACTTGGGGGCGGTCTTCATGCAGAGAGGACGAGTTATTTCTTATGTTTTGTGGCAGCTGAGGCCGCATGAGACACGATATCCCACGCATGACCTAGAGTTGGGGGCAATGGTGTTTGCCCTCAAGATTTGGAGACATTGTCTATATGGGGTTCGTTGTACTATCTACACGGATCACAAGAGTTTGAGATATCTGATGGATCAGCCGAACCCTAACATGAGGCAGCGCAGGTGGCTAGATATGGTCAAGGATTATGACTGCGAGATCCTTTACCATTCGGGTAAATCAAATGTGGTAGCGGATGCTTTGAGCAGCAAGTCGGATGGATCTTCAGTTGGGGAGATGTGTATGAGGATATCCGTTGATTCTCTGCTTTTGGGATTGATCAGAGAGGCTCAGGTAGAGGGAGTCCACAAGGAGAACTAGAAATAGGAACAAATCAAGGGTGAGATAGACACATTTGTCACGGATAGTCGAGGTTTGTTGACCCGGTGTGATCGGCTTTAGGTTCTAGTTTCTGGTGGGATCAGGCAGATTCTGTTAGAGGAGGCTCATAACTCTCGTTTTTCTATACACCCGGGAGCTACCAAGATGCATATGGATTTGAGATTGAGTTACTGGTGGTCGTGTATAAAGAGGGAGATAGCATGGTATGCCGAGAGGTGCTTGACCTGCAGGATGGTAAAGGCGGAGCATCAGAGGCAGCATGGCAAGCTGCAGCCTCTGGAGGTTCCCATGTAGAAATAGGAGCATATCACCATGAATTTTATCACCAAATTGCCGAAGACGGCAAAGGCTTTTGATTCTATATGGGTCATCATGGATCGATTGACCAAGAGTGCCTACTTTTTGGCTATCCGGGAGAGTTGTTCGCCCGAAAAGTTGGCCGGTATTTATGTCCGGGAGATCGTTTCTCGCCATGGGGTCCCGATATCCATTGTTTCGGACCGAGATGTTCGGTTCACTTCCCGATTCTAGCAAAAGTTCCACGAGGAACTGGGCACAAGATTACATTTCAACACTGCATATCATCCGCAGACCGACGGCCACAGTGAGCGGACTATACAGACACTGGAGGATATGTTGCAGTTTGATGTTATTAATTTTGGTGGGAATTAGGATTCCTACCTACCCATTGCGGAGTTCTCCTACAACAATAGTTATCACTCCAGCATTGGTGCTCCACCTTTTGAGCTCTTGTATGGTCGAAGATGTCATACCATGGTTTTTTGGGGAGAGTTTGGTCACAGGGTTATGGGAAGGACCGAAGTAGTCGTTTAGACCATGTAGCTTATCCAATAGATCAGGCAGAGGCTGTAGACCAGTCAGAGTCGGCAGAAGATATATGTCGACCGACGTCGATCAGAGTTGGAGTTTCAGGTCGGCGATATGGTGCTCCTGAAGGTCTCACCCTGGAGGTGTGATACGCTTCAGGAAGAAGGGGAAGTTGGGTCCCAGGTTCATTGGACCTTTTTGGATGATTGACAGGGTTGGCAAGGTGACCTACATATTGGATTTCTCGAGCGAGCTCAATCAGATCCACAACACTTTCCATGTCTCTCAGTTGCAGAAGTGTGTGTTGGACAGCGAGATGTTGGTTCCATTGGATGATATTCAGGTCGATGAGCGCCAGAACTATGTCGAGAGGTCGGTAGCTATTCTAGAAAGAAAGATGAAGGTCCTGCGCAACAAGGAGATACCTTTGGTAAAGGTACATTGACAACATCAGAGAGGCTCCGAATGGACCTGGGAGCCGGAGGCTAAGATGTCGGGGCATTATCCTGAGTTATTCTCTGCGGCATACTTCGAAGAAGAAGTCTAGTTCAAGTATGGGAGAATTGTAATTCCCCAATCAGCTTGTGTATCAATCAGATCCGTTTGATGGTGCGGAATCCCAATCAAAACGGATGATGCCAGATCAAATGAAGAAGAAGAAGAAGAAGAATATGATCAATCTATGTATGAATTGATTAGAATGAAGATCCAGATACAAGAGATTCACACACACAAAACTTCTCTCTAATTTCTCTCTCTAGAACACCTTGGGTTTCACACACTTAAGCTCTCCTCCTTGCTAAAATTATGCACTCCTCACCCTATATATAGTAGACATGGGCCTTGAATGGGTTTACGGCCATAAACCTGTTCACGGCCGTAAACACAACCGTAAACATATATACGGCCGTAAACACCAAGCTGTTTACGGTCCAAGACACAAAACTACATTTTCCTACAAAAGTAAAGTATAAACCATATTTTTGACCCAACAATCTCCCCCTTGGTTTATAGCTTTCTTTTCTAATTGACCCAACAAGCTCCCCCTAAAAAGTAGCTGGCTTTTCTTGTTAATCTTCATCGGGAGCTTGGCTTCAGCATTAATCTTCAAATTCTTCACACCTTCAAGATGAACTTGATGAATCTTCAATGAATGACTTCATGTTGAGCAGTTGGGCTTTTCGTCAGGATTTGGCTTTGAACGCACGTTGGGTGAGGAGGCTTCTTGATAAGATTCTTGAAAGATAGCGCTTTCAGCTTGAGAATCTTCAGAGAGAACATCAGAGAGAACTGATCTTCAAGATCACTTCAGCAGGTACATAGACAGGAGCAAATTGATTGAGGAGGCTTCAATGCAATCTGTCACATAATCTTCAAGTACAGCTTGACCTTGTTTCTGGGGTTGAAGGATTGAAAGTTGAAAGAATAATCTTCATTTCTTGCTCCTTCGAATGAGAATTCTTCGATGCTCACGGATGAAGCCTTGGCTCAGAAATTTTCGATTCAGTCTCCATGAGTCTCATCTACATCTGAATTCACTTTTCAAGACAAAACAAAACTAAAAGAAAACTTAGCACACAATATTTTTGGATTTTTAATTTTCTGATTTTTGTTTGGTTTTTAAAATTTTTAATTATCCCCTAATATTTTTTAAATTAGAAGAAAACTATAAACAAATTCAACAAAAATAAAAATAATAGCTAACTTTAAGAGTGATTTGGGATCAAAGTTTTTAGACAACCTTTATCCGTTTATCAGTACCTCTCCCTTCATGAATAGATCTGGTCAATCGCCGGTATTGTGGTCCACTTAAACACGAGAGATTGTGATAAAATTGGGACATACTACAAGTGATAAGACAATGTGATCCTATGTTCCTAGATAATATTCCTAAAGGACCATTCAGCTGACGACGACCAAAGATATTGTTGTCCACCAAAATTGAGCAGCGAGATCTACAGACAACCTAGTGATTGTTCAATTTTAAATGTACTAGAACATGTTTCCCGCTTCCTGACATACCCCAATAATCAGGAACTTCCAAAGTACTCCTTACTTTAGGTGAGCAGACAATTATTATGAGAGAAGTCAGATTTAGAATGCATATGCTATACACCCAGGTCGGATCTCTTCCAATCTCGCAGAGGGTGAAACATATGACTAACCAGATTTAGAGGGATTGAGAAGTAGAATGGTGCATATGTTGTGTACCAGGTCGGATGGTTAATCACGCAAAGGAGACAGCATATGGCTAACAGGTAGGAAGAATTGCATAGATATAAGATGCATAGAAATAGAGTTGCATATGTTGCAGTCCAGGTCGGATGTATTTCAATCACGCAGAGGAGGCAACATATGACTAACAGAAAGAAAGAAAGAAAATAATTTCCAACAGACCTACTTTATCGGAATTCCCCAGTCGCCCCAACAAAACCGGAATTAAGGACAAAGACCGTACATCGAGGAAGAGTTAAACCACAGTTCTAGATACGGATTACTTTAATGTGACCGGTTGATTATCATGTATATCTCCCTGCTCAACCTATCTGAGCATCGTATTGTCAGGATAAGTGGATCTATCTAGGTCAAGATTTTTCAAGTTTCTAGATTCCTTCAGTTCATTAATGCCTAGTCAAGTCCATTTTAATCTCTCGTGCCTACCAGCGCATCGAACACGGAGCCTAGACAATTCAGATTCAGTCCCTTCCACAGATTCAGATTTCCTGTTATCACATGATTATATTACTTCCCAAAACATCTCCCTCAAGCACATTTCATAAACACCATATTTTTTGATTTTTTGATTTTCTAATGTTTTTGGATTTTTTTAAAATTTTAAAATTTTTATTTTGTTTTTATTTCTCCCCCTAAATTTGTGCATAGGAGAGAAACGAAATTAAATGCACAAATTTAAACTATCCTAAAACAAAAATTAGTCTTTAAAGCGAATCAGCTTAAGAAAAACTCAGGAGTATCGAGAAGAAAACTCAAACCGTAAGTCACCGATTGAATTTGCATCCAGAAGGTCTGAGAACAGCACACATAATCTCATAACAGATCCAAAAATTCTTCACATCGTTAAGCACTAACCCCATGAGTGATCCCTTCCTTTCTTCCTTTCCCGCAAAGGAGACATACTCTCAAACAATGTTCTGAGTGTTGTATAGTTGAGAAATGCCTCCTATCATGTGCTTGGAGCAGCCACTACCAACAAACCGAAGTCTGATGATATGCCTCCATAGCTGCTCCGACACAGAGTGGGATCAGTTGGTCTTTGGAACCCAGTCCCTTTTGAAACTGGGTTGACCTTTGTCGTCTTTGCAAGGAACTCTCTCCCATGACATGTTCTGTTTATCACAAACAGAAGATGTAGAAATATTAGAATCATTAGATGATTTGGGAGATTGAACCTTCGGAACCCATCTGTAGTCGGGTTTAACCGATTTCTTTTTCGATTTGTTGGGTGCCCCGACACTTGTTTCAGAACTTGAAGCCGGTCTTCGAGATGACTTTGACATAACCGGTCTTGGCTTCACTGGAACCCATCTGCCACCCTTATGCATAGTAGGGAACGTATGCACGATTTGGACAATTTATGACAATGTGTCCAGGTGTTCCACAGTGAAAACAAGTCTTTTTCTTCACGGGGAAGTTGTTTCTTCCTGCCCCTGGTGGCGTATGCTTGCTTTGTCGCTTGTTGTTCCCACAAGCACAATTACAGCACGCACTTTGTTTCGCTTGTCTGAATTGTTCTCTCACTCTATCCATCAGTCTGAGGATGGTAAGCTGTGCTCATATCCAGCTTAGTTCCAAGAGCTTTTTGTAGTGACTGCCAGAACCTCGAAGTGAACCTGCTATCTCGATCGGAGATAACGGACACAAGCACACCGTGCAGTCGGACTATCTCTTGGATGTAGATTCGCGTGAGTCTCTCCATTTTGAAAGTTTCTTTGATTGGTAGGAAGTGGGGGGACTTCGTCAACCGATCGACAATTACCCAGATGGCGTCGTGCCCACTCGGAGACATGTGTAATTTGGTGATAAAATCCATAGTAATTCTCTCCCACTTCCACTCAGGTATCTCCGGCTGGTGGAGTAGACCTGAGGGTTTCTGATATTCGACCTTCACCTTGGCGCAAGTTAGGCACTTGCCCATGAAGGTAGCGATCTCTGCTTTCATGTTCGGCCACCAATACAGTTTCTTGAGATCGAGGTACATCTTGTCCGAACCTGGGTGAACGGAGTATCTAGTCTTGTGAGCTTCATTCATTACAACCTCTCTATAACCCCCGAACTTTGGGGTCCAGATCCGGTCCATGAAATAATAGACTCCGTCTCCCTTGATCTCTAGGTTCTTTTCCATTCCTCTCAAGGCTTCACCCGACATGTTCTCTGGTTTTAAGGCTTCCAACTGAGCCTCCTTGATCTGCACGGATAAATGGGAATGGATAGTCATGGTCAGTGCCTTCACTCTACGACCTGAGTATTCCTTCCGGCTGAGGGCATCTACGACCACATTGGCCTTGTCGGGATGGTAGCAGATTTCACACTCGTAATCGATGAGTAGTTCAACCCATCGCCGTTGTCTCATGTTCAGCTCCTTCTGTTCGAAAATATATTGCAGGCTTTTATGGTCAGTGAAAATAGTGCACTTGGTTCCGTAGAGATAATGTCTCGATATCTTCAGTGCGAAGACCACTGCTCCTAATTCTAAGTCGTGCGTTGTGTAGTTGACTTCGTGTACTTTCAGCTGTCTTGAGGCATAAGCAATGACTTTTCCCCGTTGCATGAGCACACAGCCTAGGCCCTGGTTAGACGCATCACAGTAGAGAACGAAGTCCTCCATACCTTCGGGCAGGGACAAAATAGGTGCACTGCATAGGGCCCGCTTCAATGTTTGGAACGCAGTATCTTGCTTCTCACTCCAACAAAAGGGTACGCCTTTCTGAGTCAGAGTGGTTAAGGGTTTGGCAATTCTGGAGAAATTTTGGATAAATCTGCGATAGTAGCCAGCGAGACCCAAGAATTGACGGATTTTTGTGGGTGTCTTCGGTGCTGACCAGTTCTCTATCGCTTTGATTTTGGAGGGGTCCACGTGTATGCCTTCTTCGCTTACCACGTGACTTAGGAAGGTTACTTTTCGAATCCAGAATTCGCACTTGGAGAATTTCGCGTACAGCTTCTCCGTCCTTAGGGTTTCCAGCACCGATCTCAAGTGATGTCGATGATCTTCCTCACTTCTGGAATAGACAAGTATATCGTCGATGAACACAATTACGAACTTGTCCAGGAAAGAACGGCACACCCGATTCATCAGGTCCATGAATACCGCCGGTGCGTTGGTTAGACCGAAGGGCATCACTACAAATTCGTAGTGACCATACCGAGTCTGAAATGCTGTCTTAGGAACATCACTCTCATGGACTCGCAGCTGATGATACGCGGATCTTAGGTCTATTTTGGAAAAGTAAATGGCTCCTTGAAGTTGATCGAAAAGGTCGTCGATTCGAGGAAGAGGGTAACGGTTTTTGACTGTGAGCTTGTTCAGCTCTCGGTAGTCAATGCACATCCGAAAGGGTCCATCCTTCTTTTTCACAAATAAGATCGGGGCTCCCCAGGGTGAGGAACTCGGTCTGATGAACTCCTGTATTTCGGCCGGCGCCAATCGGTATGGGGATTTAGCTACGGGGGTAGCTCCGGGGACTAAGTCGATACGAAACTCGGCTTGGTATTCGGGAGGGATTCCCGGGAGGTCTTCGGGAAAAACATCGGGAAAGTTGCAGACTTTGGGGATGCTCTCGAGGTCTTTAACTTCCTGCTTCTCGTTAAGGACGTGATCGAGGAATGCATAACACTCCTTTCACAGGAGTTTCTGGGCTTGGATGCATGAAATGATAAGGAGGTTCGAACTAAGTTTATCGCCGTAAATCATGAGAGGAGAGATTGAGGCGGATAGCTTTTTCGTAACACAGGATATCAGCATGATTGGGGCTCAACCAATCCATGCCGATGATGACATCGAAGGTTTTTATGGAGACTGGCATAAGGTCGATGGGAAAAGAATGATCGTTTAGGGTAAGAGTACAACCTACCTATATATCATTATTGCTCTCTTTCTCACCGTTAGCCATCTCGACGGTAAATGTTTCAGTTAATGGTTGAGGTTTATGCCTAAGAAGATGTTTGAATGCATGACTAACAAAACTTCTCTCCGCACCAGAATCGAAAAGAATGCATGCATAAGAGTTGTCGAGGGGGAACGTACCCGAAACAACGGTGGGGTCTGCAACTGCCTCTTCTTGACCCATCGTTAGAACTCTCCCTATTCCACCTGCTGTTGTTGCCTTGAGGCAGTGTCTCTTGAAATGCCTGACTTCCCCACAGCCATAACAGGCTTTACCGACACCTGCTCCAGAGGCCTTATCGGTTGGTTGGACTTGTGTTCTGCAGCTTTGAGCCATGTGACCCTTCTTGCCACAGTTGTTGCAGAGCGTTTCACGGCATGGGCCGGGGATGAGACGATGATAGTTGCATTTGCTGCACCAAGGGAGGGTAGCAGTATATCCACTGGTAGGTGCTTGAGTGGCAGGAGCAGCAGAAGGAGTAGTAGCAGCGTGGACTGCCACCGTTTACTGTTTCTTCGAGGGCTCCTGTGAAGACTGGCCCTTCCGCTGCTTCCAAAAATTTCTTTTCTCACCACTCCCTTTAGCTGGCTCAGGAGCGGTTGCCACTTTATCAAGATCAACTCCGTGATCTATGAGAGTTTGCGCCAGACACTTAGCACTGTCAAAGGTGTTCGGCCTAGCAGCCAAGACATTTCCTTTGGTGGGTTGTGTCAGTCCCCACACGTATCTCTCTATCTTCTTGCTTTCCGGGGTAACCATTCCCGGGCAAAGAAGCGCTAGGTCTTCAAACCTAGAAGTGTAGGCAGCAATGTCGGATTCTTTCATCCTCAGGTTCCAGGGTTCGTGCTCTAGTTTCTGCATCTCGCCTCGTGGGCAGTACTCGACTATCATGAGTTCCTTTAAACTTTCCCAACCCATAGCATTTGCCACTGGTAGGGTTAGGGATTTGACCCGACCATTCCAGCAGGTCAGTGCCCTGTTGGCGAAGGTGCAAGCGGCGAATTTTACTTTGTTGACCTCAGAACAGGAACAGATTTCGAAAATGGACTCGATCTTTTCGAACCATTGAGTCAGGGCAATAACTCCTCCTTTTCCATCGAAAGATGTGGGTTTCGCGCTCATGAAGTCCTTATAGGAACATTCCTTCGGGTGTCCCTGACCACCTTCATGATTTTATGGATGCGTACCACCTCCCTGACCACCAGATCTGTCAGGATTCATCTGTGACATCGCGGCAGCCACAGCAGCGGTAACAGCTGCTTGGAACATAACGGGATCGAACTGAGGGGGCGGTGGTGGTGGTGGAGTATCGTCATTTCTTCTGATGGGTCTTTTTCGGGGAGGCATCTCGTTCTAAAAACAACCAGGAAGAAGAGAATGGTAAGTCCTCAAGATATATGAAACAAAATATAACTCGTTCTGAAAATAAAGCGTTCTACCAAGCGATAGGCAAATAAAAGTTACTAATGCAAGTAAGTTATCGCTAAGAAACGAATAGGTAGCAACACTAGGAATGAATTTCTACAATGTATTCGGCTCTGACTAAAATACTCCTATGGTATTTTAAGTTGTATAGATATTGGGTAAGTTTTAGGCCTGTTGCAACACCAAAATCACTCCCAAGCACATGTTGGTCCTAAAGTGAGTTTTTGGAGTGGTTTTGAAGAGAGAAGAAGGCGGTGAGAAGAGCTTTGAGTGGATAGCACTTTGGATATGGGATTTCTTCTTGGTGTGCATCATGTTGAAGGTATAAAGCTTGCATCCTTCCCACTCCATCTTGTCGATCTAGGTTTTTACTCTCTTAAGTCACTTTTTGGTCCGAAGATGATGATTTTTGACCCATTGAGATGCCCCCCACCATTGGAAAACGATTTGAGCACACTTTACCATGAGTGTATGGCCGCACACTCCCCTGGCCGCACACCCATGGCCGCACACTGCCTTAGTTTGAATCACACGTGATTCCAACACTTGGTCAAAGTGTTTCCTAGTCCCATGAAGTGATTCCTTGCATTTTGTTGCTTCCAAGCACTATATTTATGTCAATATATGTCATTATATGTCGTTTAGGACTCGTTAAGTCTCGGGATCTTCATTCGTGGAACTTCTCATCCTTACCCACATACCCGTTTGAATCACCCCCATCAGGTGAGTTCATACCCCGTAATGAATCTTTTAACTGTTTTAACTGTTTTAAGGGGGGAATACAAGTTGAACACAATGATAATTGTGTAAATGTTTGTTATAAACGTCTTTCAAAATGTTACTTTCTAGTTATACAAAACCTTGTTTTTAAGGTACAAACATAACTTAGTAGATAAACGAGCTTTCCAGTAACAGTCCAAGTAGACATTAGTAAGCTATAATAGGTATAGTTTAGGAGAATGCTATTCATTACTTCTAGTACAATGAAGCAAACAAGGATCCAGTTCATACATGAGTCAAACACACAGTGAAGAGAATCAAACAATACCATACAAAATATATAGTGAAGAGAATCAAACAATACCATACAGAACATATAGTGAAGAGAATCAAACAATACCATACAGAGAGAACACACAATTATGAGAACTCATACAGGATCTAACTATACCAATGAATCACTAACTCATTGTTTTAAACAAAAGGTGATAGTTATATTGGGTATACATGATCATATACTTTAATGTGAATTACACGGCTTGCAAGAATTTGCAGAGGTCGTGTTTGGTTCCATTAATCTCTTGACAAGGAGAGCGTCTAGTAGGGGTTCTAGCGTTCACATTATAACCGTAATAAAACAAATATGTTTTTAGGTTATTAGTACATTCGCATGTCATTATAAACGACAATTGTGTACTTACATTGCCCATTACTTTCATAAAGTGACAGTACCACTTGAAAGTCGAACTATTTTCTTGTTAAGATAGTTATAAACTAGGGAAAATTTACATTTTACAAACGACAAACAGAACAGTCGAGTGTAGCACATCACAGAAGATGCCTTGGTAGAAGGCTACGATTAAGAGAAAGGACCATAATGTTAGTCTTATGATTCCTTAATGTATACACCACAGGATATATATATACTAATAGAGTCTGACAGGTAATAGGATGTGTGCTCTCCGCTTCATTTCCTGTTCCTCGTTTGGTTGTGGGCTTGGAACGAATTCACCCAATCTATTTTCTACC
The DNA here is from genome assembly GCF_052849685.1 of Lactuca virosa. Lineage (NCBI taxonomy): Eukaryota > Viridiplantae > Streptophyta > Magnoliopsida > Asterales > Asteraceae > Lactuca > Lactuca virosa. The sequence continues at coordinate 101,021,962 of NC_136427.1, read as the reverse complement.
CGATTATATATATATGTATGCGTAGTATACATTAAGTCATCATAAGGGTACCAGGTATGGGTCAGGTTATAGGACACAGAGTCAAAGCACAGTTTTTCTAGTACAAAACATACTTTCAGTATTTTTGGTATACAAAACTAGAAACTTCCTAGTAAAGGGTTTAATCCATTTTATTAAACCAATACAAATTAAAAGACCTTAGGTGAGTAACTCTATAAAACCTTAGTTTATACACCATGTTTATATATAAAACTAATACCCAATAGGTAGTTGGATGTGTGCTTTCCGCCTTAATCCCTGTTCCTCGTTTGGTTGTGGGCTTAGGGCAGATTCACTCAATTAACTTTTTATCTAATATTAGATTATATATAGCAGTATAAACTAAGCTATTATAAAAGTTGTCACTGTGGTCACTATTTTATTATAAGAAATAAGGGTTTTCTTAAGGAACTTTTCATTAGATATAAAGGAACCATTACAATTAACTCCATGAGTAACAAGTGTTTACACAAAGGCTATATACGACGATGACCTAACAACCAATGGGATGTGTGCTATCCGCCTTAATTTCTATTCCTCCTTTGGTTGTGAGCATAGGGCAGATGCGCACAATCGATTGTTTGTTTACTCTGAGTCTTATATAACTCGTATCCGCTTAGTACCCATAGAAAGGGTTGTAGTGTTATTTACTTAAACTTACATCAAAGTAGGAAATATATGATTTTCTAGAGGAACAGGTGATCTTTTCAAAACAGAACTCACAACTTACATCATTTTACATCTACATTTTTAACAACACTTTACAGCTTACTCACAACACTAAAATCTTATGAACTCACCAGCTTAATTGCTGATCAACCCTTTCAAATAACTTGTATTCTTAGGAGACTATTAGACAGGTGCTCGCGCTGAGAATTCAGAAGATGGAGCATTATAGCTTCAAGTCTTGTTTTGTTATTTGTTTATGAATTCTATGTTTTGTGAACACACACATTGTAAACACTTTCTTTCGAAATGAAATGGTTGTTCATTACTTGCTTACCATATACATATCCCGTGATACTGAACATGACGTCCTCCACCCCCGAACGATTCTGCCGTTCCGGTTTTGGGGTGTGACAGATTGGTATTAGAGCATTATTTATAGTGAACTAAGTATATCAACCGATAAAAGATATACAACTATAAATACAATGGGGCTTAAGTGCTCTAGATAATGATATATTTTAGAGTATAACTACGAGTTATAAAAATATACCTACTTGCTTATACATGTACATAATAGAACTAGTGTCACGAGGAGAACATAACTAAAGTATTTAAAGGTTGGGCACTGTCGTCAACCTGAACAGTTATGTAATCATAGCTAGGATCAATATAGCCTGATCAACTATATTCATTCGAGATGTGACCGACATGTGTTTGGGAATGACGTGGTGTTGCAACAGTGTTAAAACTTACCAGAACACCAGAACAAGTACATTCAGAGTTAGAATACTATAGGAGTATTTTAGTCCACATAAATAACTTATGTGAGAACTTAAAAGACCCTTGCGGATAGGTCTATAATCTTCCAAAGTATATTCCTAAAGTTCTATATATAATCAAGATCTTATAGACTTAGAATCTGTGGTCTACGCTTCGCTATCTATTCCTCTTAAGGGTGTAGTGTTGGGGTAGGGTCACTTATTCGAAGGTCTATTTAATCTTCAAATATATACCAACTTGTGTACCTTGTACAATTATCGGAGGACTCCGTAAGGATCACCCCATAAAGTTACCTTAAAGCTCATAGATTCTTTAGTCACTTTCATTCTCGCACGAAAAGCCCAGATAGATGTAACCACTTCGTCATAATAGACAACAGAAGAGTCCAGGAGGAACAAGAAAAAGTTCATGAGAAGTTTTCAAAGAGGGATCAGCCGGAGTAACCAAAACGTCTTGCACGTCACACTATTAAATAATAATCTTGTTAAAAGAGCGAGTGGAAACACTGCTCACATTATATGTTAGGATTATTTTCTTACATGCAGCTGATAACAGTTATTCAGGCAACATATATTCGTTCGAGGATAGTTATTTCAAATTCATAAGAGTTTATTAGGTATAGACTCTTTTATGAATTGTTTCTAGAACCATGTGGAAGTCAGGACCCGATACACCCAGAACTAGGATAACCCTTGTCTTTTCGGCTTTCGGCTTGTGTCCATTGCTTTAGACTTATTCTGTCTCGTCTTTGTATTCTTTTAGCATAGATGCCTCCTCGCAGATCTAACAGACGCGCTACTCCGATAACTCCAACGCCGCCTCCTTCGCAAATAGATATGGCAGCTATAAACGCTGCAGTGACTGCGGCTGTCGCAACAGCCATGGCTCAATATCACTCCATCAGTACCAGTGGAGGTGAAACGCCTAATGATCCTACTCGAGGTGAGGTCCTCGTGCGCTCGAGAGAGTTCTCCTACAAGGACTTCACCAATTTCCAGCCATTGTACTTTAATGGGACTGAAGGAGTCATTGCCCTCATGCAATGGTTCGAGAAGACAGAGTCGATCTTCGAAATCTGTTTATGCCCAGAAGGAAGCAAAGTGAAGTTTGTTGCCTGCACCTTCTCTGGCAAGGCCCTAACATGGTGGAACAGCCATGTTAAGTCACTGACCCTATCAGTGGCTAAATTAATAGGTTGGGAAAACCTAAAAGAGTTAATGCGGGAGGAATACTGCCCGTTAGGCGAGATTCAAAAACTGGAACAAGAGCTGTGGGGACTATAATCAGGAGTCGGGGAACAAGAGGAAGAAGAAGCGAACAACACAAGACACCCCGCAAGAGCAACGAGCGAGTAGTATGTACGCCGCTACAACGCCTACTGTTCCAGCACCTGCCATTCGATATGCTGGAAACCTCCCGAAGTGTAGAAAGTGCAACTTTCACCACACCGGAGTATGCCAGGAAATGCAGTGGCTGAACTGCCGCAGAAAGGGACATACAGTCCGTTTCTGCAGGGCACCGGCTCAACCGATCTCCCAAGTCCCCGGAGCTGAAGAAAACCAAGCCTGCTATGGCTGTGGTGAGACTGGACACAATCAGAGGGGCTGCCCGATAATAAGGAACTCAGGCGCGGATGGACGCATTCTGATGATCACCGCAGGAGAATCTACCCCGGAGTCGTCGACGAGTAGTGGTACGTTTTCAAAATAGTAATTACTTTTAAAAATTAATTTATATTCATATAAGATTATAATTTGGGGATAACACCTAAAAGTAATTATAATAACTCACATGTTGAAATAGGTCACAGTATTCAAGAGAACTAAAAGATCCGTTTAGAGAAGCTATTATGGCTTACCATATACATCAGGGTTGTGCATAACTAAGATGTTGCAGACTTAGAGTGAGTGACTCCGCTTAGGTCCCCATTCCTTAATTGGTTGAGGATTTGCGGCAGAGTTACTCAGTCGACTGCCTGGTTCATCTTAAATATTCATAACTTGTATATGGAAGGCAATGGTAGTGGTACCAAGGAGGATTATGATATAAAGTATCCCCAACAGTTAGGAGAGCACTTTTGTTCGTATGTATGCGCACATAACGGTAGGATACGTAGGAGTGTTAACTTCAAAAGGAAAACATAAAGTACTAAAACAATTACAAAGAGTACGTTGTCGAACAGGAATAAATCGTCGTATATCAGACGTTTCTTTCATTTGACCAAAACTTTGTTAAGTAAAGAGTCCGTTGCTTTCATTCGTCATGGGTTGGCGTGGTCCTCACCATACTGAGTTCATATGTTTCTATCGCCTCGATTGGCAAGTTCTCGAAACTTTCGTCCTTCGTATCGAAAGTCCGACCTAAACCTAAATTTTATCTTTCATATGCTAAACCCCCAAAGTACTCGTGCGAAGAGTACTCTGTCCTCCGAAGACTTATCGTCAGATGTCCGTAGACTGTCACGAAATACCACTCGTCCAGCAGACCAAGTTCGAGCATAGGGGCTATGGACGAATACAGCCCACCTATTACTATTTAGTGTATACGCGAGGGTGGTATATGATTATGATTATGCAGACTTAGTATGTGTGTTTCCGCCCTTTCTCATGTTCCTTGTTTGGTTGTGGACCTGGGGCAGAGTCGCACATCTGACCGTCTTACTAACCCTAATTATATACGACTTGTATACACGAGGTAATGATAGATGGACCAAGTACGAATCCTATCATGAACAGAAGCGTAAAGTTGCCAAGTCTACGAGTGGGTATTCTGCCAATCAGAAGAGAGCAACCCCAGTAGTAATGCTAAGAAAGCTAATTTCGGGACGAAATTCCCTCTAACGGGGGGATGATGTGACAACCCGAAATTTTTTTAAAATTTTGTCCTGGTAAAACTCAGCCATTCAGCTCAACTGAGTGTCAAACTCATTCCTGCTATCATTTAGACTTGTTTAAAGGCGATTTAAAGGTCCAAAGGTTAGTACATGCAAGCATTGAACATAGAAAAAGATCGCGTGCGCTTTTAGCATCAAAACCGGGCCTTACACTCCAAAACAAGGAGTGTACGGCCGCACACATTTTAAGCTTAGATCTTCGAGTTGGTAACTGTTCTTCTCCCGATTTGTTGTTAATCTTCATAAATTAGTTACATCCCTTCATTTCATCCATTTGAAATCATGTTTTGTCTAGATCTTCAAGTTACACCAATGTAACAACAGCAAAATTTACGTAAAAATTTAGACTTTTATAAAACCATAATTGAGTATACTGAGTGGTAGATATCGTAACTAGGTTTCCGAAAATATAAAGAACACTAAAATCCGAGTTATAACGAGGAAGTTATGACCAATCGAAGATCCGCGGCAATGCCGATAAAACACTGTTAGGCGTAAAATGCGAAATTCCAATAAAATACTTTTTAGCCTTAAGTATCTAAATGAAAGTCGTAGATATCATTAAACCATGAACATACATAAAAAGAACGCCCAAATCTGACTTCGTATGAGGAAGTTATGATTTTTCGAAGTTTCGGTATAACAGTAGACAGCTAAAAACTCGAAATAGAGATCGAGCGGTCTTTAGCCGACACAACCTAAACGGAAGTTGAAGACCCCGTCAATAGGAGTACAACAGTAGAAAGTCTGACGAAAATGGACATCAGATGAAGGAGTTACGAAATTTAAACGGACTTTTCCAGGTCCGGCCTGCTAAAAATAAATAAAAAAAATAAAGTCAAAATTTGCTGACGAAGTCTAAACGAAAGTTGTAGAGCGTAGTCTCACCTACGCGTGGATATAAATAACGTCGAACACGGAGTTCGTATGAGGAAGATATGAATTTTCGAAGTTTATTAAATAATTAAATATTAAATTTAATTCTAAATACCCGATATTATCCGAAGGAGGAGGAGTCACCGGGCTGATCCGAGTTACGCCCAGTGTACTCGGGTGCTAGGCATCGGTTCGTCCACGTCGCCCCTACGCCTCTATGCCCTCCCATTCGAAGTATGTATGCAATGACGTCCCGTTACGCCCCGCGTAACCCCGTACGCCCAGCATATCGAGGCGGTTCAGCCTCCCTATAAAAGGGGTGCGAGGGTTCCGGGCATATTTGCTCATTTCTTCTCTTTCTCGTGCCGAAGCTCTGCGTTTAAACCCCCGAAGCCATCCCGACATCCCGGATTTCATACCCAAGTTTAAACCCCCGAAGCCATCCCGACATCCCGGATTTCATAAAAGGGGTGCGAGGGTTCGAGGCGGTTCAGCCTCCCTATAAAAGGGGTGCGAGATTCCCGAGATTCCCGAGAATCCCGAGAAAAATCAACTTTTCCAATCAAAGTTCTGCTTGATTCTTCTCACGACTACTTCAAAACAACCACTTCAATCAAGTGAGTTCATACCCCTACACCTTTTCCAAAATTTTTATATGTTTTATAGGGGGGGAAATACAAGTAAACACTCGGTTAATCCCGAGTGAAAACATGAATCTTTTGATAAGCTTTTCTTACTATTGCTACAACCATTTTATGAAACTGTTAACATGCAAAACACCTCACGACACTACTTTACCCTATCTGAATGCTATATGGGTTATAAATAGAAATCCGTTTTATTTATACGTTTACAAATCTCGTTATACCTATGCTACCTATTTCAACTACAACAATTTATGTATCCAAGTAAATGCAACTTAATTAATGCCATTATCAACACCGTCAAAAGGATAATATCTTCATACAAACTCATATAGATTATATTGGTTATAATTTACAAATCAAATACACTTTTATATCGCACAAAGTTATAAATAAAAATCGTTATTTTTATTTACTAAAAGGGATGTATCAACAATTTTAATGATCTTATTGTTAACATATAATTTGTGAGACAGAGGCTTTGTTTAGTATTAAATGAGAGTCCTTCCCTTAATCAGAGTCTCCCGTTCGGAGAGCGTGAGTTTGTGTATAGATCTATACGGGACAGACAATCCCATGCCCTGACTGTTAGCTACAGTTGGAACGAAAGTTCTGGGGTTACAAATGTCATTTACTAGAAGAATATCCGTCATATTAGTATGGTTATAGGAACTCGCCACACGGAAACAATAACTCACACACGAACTAATGTACTACTCTATCATACTGGGGGATAATAACTATATGATCACTTAGTATTTACATCAGGGTTATATATGGTTTTCATTTGATAAACAGTGGGATGTATGATTTCAGACTCATTTCCTGTTCCTTGTTTGGTTGTGGATTTAGGGTAGAATCACTCAATCGACAGTTGGTTCTAGTCTTAGTCATATATAACTTGTAGGGACTAAGTAATCATGATAGGGTATTATCAACATATTCTAAACACAACGAATCACAACTATTTTATTAGGAAAATATGGGATTTTCTGGATCTAATACGTTTACTTTAAACACAACGACTCACAACTATTTTATTAGGGAAAATATGGGATTTTCTGGATCTAATACGTTTACTTTAAACACAACGAATCACAACTATTTTATTAGGGAAAATATGGGATTTTCTGGATCTAATACGTTTACTTTAAACACAACGAATCACAACTATTTTATTAGGGAAAATATGGGATTTTCTGGATCTAATACGTTTACTTTAAACACAACGAATCACAACTATTTTATTAGGGAAAATATGGGATTTTCTGGATCTAATACGTTCATTTTACAACTCAACGAATCATAACACTTTTCATTAGAAAACATCGGATTTTCTGGAAACATATACAAGTATTTTCGTATTGATGTGATCACTTAGTGGATATGTTTGGGTTATATAAAATGAAGACTCGATAGATTGTGGAATGTGTGGTTTCCGCCTCATTTCCTGTTCCTTGTTTGGTTGTGGACTTAGGGCAGATCCACTCATTCGACTGTTAGTTCGATCTTTGATTTTATATAACTTATATGCACTAAGTAATCATGGTAGGAACTAGATTTGGTTACTTTTCATATACAAATTCGAAGTATCATTTATCACTCTTTTAAACGTAAGAATAAAATATATTTACCATCAAGGCTAAGGGTTACACCTCAAACTATTAAGAAAATATAGGATTTTCTGTAATATCATACTAACATTTTCAAAGGAACAATAAACTTTCTTTCTAAATCAAATGCTTATGAACTCACCAACTTAAATGTTGATACACTTTCCAAATCACTTGTATTCTCAGGAAACTAATAAGCAGGTACTCGTGCAAGTGTCAAGAAGTTGGAGCATAGTAGCTTCAAGTCTTTGTTTTGGTTATCTACTTTTGAAATCACATTATCTACTTTATGTATTCAATGTAAACACTTTATTATCAATAACATGGTTGTTGTTGCTTTGATTACTATTTTACAATTGTTATGATACTGTTCATGATGTCCTCCGCCCCCGAATGTTTCCGCCGTTCTAGTTTGGGGGTGTGACAGATTGGTATCAGAGCATTGTTTATAGTGAACTAAGTATATCAACTTATAAAAGATATACAACTATAAATACAATGGGACAAAAACACTCTGAGCAACAGTTATACTTTTAAATATAATAGTATTTTTATAAAAGTATACAAGTGTACATATATACAAGTATAGTATCATAATTAAAACAAGACAAAAGTATTAAGATTGTTGAAAAACTCGAGTAGGCCTTGGAATATATAATCAGGTCTGGGATGAATATAGCCTGATCAACTATATTGTTCGAGAGATGATTATCATATGCCTAGGAATAGTCGTGGTGTTGCAACAAGGTCTAAAACTTACCAACCCTTCGTACAAAAGAAATTCTGAAATCAAACATAAATTTAAAATACTATAGGAGTATTTTAGTGCAATAGGAATAACTTATGTGAAAACTAAAAGACCGTTACTGGCAGGTCTATAATTGCGGAGTGCATGCTCCAAGGTTATATATAATTAATATTACATAGACATAGAAGTAGTGATCTTCGCTCTACTACCTGTTCCTTGTTTGGTTGTGGTATTAGAGTAGGATCACTTAATCGGAAGTCTATTTAATCTCAATTATACACAACTGGTATACACTGAATAATTATAGGAGGAACCAATAAAGGATCACCATAAAAACTATTAATATCCATTATTCATCCTCATTCTCGCACGACAACATAGTTAGATATAACCACTCCACTACATCAGTAAACAGAAGCGTCAAAGGAGATCAAAAAGTGACTCCTAAAGAGAATCCCGAGAAGGGAACAGACAAGGATCAAGGAAATAGAGAATCAACAAAGACCTGATGCGTCATACTAATAGCTAATAAATTGATTTAACCTAGTGAGTTGGTGATTACACTACTCACACTACGTGTTAGGCTTAATGCTTTTTCTAACATCACAAGTAACAGTAAATTAAAATCATGGAATTTCAAGTGGAGATTTTCAATATCAAAAATTCATAAGTTTATTTTATAAACCTCTATTGTGAATTGTTTTCAAAACACTTTCGAATCATGATGCGTTTAAAAGCTAAGATAGACAAGCTCTTATGCCATTCGATTTATAACCATATCCAGTATCTTATCAACCTTTCATCTTTAATCAAAAGGATGCCTCCTCGTAGATACAACAGGCGTAACAACAACATGTCAACAAACCCACCACCGCCTCCCCCACCGTTGGATCCTGTTGCGATCCAGGCTATCATAACTGCCGCTGTAGCAGCTGCCATAACTCAAATTCAAGCGAATGGTGCCAGTGGAGCGGGAAGTGGTGCCAACAACTTTAACTTCGGCAATAACCACAGACACTCTAGGGAGTGTACATACAAAGACTTCATGAACTACAAACCCAAATCCTTTAGTGGAAGCGGAGGAGTCATTGCTCTAATGCAATGGTTCGAGAAAGCAGTATCTGTATTCGAGATATGCACATGCCCGGAAGGAAGCAAAGTTAAGTTTGCTGTCTGCACCTTCTCAGATAGGGCTCTTACATGCTGGAATGGCCATGTCAAGTCACTAACACTCACAGTGGCAAATTCAATAGGCTGGGAAGGCCTGAAGGCATTGATGATGGAAGAGTACTGCCCAAGGGGCGAGATACAGAAGCTAGAGCAAGAACTATGGAACCTGACTATGACAGGCTCTGATATAGTAGCCTATACTGATAGGTTCAGTGATCTAGCGGCACTATGCCCCGGGATGGTTACCCCGGAGAATAAGAAAGTGGAGAGTTATATCTGGGGACTAGCCCCTCAGATTCAAGGGCATGTATTAGCTTCAAACCCAACTACTTTCGATAGCGCTAAACGCTTGGCCCAGAGACTCATCGACCATGGAGTCCGCCAAGGCGTGATGACCTCAACTCCTGAGCTAACAAAAATGGACGACTATAAGCGGAAATCATGGAGTAAGAAAGAGGGACCACAAACACAAGAAACCTAGAAAAGACAGCAGATAGATGCTGATTATACTACTACAACACCTGCCACTCCAGCACCTACTAGTCGATATGCTGGGAACCTTCCGAAATGCAATAAGTGTAATTTTCATCACACAGGAGCTTGTCGGAGGATGCATTGCAAGAACTGCCATAGGAAGGGACACACTACTCGTTTCTGTAGAGTACCAGCACAACCTATCTCGCAGATTCCTGGCTGTTATAGTTGTGGCGAAACGGGACACTTCCAGAGGGATTGTCCAATAACAAGGAACTCTGGCGGAGATGAAGGAATACTAATGATCACCGCAGGAGAGACTACTCCAGAACCCCTGTGAACAACGGTAGGTTTTACGAAGCTTAACTTTTTCTATAGGAATTTTATTATGAACATGTTCAACCATCGAAACAACCAATTGCTAGTAAACGCTAAACAAAGTACAATATTCGCAGTAGTAATAACAAGGATAGACTAAAAACACTGAAAACAAATACGTAGAATGCACTATCGCCCTATCAAACACTTTTCCCCGATTGGCTTAACACCTATTACGAAAGAAGTTTCCTTTGAGCTATTAGAAATGGATTGGCTTGGTCTTCACCATACAAATTGCATGAGCTACAAAACCAAGCTGCTGTAAACTACGAGTGAGCATGCTAACTATTAGATGAACATAAACCCAAAACCACACGACCTCTATCGGTCGAAGCGATAGACGGAATAATGAAGGTCCGCTGAAACACCCACGCTACGAACTAGATTCACTAGAGAACAAGGAGAACAAATGGATCAGAAGCACATACACCTTTCTTCAACATTTGGAGTCCCAGACGAAATGCGAATTTCGGGACGAAATTCCCTTTAACAGGGGGATAATGTAACAACAGCAAAATTTAGGTAAAAATTTAAACTTTTATAAAACCGTAATTGAGTATACTGAGTGGTAGATATCGTAACTAGGTTTCCGAAAATATAAAGAACACTAAAATCCGAGTTATAACGAAGAAGTTTTGACCAATCGAAGATCCGCGACAATGCCGGTAAAACACTGTTAGGCGTAAAATGCGAAATTCCAATAAAATACTTTTTAGCCTTAAGAATCTAAATGAAAGTCGTAGATATTATTAAACCGTGAACATACATAAAAAGAACGCCCAAATCTGACTTCGTATGAGGAAGTTATGATTTTTCGAAGTTTCGGTATAGCAGTAGACAGCTAAAAACTCGAAATAAAGATCGAGCGGTCTTTAGCCGACACAACCTAAACGGAAGTTGAAGACCCCGACAATAGGAGTACAACAGTAAAAAGTCTGACGAAAATGGACATCAGATGAAGGAGTTACGGAATTTAAACGGACTTTTCCAGGTCCGGACTGCTAAAAATAAATAATAAAAATAAATCAAAATTTGACGATGGAGTCTAAACGAAAGTTGTAGAGCGTAGTCTCACCTACACGTGGATATAAATAACATCGAAAACGGAGTTCGTATGAGGAAGATATGAATTTTCGAAGTTTATTAAATAATTAAATATTAAATTTAATTCTAAATACCCGATATTATCCGAAGGAGGAGGAGTCACCGGGCTGATCCGAGTTACGCCCAGCGTACCCTCGTACGCCCAGCGTACTCGGGTGATAGGCCTCGGTTCGTCCACGTCGCCCCGACGCCTCTATGCCCTCCCATCCGAAGTACGTATGCAATGACGTCCCGTTACGCCCCGCGTAACCCCGTACGCCCAGCGTACCGAGGCGGTTCAGCCTCCCTATAAAAGGGGTGCGAGAGTTCCGGGCATATTTGCTTATTTCTTCTCTTTCTCGTGCCGAAGATCTGTGTTTAAACCCCCGAAGCCATCCCGACATCCCGGATTTCATATCCAAGTTTGGAAGGAAGTTTTACGCTCCCGAGATTCCCGAGATTCCCGAGAATCCTGAGAAAAATCAACTTTTCCATTTAAAGTTCTGCTCGATTCTTCTCACGACTACTTCAAAACAACCACTTCAATCAAGTGAGTTCATACCCCTACACCTTTTCCAAACTTTTTATATGTTTTATAGGGGGGAAATACAAGTAAACACCCGGTTAATCCCGAGTGAAAACATGAATCTTTTGATAAGCTTTTCTTACTATTGCTACAACCATTTTATGAAACTGTTAACATGCCAAACACCTCACGACACTACTTTACCCTATCTGAATGCTATATGGGTTATAAATAGAAATCCGTTTTATTTATACGTTTACAAATCACGTTATATCTATGCTAGCTATTTCAACTACAACAATTTGTGTATCCAAGTAAATACAACTTAATTAATGCCATTATCAGCACCGTCAAAAGGATAATATCTTCATACAAAATCATATAGATTATATCGGTTATAATTTACAAATCAAATACACTTTTATATCGCACAAAGTTATAAACAAAAATCGTTATTTTTATTTACTAAAAGGGATGTATCAACGATTTTAATGATCTTATTGTTAGCGTACAATTTGTGAGACAGAGGCTTTATTTATTATTAAATGAGAGTCCTTCCCTTAACCAGAGTCTCCCGTTCAGAGAGTGTGAGTTTGTATATAGATCTATACGGGATAGACAATCCCATGCCCTGACTCTTAGCTACAGTTGGAACGAAAGTTCTGGGGTTACAAATGTCATTTACTAGAAGAATATCCGTCATATTAGTATGGTTATAGGAACTCGCCACGCGGAAACAATAACTCACACACAAACTAATGTACTACTCTATCATACTGGGGGATAATAACTATATGATCACTTAGTATTTACATCAGGGTTATATATGGTTTTCATTTGATAAAGAGTGGGATGTATGATTTCAGCCTCATTTCCTGTTCCTTGTTTGGTTGTGGATTTAGGGTAGAATCACTCAATCGACAGTTGGTTCTAGTCTTAGTCATATATAACTTGTAGGGACTAAGTAATCATGATAGGGTATTATCAACATATTCTAAACACAACGAATCACAACTATTTTATTAGGGAAAATATGGGATTTTCTGGATCTAATACGTTTACTTTAAACACAACGAATCACAACTATTTTAATAGGGAAAATATGGGATTTTCTGGATCTAATACGTTTATTTTAAACACAACGAATCAAACCTATTTTATTAGGGAAAATATGGGATTTTCTGGATCTAATACGTTTACTTTAAACACAACGAATCACAACTATTTTATTAGGGAAAATATGGGATTTTCTGGATCTAATACGTTTACTTTAAACACAACGAATCACACCTATTTTATTAGGGAAAATATGGGATTTTCTTGATCTAAGACGTTCATTTTACAACTCAACGAATCATAACACTTTTCATTAGAAAACATCGGATTTTCTGGAAACATATACAAGTATTTTCATATTGATGTGATCACTTAGTGGATATGTTTGGGTTATATAAAATAAAGACTCGATAGATTGTGGAATGTGTGGTTTCCGCCTCATTTCCTGTTCCTTGTTTGGTTGTGGACTTAGGGCAGATCCACTCATTCGACTGTTAATTCGATCTTTGATTTTATATAACTTATATGCACTAAGTAATCATGGTAGGAACTAGATTTGGTTACTTTTCATATACAAATTTGAAGTATCATTCACTCTTTAAACGTAAGAATCAAATATATTTACCATCAAGGCTAAGGGTTACACTTCAAACTATTAAGAAAATATAGGATTTTCTGTAATATCATACGAACATTTTCAAAGGAACAATAAACTTTCTTTCTAAATCAAATGCTTATGAACTCACCAACTTAAATGTTGATACACTTTCCAAATCACTTGTATTCTCAGGAAACTAATAAGCAGGTACTCGTGCAAGTGTCAAGAAGTTGGAGCATAGTAGCTTCAAGTCTTTGTTTTGGTTATCTACTTTTGAAATCACATTATCTAGTTTATGTATTCAATGTAAACACTTTATTATCAATGCAATGGTTCTTGTTGCTTTGATTACTATTTTATAATTGTTATGATACTGTTCATGATGTCCTCCGCCCCTGAATGTTTCCGCCGTTCTGGTTTGGGGTGTGACAACCAAGAACACCAAGAACACGCACTTGTTCTTGGTGATTTTGGACCTTCTCGGGTTTCCGGATCGTAAGTACTTCTTCCGAATGCTTGAAACTTGTTAAGAACACTTGTTTAAGTCCTTAGAAATGCCCAGAACTCGTGACCTTCTGGTGTGTGCGGCTGCACACACTCATGTGGCCGCACACCCCTCAAAAACCCTCAAAACACCATTCAAACACCCCTAAAGGCTTCCATATTGTAAGTACCATTCCCCAAGCTTGTTGCTTACTAGATATGAGCCTTAGAAAACATCCAAAACATTTTCATCAAGGTGTGTTTGGCCGCACACACTCATGTGACCGCACACCCCTTTGTTTGGTGCTTTAGGGCTTCCAAAGTGCCTTTCTAGCTTCAACACTTGATGAGAATCAGTCCTACTAGTCCCCCCACCATTTGGAAAACGATTTGAGCACACTTTACCATGAGTATGCGGCCGCACACCCATGGCCACACATTCCCATAAGTGGCCGCACACTCCCTTAGTTTGAATCACACGTGATTCCAACACTTAGTCAAAGTGTTTCCTAGTCCCGTGAAGTGATTCCTTGCATTTAGTTGCTTCCAAGCACTATATTTATGTCAATATATGTCATTATATGTTGTTTAGGACTCATTAAGTCTCGGGATCTTCATTCGTGGAACTTCTCATCCTTACCCACATACCCGTTTGAATCATCCCCATCAGCTGAGTTCATACCTCGTAATGAATCTTTTAACTGTTTTAACTGTTTTAAGGGGGGAATACAAGTTGAACACAATGATAATTGTGTAAATGTTTGTTATAAACGTCTTTCAAAATGTTACTTTCTAGTTATACAAAACCTTGTTTTTAAGGTACAAACATAACTTAGTAGATAAACGAGTCTTTCCAGTAACAGTCCAAGTAGAACATTAGTAAGCTATAATAGGTATAGTTTAGGAGAATGCTATTCATTACTTCTAGTACAATGAAGCCCACAAAGAGCCAGTTCATACATGAGTCAAACACACAGTGAAGAGAATCAAACAATACCATACAAAACATATAGTGAAGAGAATCAAACAATACCATACAGAGAGAACACACAATTATGAGAACTCATACAGGATCTAACTATACCAATGAATCACTAACTCATTGTTTTAAACAAAAGGTGATAGTTATAATGGGTATACATGATCGTAGACTTTAATGTGAATTACACGGCTTGCAAGAATTTGCAGAGGTCGCATTTGGTTCCATTAATCTCTTGACAGGGAGAGCGTCTAGTAGGGGTTCTAGCCTTCACATTATAACCGTAATAAAACAAATATGTTTTTAGGTTATTAGTACATCCGCATGTCATTATAAACGACAATTGTGTACTTACATTGCCCATTACTTTCATAAAGTGACAGTACCACTTGAAAGTCGAACTATTTTCTAGTTAAGATAGTTATAAACTAGGGAAAATTTACATTTTACAAACGACAAACGGAACAGTCGAGTGTAGCACATCACAGAAGATGCCTTGGTAGAAGGCTACGATTAAGAGAAAGGACCATAATGCTAGTCTTATGATTCCTTAATGTATACACCACAGGATATAGATATACTAATAGAGTCCGACAGGTAATAGGATGTGTGCTCTCCGCTTCATTTCCTGTAACTCGTTTGGTTGTGGGCTTGGAACGAATTCACCCAATCTATTTTCTACCCGATTCTATATATATGTATGCTTAGTATACATTAAGTCATCATAAGGGTACCAGGTATGGGTCAGGTTATAGGACACAGAGTCAAAGCACAGTTTTTCTAGTACAAAACATACTTTCAGTATTTTTGGTATACAAAACTAGAAACCTCCCAGTAAAGGGTTTAATCCATTTTATTAAACCAGTACAAATTAAAAGACCTTAGGTGAGTAACTCTATAAAACCTTAGTTTATACACCATGTTTATATATAAAATTAATACCCAATAAGTAGTTGGATGTGTTCTTTCCGCCTTAATCCCTGTTCCTCGTTTGGTTGTGGGCTTAGGGCAGATTCACTTGCTTTCCGCCTTATCCGATATTAGATTATATATAGCAGTATAAACTAAGCTATTATACAAGTAGTCCCTGTGGTCACTATTTTATTATAATAAATAAGGGTTTTCTTAAGGAACTTTTCATTAGATATAAAGGAACCATTACAATTAAATCCATGAGTAACAAGTGTTTACACAAGGGCTATATACGACGATGACCTAACAACCAATGGGATGTGTGCTATCCGCCTTAATTTCTGTTCCTCCTTTGGTTGTGAGCTTAGGGCCGATGCGCACAATCGATTGTTTGTTTACTCTGAGTCTTATATAACTCGTATCTGCTTAGTACCCATAGAAAGGGTTGTAGTGTTATTTACTTAAACTTACATCAAAGTAGGAAATATATGATTTTCTAGAGGAATAGGCGATCTTTTCAAAACAGAACTCACAACTTACATCATTTTACATCTACATTTTTAACAACACTTTACAGCTTACTCACAACACTTAAATCTTATGAACTCACCAGCTTAATTGCTGATCACCCCTTTCAAATAACTTGTATTCTCAGGAGACTATTAGACAGGTGCTCGTGCTGGGAATTCAGAAGATGGAGCATTATGGCTTCAAGTCTTGTTTTGTTATTTGTTTATGAATTCTATGTTTTGTGAACACACACATTGTAAACACTTTCTTTCGAAATGAAATGGTTGTTCATTACTTGTTTACCATATACATATCTCGTGATACTGAACATGACGTCCTCCACCCCCGAACGATTCCGCCGTTCCGGTTTTGGGGTGTGACATTTAAAAGGTCTTAATTGATTAAGAAGTTGAGATAAGCACTTAACGGACAAGCAAAGTCATAAAGTTGGAAACTTTATGTGTTACACCCCGAAACCGATGGCATAAACGTTCCGGGGCGGAGGACGTCATGTATAATATCACAACAGTTGTATCATTGTAAGCGAAGTAAACACAACCATTACATTATAATAAGAATATTTACATTGTTGAAAACATGGTTTATACATAACCGTATATAACAAGAGTAAAAGACGTGACTTCAGAATGTCCTGCCTTCTCCAAAAGTTGCAGGAGTACCTGTCTATTGATGCCCTGAGAATACAGGCAGTTTTAAAAATATCAGCATAAAGCTGGTGAGTTCATAAGCGTTTAGTTCAGGAGAAAGAAATGCTTCTTCGATTCTTTGAAAAGTGTTTCCCAAGAAAATCCTATATTTTCTTATGAAAGAAGTTTGATTATTCATATGTTAAACAGCCTGTTTACGAAAGGTTTAGTTATACCAGGAGAATCCTATATTTTCCTTAAAAGTTGATAGTTGGTTATCGATTTTGAAATGAGGTGTACAAGTATCTACCATACTTGTATCGTTAGATGTAGTTTCCTTGAAAAACCTTGTTTACTCTTAGTGAGATGTATTAGCCTTATTACATAAATAAAACTAATAAATAATTAGTGAACTATATCCTATGGGCATTACTAATGCCCTCTAGTAATCAAATCAGTTATTACTTTGAGGTTAGTTCACTTGTTTCATTATTACAAAAGTAAATCTCTATTATCTAGGTTGCGATTTTTATAACCATACATTAAACTAGATATGGCATGTAACGGGGCCAGTATCCCTTTTATGAATTTGTTACCCCATGCATGGCTGCCTAACTATAGCTAGCAGTTTAGGTGCGGGATAGTCAGTCCTGTATAGATCTATACACAATAGTCACGCTCTCCCTACAAGAGATTCTGGTTATAAGGGCTAGTCCTACACTCACGAATCCGGTGGAGTGTTACCAAGGACGTGTCTCCAATCCTAAAATAACAAACTTATAAGTAATAGTACCAAAAATCTTGTTTAGGTTTTGTATAAATCCTTTATAAAGTATCACATTCTATGATAAGATTTACAAGTTCCTTGCTTTAGTTTTGAAAACTGTTTCTACGAGTTGATTTCTTAATCGATTGGTAAAACGGTTTTCTGAGTTAAAAACATGTTGAACATATAATCATTCTACGCCAAATGAGATAACTTGAGCACAAGTTTCCTTGTACTTTTGCTTGTATTCCCCCCTGAAAACATGAAAAACTCTGAAAAAGCATAGGGGTATGAACTCACCTGAAGTGAGTGATGCGAATGTAAGATTGGAAAAAGGATGCTAAGTGTCAAGTGAAGTCTTGAGCACACACACGGATCCTATTTAGCATATAATGACATATATATATATATATATATATGTATACAATTAGTGTTTACTCAACTAATCCGGTAAAGAATAACACTTTAAGGACTAAGAAATCCTTAATGGAAGTGTTACAATCACTTAGGATTGCATAAGGGGGTTGTAAAGCCACTTAAGGGAAGTTTTCGGTCCAAGTGGTTTTCGGTCCATGAAGGGTTTTCGGTCCATGAAGGTGACCGAAAACTCATGATGTTTGGTGTATGTGGTGATTTTCAAGGGCTTTCAAACATGCATAGGGGTTCTAAGTTTTATCCAAAGCCTTAAGTGAGTTTTAAGGTCTTAAAGGCACCTTTCTTTAGGGTTTTCGGTCAAAGGAGATGCACTATACCGAAAACTCCTTTTGTTCTTGGAAAATGACGATTTCAAGGCCTTAAATAAGAGTTTCAACTAGATAATAAGTGCAGAAAGTAATACTTACGATTTAGAGGCTAAAAGAGTTGCTTTTTGGACCAAAACACTAGTGTGTGTTCTTGGTGTTCTTGGTGTTCTTGGTGTTCTTCAAGATTAAACCCAAAAGATGAAGTTAATGGGTGAAATTGAAGGGGGGTGCTAGTTAGGAAGATCTATCAACGATTTAAGGTGAAAGAAACACTTACATTTTTCGAGAACTTGAAGATCAAAGTGAAGAACTCGATGATACTGGAGAGAGAATGGATGTTTTCTGGCTTTGAAAAGGAAAGAATGATCCAAATGATCATGAAATATATATATATATATATATATATATATACATATATATATACATATATATATATATATATATATATATATATATATATATATATATATATATATATATATATATATATAGGATGGGGTTTTCGGTCACCTTGACCGAAAACTCCTTTTTGAGGAGGTTTTCGGTTTGCTTCATGTCTAGAACTTCAACAAATTCATCCTAACCCCGATTCTTTTGATGCATTAAGTTTAGAATATTCCGTTAGTCCAAAAATATTACTGACGTGAACAGAAATAAATCCGAATTGATTTATTTAAACGCAAAGTCTTTCCTAAACTATCAAATTTGACGGAATTAAATAAAAACCCGAATTTGATTAACGGAAATTGAGTAAGGATAACGGAAAAAGTTTCGGGTTGTCACATTATGACTCTTGAGAGTATTTTAGCCATGGATCTGAAAAATGGACTTGAGTGCTTAAGACATTAAGCACTTATTGAGTTTTGATGCTTTTGGAAGTACGCCCTGCGTACTCGGAGTATGCCCTGCATACGAGGTCAACGATAGTGGTCAACATGCGAGGATGTGAGTACGCCCAACATACCTTCGGAGTACGCCCCGCGTACTCACTCTGAGTTGATTCGGTTGAGTTGACTCAGTTGGGTTGACTCAGTTGACTTAATTGGTTTGACCAGTTTGACTTTTACTTTGACCAAGTTTGACCTTAAGGGTATTTTCGGTAATTTGGGATTTTGATGGAGATTGGTCATTTGGTTGGAATAGGTGTTGGTTAGAGAGATGAGATTTGGTGTCGGGACCTAACCAGCTTTTGTCCAGTTTGTGATGTGAGTTTTCCTCACTGTACTTGCAGGTCGAAGGCACTAAGGTCAGTCCTTTGGATTTGATATCCTGTTATGTGATAATATGTTATCGTGTTGTAGTGATCTGTTAGATCGGTATCGTGGTATATATGATGATGCTATGCTTAGTGATTTGTAGAATAACCTGACTATCTGTAGACTGTTATATGATTATCTGTTATATGTGCATATATTCCAACATGATAGTTGATTGGGCCTAGGGGTATTCCAACCCGATGGTTGATTGGACCCGACATGCTGTTATTGTATATGTTATCTGTTTATGTGTTGGTACTTTGGGGGATCTCACTAAGTGTTGGCTTACCGTTTTGGCTTATGTTTCAGGTACTTCGGATGACCGCGGGAAGGCGAACGCATGACTGTACACATCCTCTTGTTTGTGACTTATGGTTTTAGGGGACTCTGATGTTTGAAAATGTTGGAAAACTATGTTTGTAAACAATTTATGATTTTGGGTTGGTTTTAAAAAGTTTAAATTTCTTGTGATTTTTATGGGTGTTACAAGTTGGTATCAGAGCCTTGGTTTGAGTGAATTGGAGGAACACTCATGTGAATCCAGTCTCAAACTAAGGAAAAAGATTTTTTTGAAAAATGATTTTCAAATTGTTTTCAAAATAATCAAGGACGATGCGATGTGTACGATCAGTCGGATCCAATAAGTATACCCCAAATTACCACACTGTTACTTGATATTGTGATATGTTAGAACAACATGCTAGTGATAGGCTAGGGATCTTCAGGAATTGCATGATAGAATTTCCTGATTATATGATGCCTGATAACCTAGGGTTTTTCCTTATATGAAATTGACATCATTATTGTGGTTGCTTAGTGTATGCATCCTAGTTGTACATAACTAAGATTCTATAGCCTGAGAATGTTTGGTTTAGCCTTATTTCCTATTCTTGTTTGATGAAGGGCTTAGGGTAAAATCAGTTATTCGACTATCTATAAGGTCGAGTGTTATGTATGATTAGCATACACGAGTGCTGCAGGGTTGGTGGAAGTTTCATGGATGGGTTGTGTGGGGTCAGTCGGCCAGTTTCGTAATATTTAGCCTTCCTCTAGGAAGTGAGAATTGAGTGTATGCGTATGCTAGTGTGTATGGTTAGGGTTATTTTGATGATCCTCTAAGAAAAATACGGGTAGGTGTGGAAGGTAGTATGGGCTCGTACTACTGGAAGCACAGGACCCGTACGCGTAGCAGGGAAGTCATAACCCCTAGGGCTTTATTGGGAGTTGGTTCCCCTGGTATGATATGCATTTTGTATGATATCTCCCTGGTTTATTTTCAGTATGGTGATGACGAGACAGTTTGATGCGAGATACGGGTCAGGATCGGGAGCTGGTGGCCAGGATAGGCCAACTTAGACTGAGGAGCGACTGAGGGAGATCATGCACGAGGAAGTTGTTTCCATCTTTCGGGAATAGTTTCCAGAGATGTTTGGGTCTATTATGACTACCATGGTGGAGTACTTTGACGAGCGTTATGCTGCATTGTCTGAGGCTGCTTCTGCAGCAGCCACCGCGGCCGTTGCAGCAGCAGGGATTGGTGCTTGGAGAGCATTTCAGTATCGGGATTTCGACAATACGAATCCCCCGACAATTGTTGGAGTTTAGGATCCGATCATAGCCATGAGGTGGCTTTCTGACATTAGGGGATGCTTCTTCACTTGCTCTTGCCCAGCTGACCAGAAGGTCAGGTGCTCTGAACCTTCTTACGAAGGATTGGTGGAGACTTGTTACCAGCTCGTATTCTCCTGAGCAGAGGACTGCAGTGACTTGGGAGCAGTTTTTGGAGATGATCCGTTCTAGATATGTTCCGCAGGCTTAGCGTGAGAGGTTGGCCCAGGATTATTTGGACTTGAGACTGGGGACTAAGTCGGTGACGGAGATCACCAAGATGTTCACAGAGAGGGCCATGTTTTGTCATGAGTTTGCTGCTACTGAGCAAGCTAAGATGAGTCGTTACTTGAGCATGCTCAAGACGAACATCTGGCAGTTTGTATCCAACCGACTTTTTGGTTCATTGTTGGAGTTGCAGGAGGCCGTCAGGCGGCATGCGATTAAGATGGAGCTCCAGACGAGGGAGCAGAGACTGTCCCCGACGTAGTCGTAGCCTGCACTGAAGCGATTCATGCCTAGTAATACTAGATATGGGAGTCAGAAGGTCCACACTTATGGGAAGTATGACAAGGTTCAAAATGGATCTTGTCGATCCTCTTCGGGATGCCACAAATGTGGCAAGGAGGGTCATATTGCGAGGGACTGTCTACGGCTGGCTCCAGTATCCAGCATCAACATTTGTTATCGGTGTGATCAGTTGGGCCATATGAAGGCCCAATGGCCCTTGCTTGCTGCTAGGCTGGTGCAGGCTCCATCGCTGGCTACTTTAAGGATCACGGATGGGAGTCAGGGCAGGACAGAGCCTCCGAGGGCTCGGGGTCACACTTTCTAGTTAATGACAGAGGAGGACAGGTCGGCACCAGACATCATGACCGGTATGTTTCTATTTATATTTCTATTGATTATGTTTTATGTTATGCTACTGTTTATGCTCCTAATAGGTACGTTCTTAGTGAACTCTTTGCTTTCCCTTGTATTATTTGACTCGAGCGTGAGTCGGTCCTTTGTATCTCGATCATTTAGTAGGGAGTTTGATATGCCTATTGGGGAGTTTGAGTGCCTGTTGTGGGTTTCCATCGCCAACGAACACGAGGTTTCTACATCCATAGTGTATCAGGGTTGTATATTGGAGATCTTCGGAGTGCCTTATCCGATTGATCTAATCCCTATCCCTATGGGGGATGTATGTGTGATAGTAGGTATGGAATTGTTGGATTAATGTCTAAGTCCATAACTATATTTGGTATGTACTTGACCCGACCCGGCATGGTCCATTTGGGTTGCACTTCACCGGCACAATTTATATGGATAGTCTTTTGAGAATAGTATATTTATGATTTATATTAATATATTATAAGTTCTAATATATTAATATGGAATCATATTATTTAATTAGTATTGATCAAGAATTAATTTAGAATTAATTAAGTGATCAAAAAGAACTAATTAAATATGGACTCTTATATATATGGAATGGGCCAAGTTCATTTAGGTTGGGCTAAGCTTTCATGGATGGTCCATGGAGCTTTTAACCCATGGATCCTATGTAAATGAAAGGTCATGGGTATTAGGGTTTACATGGATGTAACCCTAATCCTCCATAATATATAAAGGGGTCCTTGGCTCACAAAATTGTAACAAGGGTGTGAAAATAAGAGTGGGCCGATTTTAGTGTGCATATATATTCTCTCAAGTTCTTCCAAGGTGTTTTGGTGATTTGTGATTCCATTTGAGGCTTCCACACTATTGGGGCTAAGCTCTTAAAGCTTGAAGACATCAAGCTACATCAAAAGGTATGTCATCTAACTAGAACTTTGTAGTATAGGTGCTTCATAATATGCTAGTTAGGATGAAACCTTGGAATAGTTAATATTTGCATGTATAATAGAGAAAACATAGATCCAAGGTTTATAGGGTTGCATGTACACCATAGGAGTGTTAGAATGCTCAAAACCCAACAGTGGTATCAGAGCCAGGTTGTTTTCTGTTATATTGATGCAAATGTTTTATTTTCAAGTTGAAAAAAAAAGAAAAAAAAAACATGACGTTTGTCAAATTTTAAAATAATTACTTGTGTTGTGAAAAACGAATTATTTGTAAAATTTGAATCATTTGTTATATGAGATGAATTAGGTCAAATTTAGTAAAAGATAAAATGATATGATTATTTTATTAGTTTTAAAAGTTTGATCTAAATGTTTTAAGGAGTTACATATTTTGTCATAAAATTTTGGAGCTCAAAAGTTTTTTTTTTAAAGTTGTGATCTTAACGGTTTTTGAAACTTCCATAAATTATGGATATGAAAGTTTTTTTTTTTTAAAAAAAAATTAAATTTTATTCAAAGTTTTTATGGAGTGACAAAATTTGGTGTTAATGTTTTAAAGAATTCCATAACTTGTTCTTAAGTTATGGAACATGGAAAGTTTCATCATAAAACACCATTAATTCCATAAGTTATGGAATCCAAAGGTTTTCAAGAATTACAAAACTTGCCCTCAAGTTTTGGAATTTGAAAAAAATGTTTTTTATGAAAAAAAAAAAGAATTGAATTCTAAAACTCTTGGGTTCATAACTTAAACAATTAATTAAATGGTTTTAATTTTCAGTTTAATAATTGGAATTATGATGTTTTGTTGAATAGTTCAAATTAACTCTTATAGACTTTATTAATAGTTAATTAAAACGTTTAATTAAAAGAGTATTATTACTCCATAAATATATGGTTTGAGTTTAATTAAATTAAAAGTCTAGTTTAATTAATAGATTAAACCACCAAGTATTTTAAATGTCTAAAATACATCCTTATACTATTATAATATTAAAAGTTTAATATATTATATGTATAAGAGCAAGTCGTCTTACCATTAGTAGGCCTCATTCACGAAGCCGGTCTATAAGGGGGGTATAAGGTTACTGCCTATAAAATGGCAGTTTAATGGGTGTCCACTCTCACTCACCGTTTCCTTGACCGGTGGAGGGTCGTTAGCCGAACAGGTAGGACAAGGACTATAATTCTCCTTTCATTATAAGTATAATGATAAATACTAAGTAACTAAACACTTATAAATTCCCAATCTTAGTTACTTAGGAAAATGTGAATAAGGTGCTAATCCATGAAATTACACTTTGCACTTTGTTTAAGCTGTTAGTGGAGCGTGTGTGGTTAACCGGCACACTAACCTGGACTTAACAAGGTAGGCAAAGGGTAACTTAATGTTTATCATAGTATCGTTGGAGCGTGTGTGGTTAACCGGCACATCGATTGAGGGGTAAATATTAAGGGTACGAAGTATATTTGCATGGTTACTTCACACCTTGTTTTGTGATCCTCGGCATCCCAGTCACAAAACCTGAAGGGCACACTCGAGATTGAAACATGCCATTGAAAAGTTCAATGAATCTCAAAAGAATCTAGGAGTTTCAAAACTAGTGAATACCTAATAATACATTTCGTTTATCTTGGTGGAAATTGGTGAATCGTCATTCACCTACCTTCAAATATTTTATAGCTTGGATTACGGCATCCCTCTTCCAAGTTATAAAATAGTTTGTTGGGTCCTAGCCTTAATATATCATATTAGGTGTTATATTAAGGACTTAAATCAACTTTACGTGAATTTCTCCCATTGTTCATGTCTGGTTTAGACAACAATGATCTTCCCAAACCAAGTTTTCTTAATGAATATGACTTCCCGAGTTTGGCTCATGGAAGTCATACTTCTCTTCCTCCACCTCCTCCAATTATTCTCCCTAACCCACAAGTTCAAGGTTACTCAAGCCCTAATGGCAAGCAAGGTCTATGTGTGATCACATCTTAGAGATGAAGTCACATATTGACAAGCCGGGAGAGTTGGGTGTCAAAGTCTTGAGAAAGTTGGATGTTCAATCACTTTCTAAGTCACATAGTGAGTTCCTTTGGGACTACTATGAAACAGACTATGACATGAACCTTAATGATCATATCTATTTGCTTGGTGCTGCTGAATCAGCAATGATTTGGAACGATAGTAAAGCAAATTTGATTAGAAGATCAACTTCCCAAAAACTTTATGGACAGTGACAATGGTGACACTGGAAAACTAGAAAAAGCATTCTCTTCCAAATGGAAAAGGATTGGCCATAGTCAACCCGGTTGACCAAATGGTAAAGAGAAAGGCTAAGTCTGAGATAGTCCCATTACCAAAGGGTCCATATGTTTATTTTGCCAAAGGAAGGGGCGTTGATTGCAAAGCTGCCAAATTTACCTAAGGATGTTAAAGTCAATAAGTTTGACTCTACATCAGGTAGAGCCCATTATCTAACTCTATTAAGTTCTATTCTGAGATCCTCATTACATGATGTAACTGGGTCACATGTTGATGTTTTAAAAATCAAAGAATAGAGAGAAATCTTAAAGGAAGTATATGCTGATTCTGATCGCGAAGGTGGATTTCGATCGCATCAGAATTTTGAGCAGTTGCTTAAGAAATTATGATACATTGCTAAGGAATAGATAACAACAATTTTCCATGTGGATTGTAAGGATAAGTTTTTCCACAAAGTTTTAAAATAAAAGAAAATTGTTTAATTTTATTTATTTGAAGTATCCTTACAATGGCATTTGTGGAAAATTGTTGCTTATATGATTCCACTGACAGCAATATTGGAAAATGGATTTGATTCTTTCATTTGTGGTAGTGTGTAAATTTACCAAGTCAGGAAAGTTCCTCATCTCCCAAGTTTCAATTGGACCGAAACTTGGACTCATGCAAGTTGAATAGTATGTAGAATGAGAACTTTCAAGCATTGGAAAATCAAGAATAATTACTTGTTCATATGGATGTGTGAGTCAAGTGAAGGACAAAAGTGATCGAGTACACATTCTTATGTACTGGTCATGTCCACCACAAAGCTCGTTAAGACTATTTGATTTACTAAAGTTTAGTAAATATGGTTATACTTACAAGTTTAAGTATAATTCTGAAACATTGGAAAAGTCTCAATGTATGGCAGAACGAATGGGAAGAATCAAATTAGGCAGAAAGATAAAAGTTTCTCAAATTTGAAAAGATGGGAGAGTACTTTAGTATCATGTTTGTGATCATCTTAATGATTTAGAAATCATATCACAATTAGTCCTCTAAAGGTCATCTTAGTGCATTCTTATGACTAAGAAGAGGAGTCATGAATTGTTGAAATGGTTAGATCAAGAAGATGAGTCATACTTCGTTCCAAAACAATTCTTAGAGTCATACTCCAAGATTGTAACTTGAGTGACGTATCTTAAAGAAAGGTTTAAAACACTTGTCAAATGTAAGAGTAAAAGTGTCCTACTCTTGTACATTTGAAATTGGTAAGTTGTGATGTTTTGGATAAAACAAAGACCAACTAAGGCCAATTGTGTGAAGTGTTTTTCTTGATAAAGAATCCGCACTATCTCTTGAATATTTGGCAAGATAGTTTTATATGTCAAGAGGATAGTGGGAGTCTTAAAGATCCTAAAAAGAATTTCAAGAACTAATCAAGAATAAAACCTGAGGTTCTTCACTAGCACACGACTTGAGGTTTATAACCTATCGTGTTGACATATTCTGTGCCCATTCCAGTTAAAGTTGGGTTTGCATAGGAGTTCTGAAAGTTCTCAATTGGTTGCATAACAACTTGGAAGCAATGGCAGGCCCTGTACTGCCAGGTGGCAAGAAGTTAAGATTGCATAAGTTCAGTCCATATGAGTTTGGATTTGTCATTATCCTTGTCTTGTGACTATGGTTTTGACGATTCACATGGATAAGAACACATACACCATAAAATCTAAGGGTCATAAGGTTTCTCTCCGATTCATGAAAATGATGGTGAGGAAACACTTCCACCAAGTAGATTTGAAGCAGATGGCAAAAGGTCTAAACAATTGAGACTATGATTACGGCATCCCTTTTCATAGTTCTGAAATTGTTTAGACACACATGCATGTTATCTAAGGAAAGGTGTATGATTTTGATATGTTTTATCAAAGCATCTCGTATCAGAAATCTGAACTTTGGTAAGAAAGTCAATAAAGTATTGATTTCTAGAAGTCGAGTTGATTTCTGAGTACATGTCAAAGCTAGTGGGAGCATAAGTGTTATGCTAATAATCATCATGTTAGTGTGAGCATGATAATTATTGTTAGTGTTGCAAGTTAGCAATGTTAATTATAGAAAACAAAAGTTTCAATTCGTGAGGCTACAGGGATTGAAAAAGTTGTTTTGCTATAATTAAGGGAGAGGATATACTTCATTTCAGTTCTAAAGGCTTAGATTGAGACCTTAATCATCTTTAGTCAAGAATATATATATGAATTTCATGTTGGATTGGTTCAACTCAAGGAAATTCTATATATTGCGTTCTCAAAATTCGATTATGATTACGGCATCCCTGTTCATAGTCAAATTTTGAAAACATGGCAAATAAAAATATTGTAGCAAAAGACTGGTCTAGAATCATGTCTTTATGTGAGACATCATGAATCGTGTACCATTTGCTTTGGGTACAGGATCGATTGCATGTGCTATAATATTTGTCATTTCTAAATTTTTCCAAATGCCCAGAGGCATTAAGAAGGGAAAAGGTCTAGAATTGGATATGACTAAAATGATCAAGCAATTGTCGAGGACAATCTGAGGTTTACCAAAGATTGGTTGCTCAGGGACAGTTGGAAGTATAGTGCTAATTTTGGAAGGACCATATTGACATATTCTGAAAAGAGGTATCTCTTATTCAGAAGTGATAGTCAAAATGACAATATGGAGTTGTCTCCATAGGTGGAAGTTATCTGTGTGTAAGATTAGAAAACTTAATGCAAGAAGCATGTCCAAAGCAATGTACTTTGAATATGAGACTTAGTTTCCATGGAGTTGATCTCCATTGGAATACCTTATAATGACTGTTGACAAGTCTTTGTGACTTTGTACATATTCATTACAGGAGGGTCAGTGCATATAAGTTTAAAATCAAAACAGATTTCAATAAATGATAGGAATTTGAAATTCTCACATTTTTCGATAAGGATTTGGGAGTGTGAAATTAGAATCATTGAAATTATGTTCAATTGGTTTATTTCACAAAGTAAGGGTCATAGACAAACATAGAGTGCATACTTGGTGTATGGCAAATCTATTGTTTAAGAAAAACATAGTGTACATGCTTGGAGAATGGGACAACTAGTGTTGTTAATTCAAGTATAAAGTTGATAAAACCAAAACAATGAATAATGAGTAATGAGTATGGTGATAAATAAAAGTGTTTATTTATATTCATAGGATTTGATACCATATTTGATTCATTTATTCTTGTGTTTCACTTTGCATGTTTTGACTTCCAGAATAACTAAGTCGCTCTTCCTGAATGATTAAGTTATTCAAACCATCCACAGTCGGTCATATGTTGGAAGTAGATATGAATCATGACTGTCATGGGTTGGTTTGTAGAGGTCCAAGTTGGTGGACAGAGTGGTGCTACAACACTCATGAGTGCTCATAAGTTCTGAGTATTGGATTCAACCCACGCTCATTTGAATCACTTCATGGATTTTATCACGAGTGATCATGAGATGATAATATCTTATATTCTTAAAACCTAGAGATATGAGTTGTTACTATGACTTGGTTATACATTGATTGCACGAAAACGCATTGGTAACTCGATGTTATAAAACGTGCCTTTGTGTATGATTCAACAAGTAGTAGAACAAGCCATATGAGTCGAAGTTTATCCATTCCTTTTACGTTCGGGATAAAAGCGATATCTGTGGGCCCCTCGATGATTTAGCGATGACACATGTGAGTGCTTGGCCAATCCAGGACTGATTTGATTTGTTCAATCAGTCAGTCATCATAAATCGAAAATCGGGAAACAACAAATGGACAGAGAGAATGATTATAATCCATGTCTCAGTCCATATGATATCTAGAATGGAGGAATATATGATCCCTTATCTAATGGACAAGTCATTGACAAGGTCAGAGTTCGACAACGGCTTTAAGAGCTACGATTGCCAGTTAGGTTTTGAAGTCATACTCAATAATAGTTTTAGACTTATCCAAGTGGGAGACTGTTGGATTAATGTCTAAGTCCATAACTATATTTGGTATGTACTTGACCCGACCCGGCATGGTCCATTTGGGTTGCACATCACCGGCATAATTTATATGTATAGTCTTTTGAGAATAGTATATTTATGATTTATATTAATATATTATAAGTTCTAATATATTAATATGGAATCATATTATTTAATTAGTATTGATCAAGAATTAATTTAGAATTAATTAAGTGATCAAAAAGAACTAATTAAATATGGACTCTTATATATATGGAATGGGCCAAGTTCATTTAGGTTGGGCTAAGCTTTCATGGATGGTCCATGGAGCTTTTAACCCATGGATCCTATGTAAATGAAAGGTCATGGGTATTAGGGTTTACATGGATGTAACCCTAATCCTCCATAATATATAAAGGGGTCCTTGGCTCACAAAATTGTAACAAGGGTGTAAAAATAAGAGTGGGCCGATTTTAGTGTGCATACATATTCTCTCAAGTTCTTCCAAGGTGTTTTGGTGATTTGTGATTCCATTTGAGGCTTCCACACTATTGGGGCTAAGCTCTTAAAGCTTAAAGACATCAAGCTACATCAAAAGGTATGTCATCTAACTAGAACTTTGTAGTATAGGTGCTTCATAATATGCTAGTTAGGATGAAACCTTGGAATAGTTAATATTTGCATGTATAATAGAGAAAACATAGATCCAAGGTTTATAGGGTTGCATGTACACCATAGGAGTGTTAGAATGCTCAAAACCCAACAAGAATGACTGAGGAGGTTTGGTGCCATGATTGATTGTGAAGGCCAGTGAGTGGTAGTTCGAACCCCAAGTGGGGAAGAACCGGTCATCTATGGAGAGGGCACCAGGGTTGGTTCAAGGATCGACAGTATATTCAGAACGGGTGTGTAGGTTATTTGGCTTATGTGGTTGATACTCGGGGTGGGGAGCAGATTTCAGTTTCATAGGTTTCACTTATCTGGGAGTTTGCTGATGTTTTCCCAGAGGAGTTACCCGGTGTGCCTTCTGAGAGGCAAGTTGAGTTCAGGATTGATCTTGTCCCAGGTGCGGCTCCGATTGCCAAGATGTCGTACCGCTTGGCACCACCTGAGATGCAGGAGTTGTTATATCAGCTTCAGGAAATGCTAGGCAAGCAGTTCATCAGACCGAGCAGTTCTCTGTGGGGAGCGTCGATACTGTTCGTCAAGAAGAAGGATGGTTTACATCGGATGTGCATTGATTAACGGGAGTTGAACAAGTTAACGGTGAAGAACCGTCATCCCCTTCCGCGGATTTATGAGCTCTTTGATCAGTTGCAGGGTGCATCTTGGTTCTCCAAGATAGATTTGAGG
Organism: Lactuca virosa; assembly: GCF_052849685.1. Taxonomy (NCBI): domain Eukaryota; kingdom Viridiplantae; phylum Streptophyta; class Magnoliopsida; order Asterales; family Asteraceae; genus Lactuca; species Lactuca virosa. The sequence continues at coordinate 100,991,098 of NC_136427.1, read as the reverse complement.
TCTGGGTATCATCAGGTGAGAGTGAGAGAGGATGAAATGGAGAAGACCGTGTTCCAGACTCGTTATGGGCATTACGAGTTCTTGGTGATGCCATTTGGGCTCACCAATGTGCTTGTTGTGTTAATGGAATTGATGAATCGGGTATGTAGGCCGATCCTCGAGCGATCTATCATTGTGTTTTATTGATGATATCTTGGTGTATTCCATGTCCAGAGAGCAGCATGAGGAGCACCTTCAAGAGCTTATGGGGGTTTTAAGGCGAGAACGACTTTATGCCAAGTTCTCGAAGTGTGAGTTTTGGTTACGAGAGGTCCAGTTCCTTGGGCAGAGGTTATGTGAGGCCCCAGTATTGACCCTCCCAGAAGGGATCGAGGATTTTCTGGTATTCTGTGATGCATCCATCACCGACTTGGGGGCGGTCTTCATGCAGAGAGGACGAGTTATTTCTTATGCTTTGTGGCAGCTGAGGCCGCATGAGACACGATATCCCACACATGACCTAGAGTTGGGGGCAATGGTGTTTGCCCTCAAGATTTGGAGACATTATCTATATGGGGTTCGTTGTACTGTCTACACGGATCACAAGAGTTTGAGATATCTGATGGATCAGCCGAACCCTAACATGAGGCAGCGCAGGTGGCTAGATGTGGTCAAGGATTATGACTGCGAGATCCTTTACCATTCGGGTAAATCAAATGTGGTAGCGGATGCTTTGAGCCGCAAGTCGGATGGATCTTCAGTTGGGGAGATGTGTATGAGGATATCCGTTGATTCTCTGCTTTTGGGATTGATCAGAGAGGCTCAGGTAGAGGGAGTCCACATGGAGAACTAGAAATAGGAACAAATCAGGGGTGAGATAGACATATTTGTCACGGATAGTCGAGGTTTGTTGACCCGGTGTGATCGACTTTAGGTTCTAGTTTCTGGTGGGATCAGGCAGATTCTGTTAGAGGAGGCGCATAACTCTCGTTTTTCTATACACCCGGGAGCTACCAAGATGCATATGGATTTGAGATTGAGTTACTGGTGGTCGTGTATAAAGAGGGAGATAGCATGGTATGCCGAGAGGTGCTTGACCTGCAGGATGGTAAAGGCGGAGCATCAGAGGCAGCATGGCAAGCTGCAGCCTCTGGAGGTTCCCATGTGGAAATAGGAGCAGATCACCATGAATTTTATCACCAAATTGCCGAAGACGGCAAAGGCTTTTGATTCTATATGGTTCATCATGGATCGATTGACCAAGAGTGCCTACTTTTTGGCTATCCGGGAGAGTTCTTCGCCCGAAAAGTTGGCCGGTATTTATGTCCGGGAGATCGTTTCTCGCCATGGGGTCCCGGTATCCATTGTTTCGGACCGAGATGTTCGGTTCACTTCCCGATTCTAGCAAAAGTTCCACGAGGAACTGGGCACAAGATTACATTTCAACACTGCATATCATCCGCAGACCGACGGCCACAGTGAGCGGACTATACAGACACTGGAGGATATGTTGCAGTTCGATGTTATTAATTTTGGTGGGAATTAGGATTCCTACCTACCCATTGCGGAGTTCTCCTACAACAATAGTTATCACTCCAGCATTGGTGCTCCACCTTTTGAGCTCTTGTATGGTCGAAGATGTCATATCATGGTTTTTTGGGGAGAGTTTGGTCACAGGGTTATGGCAAGGACCGAAGTAGTCATTTAGACCATGTAGCTTATCCAATAGATCAGGCAGAGACTGTAGACCACTCAGAGTCGGCAGAAGAGATATGTCGACCGACGTCGATCAGAGTTGGAGTTTCAGGTCGGCGATATGGTGCTCCTGAAGGTCTCACCCTGGAGGTGTGATACACTTCAGGAAGAAGGGGAAGTTGGGTCCCAGGTTCATTGGACCTTTTTGGATGATTGACATGGTTGGCAAGGTGACCTACAGATTGGATTTCTCGAGCGAGCTCAATCAGACCCACAACACTTTCCATGTCTCTCAGTTGTAGAAGTGTGTGTTGGACAGCGAGATGTTGGTTCCATTGGATGATATTCAGGTCGATGAGCGCCAGAACTATGTCGAGAGGTCGGTAGCTATTCTAGAAAGAAAGATGAAGGTCCTGCGCAACAAGGAGATACCTTTGGTAAAGGTACATTGACAACATCAGAGAGGCTCCGAATGGACCTGGGAGCCGAAGGCTAAGATGTCGGGGCATTATCCTGAGTTATTCTCTGTGGCATACTTCGAGGAAGAAGTCTAGTTCAAGTATGGGAGAATTGTAAGTCCCCAATCTGCTTGTGTATCAATCAGATTCGTTTGATGGTGCGGAATCCCAATCAAAACGGATGATGCCAGATCAAATGAAGACGAAGAAGAAGAAGAAGAAGAATATGATCAATCTATGTATGAATTGATTAGAATGAAGATCCAGATACAAGAGATTCACACACACAAAACTTCTCTCTAATTTCTCTCTCTAGAACACCTTGGGTTTCACACACTTAAGCTCTCCTACTTGCTAAAATTATGCACTCCTCACCCTATATATAGTAGACATGGGTCGTGAATGGGTTTACGGCCGTAAACCTGTTCACGGCCGTAAACACAACCGTAAACATATATACGGCCGTAAACACCAAGTTGTTTACGGTCCAAGACACAAAAATACATTTTCCTAGAAAAGTAAAGTATAAACCATATTTTTGACCCAACAATCTCCCCCTTGGTTTATAGCTTTCTTTTCTAATTGACCCAACAAGCTCCCCCTAAAAAGTAGCTAGCTTTTCTTGTTAATCTTCATCGGGAGCTTGGGTTCAGCATTAATCTTCAAATTCTTCACACCTTCAAGATGAACTTGATGAATCTTCAATGAATGACTTCATCTTGAGCAGTTGGGCTTTTCGTCAGGATTTGGCTTTGAACGCACGTTGGGTGAGGAGGCTTCTTGATAAGATTCTTGAAAGATAACGCTTTCAGCTTGAGAATCTTCAGAGAGAACATCAGAGAGAACTGATCTTCAGGATCACTTCAGCAGGTACATAGACAGGAGCAAATTGATTGAGGAGGCTTCAATGCAATCTGTCACATAGTCTTCAAGTACAGCTTGACCTTGTTTCTGGGGTTGAAGGATTAAATGTTGAAAGAATAATCTTCATTTCTTGCTCCTTCGAATGAGAATTCTTCGATGCTCACGGATGAAGCCTTGGCTCAGAAATTTTCGATTCAGTCTCCATGAGTCTCATCTACATCTGAATTCACTTTTCAAGACAAAACAAAACTAAAAGATAACTTAGCACACAATATTTTTGGATTTTTCATATTTTCTGAAAAAGAAATAAAACAGAAATAACACTATTTTTGGATTTTTAATTTTCTAATTATTGTTTCGTTTTTAAAATTTTTAATTATCCCCTAATATTTTTTAAATTAGAAGAAAACTATAAACAAATTCAACAAAAATAAAAACAATACCTAACTTTAAGAGTGATTTGGGATCAAAGTTTTTTGACAACCTTTATCCGTTTATCAGTACCTCTCCCTTCATGAATAGATCTGGTCAATCGCCGGTATTGTGGTCCACTTAAACACGAGAGATTGTGATAAAATTGGGACATACTACAAGTGATAAGACAATGTGATCCTATGTTCCTAGATAATATTCCTAAATGACCATTCAGCTGACGACGACCAAAGATATTGTTGTCCACCTAAATTGAGCAGCGAGATCTACAGACAACCTAGTGATTGTTCAATTTTAAATGTACTAGAACATGTTTCCCGCTTCCTGACATACCCTAATAATCAGGAACTTCCAAAGTACTCCTTACTTTAGGTGAGCAGACAATTATTATGAGAGAAGTCAGATTTAGAATGCATATGCTATACACCCAGGTCGGATCTCTTCTAATCTCGCAGAGGGTGAAACATATGACTAACCAGATTTAGAGGGATTGAGAAGTAGAATGGTGCATATGTTGTATACCAGGTCGGATGGTTAATCAAGCAAAGGAGACATCATATGGCTAACAGGTAGGAAGAATTGCATAGATATAAGATGCATAGAAATAGAGTTGCATATGTTGCAGTCCAGGTCGGATGTATTTCAATCACGCAGAGGAGGCAACATATGACTAACAGAAAGAAAGCAAGAAAATAATTTCCTACAAACCTACTTTATCGGAATTCCCCAGTCGCCCCAACAATACCGGAATTAAGGACAAAGTCCGTACATCGAGGAAGAGTTAAACCACAGTTCTAGATACGGATTACTTTAATGTGACCGGTTGATTATCATGTATATCTCCCTGCTCAACCTATCTGAGCATCGTATTGTCAGGATAAATGGATCTATCTAGGTCAAGATTTTTCAAGTTTCAAGATTCCTTAAGTTCATTAATGCCTAGTCAAGTCCATTTTAATCTCTCGTGCCTACCAGCGCATCGAACACGGAGCCTAGACAATTCAGATTCAGTCCCTTCCACAGATTCAGATTTCCTGTTATCACATGATTATATTACTTCCCAAAACATCTCCCTCAAGCACATTTCATAAACACCATATTTTTTGATTTTTTGATTTTCTAATGTTTTTGGATTTTTTTAAAATTTTAAAATTTTTGTTTTGTTTTTATTTCTCCCCCTAAATTTGTGCATAGGAGAGAAACGAAATTAAATGCACAAATTTAAACTATCCTAAAACAAAAGTTAGTCTTTAAAGCGAATCAGCTTAAGAAAAACTCAGGAGTATCGAGAAGAAAACTCAAACTGTAAGTCACCGATTGAATTTGCATCCAGAAGGTCTGAGAACAGCACGCATAATTTCATAACAGATCCAAAAATTCTTCACATCGTTAAGCACTAACCCCATGAGTGATCCCTTCCTTTCTTCCTTTCCCGCAAAGGACACATACTCTCAAACAATGTTCTGAGTGTTGTACAGTTGAGAAATGCCTCCTATCATGTGCCTGGAGCAGCCACTACCAACAAACCGAAGTCTGATGATATGCCTCCATAGCTGCTCCGACACAGAGCGGGATCAGTTGGTCTTTGGAACCCAGTCCCTTTTGAAACTGGGTTGACCTTTGTCGTCTTTGCAAGGAACTCTCTCCCATGACATGTTCTGTTTATCACAAACAGAAGATGTAGAAATATTAGAATCATTAGATGATTTGGGAGATTGAACCTTCGGAACCCATCTGTAGTCGGGTTTAACCGATTTCTTTTTCGATTTGTTGGGTGCCCCGACACTTGTTTCAGAACTTGAAGCCGGTCTTCGAGATGACTTTGACATAACCGGTCTTGGCTTCACTGGAACCCATCTGCCACCCTTATGCATAGTAGGGAATGTATGCGCGATTTGGACAATTTATGACAATGTGTCCAGGTGTTCCATAGTGAAAACAAGTCTTTTTCTTCACTGGGAAGTTGTTTCTTCCTGCCCCTGGTGGCGTATGCTTGCCTTGTCGCTTGTTGTTCCCACAAGCACAATTACAGCACGCACTTTGTTTCGCTTGTTTCGCTTGTCTGAATTGTTCTCTCACTCTGTCCATCAGTCTGAGGATGGTAAGCTGTGCTCATATCCAGCTTAGTTCCAAGAGCTTTTTGTAGTGACTGCCAAAACCTCGAAGTGAACCTGCTATCTCGATCGGAGATAATGGACACAAGCACACCGTACAGTCGGACTATCTCTTGGATGTCGATTTGCGTGAGTCTCTCCATTTTGAAAGTTTCTTTGATTGGTAGGAAGTGGGGGGACTTCGTCAACCGATCGACAATTACCCAGATGGCGTCGTGCCCACTCGGAGACGTGTGTAATTTGGTGATAAAATCCATAGTAATTCTCTCCCACTTCCACTCTGGTATCTCCGGCTGGTGGAGTAGACCTGAGGGTTTCTGATATTCGACCTTCACCTTAGCGCAAGTCAGGCACTTGCCCATGAAGGTAGCGATCTCTGCTTTCATGTTCGACCACCAATACAGTTTCTTGAGATCAAGGTACATCTTGTCCGAACCTGGGTGAACGGAGTATCTAGTCTTGTGAGCTTCATTCATTACAACCTCTCTATAACCCCTGAACTTTGGGGTCCAGATCCGGTCCATGAAATAATAGACTCCGTCTCCCTTGATCTCTAGGTTCTTTTCCATTCCTCTCAAGGCTTCACCCGACATGTTCTCTGGTTTTAAGGCTTCCAACTGAGCCTCCTTGATCTGCACGGATAAATGGGAATGGATAGTCATGGTCAGTGCCTTCACTCTACGACCTTAGTATTCCTTCCGGCTGAGGGCATCTGCTACCACATTGGCCTTGTCGGGATGGTAGCAGATTTCGCACTCGTAATCGATGAGTAGTTCAACCCATCGCCGTTGTCTCATGTTCAGCTCCTTCTAGTCGAAAATATGTTGCAGACTTTTATGGTCAGTGAAAATAGTGCACTTGGTTCCGTAGAGATAATGTCTCGATATCTTCAGTGCGAAGACCACTGCTCCTAATTCTAAGTCGTGCGTTGTGTAGTTGACATCGTGTGCTTTCAGCTGTCTTGAGGCATAAGCAATGACTTTTCCCCGTTGCATGAGCACACAACCTAGGCCCTGGTTAGACGCATCACAGTAGACAACGAAGTCCTCCGTACCTTCGGACAGGGACAAAATAGGTGCGCTGCATAGGGCCCGCTTCAATGTTTGGAACGCAGTGTCTTGCTTCTCACTCCAACAAAAGGGTACGCCTTTCTGAGTCAGAGTGGTTAAGGGTTTGGCAATTCTGGAGAAATTTTGGATAAATCTGCGATAGTAGCCAGCGAGACCCAAGAATTGACGGATTTCTGTAGGTGTCTTCGGTGCTGACCAGTTCTCTATCGCTTTGATTTTGGAGGGATCCACGTGTATGCCTTCTTCGCTTACCACGTGACTTAGGAAGGTTAGTTTTCGAATCCAGAATTCGCACTTGGAGAATTTCGCGTACAGCTTCTCCGTCCTTAGGGTTTCCAGCACCGATCTCAAGTGATGTCGATGATCTTCCTCACTTCTGGAATACACAATATATCGTCGATGAACACAATTATGAACTTGTCCAGGAAAGAACGGCACACCCGATTCATCAGGTCCATGAATACCGCCGGTGCGTTGGTTAGACCGAAGGGCATAACTACAAATTCGTAGTGACCATACCGAGTCTTAAATGCTGTCTTAGGAACATCACTCTCATGGACTCGCAGCTGATGATACGCGAATCTTAGGTCTATTTTGAAAAAGTAACTGGCTCCTTGAAGTTGATCGAAAAGGTCGTCGATTCGAGGAAGAGGGTAACGGTTTTTGACTGTGAGCTTGTTCAGCTCTCAGTAGTCAATGCACATCCGAAAGGGTCCATCCTTCTTTTTCACAAATAAGATCGGGGCTCCCCAGGGTGAGGAACTCGGTCTGATGAACTCCTGCATTTCGGCCGGTGCCAATCGGTATGGGGATTTAGCTACGGGGGTAGCTCCGGGGACTAAGTCGATACGAAACTCGGCTTGGCATTCGGGAGGGATTCCCGGGAGGTCTTCGGGAAAAACATCGGGAAAGTTGCAGACTTCGTTAATGACGTGATCGAGGAATGCATAACACTCCTTTCACAGGAGTTTCTGGGCTTGGATGCATGAAATGATAAGGAGGTTCGAACTAAGTTTATCGCCGTAAATTATGAGAGTTTCATCAGAGGAGAGATTGAGGCGGATATCTTTTTCGTAACACAGGATATCAGCATGATTGGGGCTCAACCAATCCATGCCGATGATGACATCGAAGGTTTTTATGGAGACTGGCATAAGGTCGATGGGAAAAGAATGATCGTTTAGGGTAAGAGTACAACCTACGTATATATCATTAGTGCTCTCTTTCTCACCGTTAGCCATCTCGATGGTAAATGTTTCAGTTAACGGTTGAGGTTTATGCCTAAGAAGATGTTTGAATGCATGACTAACAAAACTTCTCTCCGCACCAGAATCGAAAAGAATGCATGCATAAGAGCTGTCGAGGGGGAACGTACCCGAAACAACGGTGGGGTCTGCAACTGCCTCTTCTTGACCCATCGTTAGTACTCTCCCTGTTCCACCTGCTGTTGTTGCCTTGAGGCAGTGTCTCTTGAAATGCCCGACTTCCCCACAACCATAACAGGCTTTACCGACACCTGCTCCAGAGGCCTTATCGGTTGGTTGGACTTGTGTTCTGCAGCTTTGAACCATGTGACCCTTCTTGCCATAGTTGTTGCAGAGCGTTTAACGGCATGGGCCGGGGATGAAACGATGATAGTTGCATTTGCTGCACCAAGGGAGGGTACCAGTATATCCACTGGTAGGTGCTTGAGTGGCAGGAGCAGCGGCAGGAGTAGTAGCAGCGTGGACTGCCACCGTTTACTGTTTCTTCGAGGGCTCCTGTGAAGACTGGCCCTTCCGCTGCTTCCAAAACTTTCTTTTCTCACCACTCCCTTTAGCTGGCTCAGGAGCGGTTGCCACTTTATCAAGATCAACTCCGTGATCATTGAGAGTTTGCGCCAGACACTTAGCGCTGTCAAAGGTGTTTGGCCTAGCAGCCAAGACATTTCCTTTGGTGGGTTGTGTCAGTCCCCACACGTATCTCTCTATCTTCTTGCTTTCCGGGGTAACCATTCCCGGGCAAAGAAGCGCTAGGTCTTCAAACCTAGAAGTGTAGGCAGCAATGTCGGATTCTTTCATCCTCAGGTTCCAGGGTTCGTGCTCTAGTTTCTGCATCTCGCCTCGTGGGCAGTACTCGACTATCATGAGTTCCTTTAAACTTTCCCAACCCATAGCATTTGCCACTGGTAGGGTTAGGGATTTGACCCGACCATTCCAGCAGGTCAGTGCCCTGTTGGCGAAGGTGCAAGCGGCGAATTTTACTTTGTTGACCTCAGAACAGGAACAGATTTCGAAAATGGACTCGATCTTTTCGAACCATTGAGTCAGGGCAATAACTCCTACTTTTCCGTCGAAAGATGTGTGTTTCGCGCTCATGAAGTCCTTATAGGAACATTCCTTCGGGTGTCCCTGACCACCTTCATGATTTTGGGGATGCGTACCACCTCCCTGACCACCAGATCTGTCAGGATTCATCTGTGACATCGCGGCAGCCACAGCAGCAGTAACAGTTGCTTGGAACATAACGGGATCGAACTAAGGGGGCGGTGGTGGTGGTGGAGTGTCGTCATTTCTTCTGATGGGTCTTTTCCGGGGAGGCGTCTCGTTCTAAAAACAACCAGGAAGAAGAGAATGGTAAATCCTCAAGATATATGAAACAAAATATAACTCGTTCTGAAAATAAAGCGTTCTACCAAGCGATAGGCAAATAAAAGTTACTAATGCAAGTAAGTTATCGCTAAGAAACGAATTGGTAGCAAAACTAGGAATGAATTTCTACAATGTATTCGGCTCTGACTAAAATACTCCTATAGTATTTTAAGTTGTATGGATACTGGGTAAGTTTTAGGCCTGTTGCAACACCAAAATCACTCCCAAGCACATGTTGGTCCTAAAGTGAGTTTTTGGAGTGGTTTTGAAGAGAGAAGAAGGCGGTGAGAAGATCTTTGAATGGATAGCACTTTGGATATGGGATTTCTTCTTGGTGTGCATCATGTTGAAGGTATAAAGCTTGCATCCTTCCCACTCCATCTTGTCGATCTAGGTTTTTACTCTCTTAAGTCACTTTTTGGTCCCAAGATGATGATTTTTGACCCATTGAGTTGTCCTTTCAAACCCTTGGAAGGGTATTGAGTCATTTAATGTGACAACCCAAAAAAAATTTAAAATTTTTGCCTGGTAAAACTCAGCCAGTCAGCTCAGCTGAGTGTCAAACTCATTCCTGCTATCATTTAGACTTGTTTAGAGGCCATTTAAAGGTCCAAAGGTTAGTGCATGCAAGCATTGAACATAGAAAAAGATCGCGTGCGCTTTTAGCATCAAAACTGGGCCTTACACTCCAACACAAGGAGTGTACGGCCGCACACATGGGTGTGCGGCCGCACACCCCTCTCCTGGCAGCACACTCCTAGGTATAAGTGTAGAACTCAGCCTCCTTTCATCACTTTTCGCCCTCCCAAGATTAGAACTCGATTTTGCTCTCAACTACCATCCAATTTTAAGCTTAGATCTTCGAGTTGGTAAGTGTTCTTCTCCCGATTTGTTGTTAATCTTCATAAACTAGTTACATCCCTTCATTTCATCCATTTGAAATCATGTTTTGTTTAGATCTTCAACTTTCACCAAGAACACCAAGAACACGTACTTTTTCTTGGTGATTTTGGACCTTCTCGGGTTTCCGGATCGTAAGTACTTCTTCCCAATGCTTGAAACTTGTTAAGAACACTTGTTTAAGTCCTTAGAAATGCCAAGAACTCGTGACCTTATGGTGTGTGCGGCCGCACACACTCATGTGGCCGCAAACCCCTCAAAAACCCTCAAAACACCATTCAAACACCCCTAAAGGCTTCCATATTGTAAGTGACATTCCCGAAGCTTGTTGCTTACTAGATATGAGCCTTAGAAAACGTCCAAAACATTTTTATCAAGGTGTGTGCGGCCGCACACACTCATGTGACCGCACACCCCTTTGTTTGGTGCTTTAGGGGTTCCAAAGTGCCTTTCTAGCTTCAACACTTGATGAGCATCAGTCCTACTAGCCCCCCACCATTTGGAAAACGATTTGAGCACACTTTACCATGAGTGTGCGGCCGCACACTCCCCTGGCCGCACACCCATGGCCGCACACTGCCTTAGTTTGAATCACACGTGATTCCAACACTTGGTCAAAGTGTTTCCTAGTCCCATGAAGTGATTCCTTGCATTTTGTTGCTTCCAAGCACTATATTTATGTCAATATGTGTCATTATATGTCGTTTAGGACTCGTTAAGTCTCGGGATCTTCATTCGTGGAACTTCTCATCCTTACCCACATACCCGTTTGAATCACCCCCATCAGGTGAGTTCATACCCCGTAATGAATCTTTTAACTGTTTTAAGGGGGGGAATACAAGTTGAACACAATGATAATTGTGTAAATGTTTGTTATAAACATCTTTCAAAATGTTACTTTCTAGTTATACAAAATCTTGTTTTTAAGGTACAAACATAACTTAGTAGATAAACGAGTATTTCCAGTAACAGTCCAAGTAGAACATTAGTAAGCTATAATAGGTATAGTTTAGGAGAATGCTATTCATTACTTCTAGTACAATGAAGCAAACAAAGAGCCAGTTCATACATGAGTCAAACACACAGTGAAGAGAATCAAACAATACCATACAGAATATATAGTGAAGAGAATCAAACAATACCATAGAGAACATATAGTGAAGAGAATCAAACAATACCATACAGAGAGAACACACAATTATGAGAACTCATACAGGATCTAACTATACCAATGAATCACTAACTCATTGTTTTAAACAAAAGGTGATAGTTATATTGGGTATACATGATCATATACTTTAATGTGAATTACACGGCTTGCAAGAATTTGCAGAGGTCGTGTTTGGTTCCATTAATCTCTTGACAAGGAGAGCGTCTAGTAGGGGTTCTAGCGTTCACATTATAACCGTAATAAAACAAATATGTTTTTAGGTTATTAGTACATCCGCATGTCATTATAAACGACAATTGTGTACTTACATTGCCCATTACTTTCATAAAGTGACAGTACCACTTGAAAGTCGAACTATTTTCTTGTTAAGATAGTTATAAACTAGGGAAAATTTACATTTTACAAACGACAAACAGAACAGTCGAGTGTAGCACATCACAGAAGATGCCTTGGTAGAAGGCTACGATTAAGAGAAAGGACCATAATGCTAGTCTTATGATTCCTTAATGTATACACCACAGGATATATATATATATATATATATATATATACTAATAGAGTCTGACAGATAATAGGATGTGTGCTCTCCGCTTCATTTCATGTTCCTCGTTTGGTTGTGGGCTTGGAACGAATTCACCCAATTTATTTTCTACCCGATTCTATATATATGTATGCGTAGTATACATTAAGTCATCATAAGGGTACCAGGTATGGGTCAGGTTATAGGACACAGAGTCAAAGCACAGTTTTTCTAGTACAAAACATACTTTCAGTATTTTGGTATACAAAACTAGAAACTTCCCAGTAAAGGGTTTAATCCATTTTATTAAACCAGTACAAATTAAAAGACCTTAGGTGAGTAACTCTATAAAACCTTAGTTTATACACCATGTTTATATATAAAACTAATACCCAATAGGTAGTTGGATGTGTGCTTTCCGCCTTAATCCCTGTTCCTCGTTTGGTTGTGGGCTTAGGGCAGATTCACTCAATTAACTTTCTATCTGATATTAGATTATATATAGCAGTATAAACTAAGCTATTATAAAAGTTGTCACTGTGGTCACTATTTTATTATAAGAAATAAGGGTTTTCTTAAGGAACTTTTCATTAGATATAAAGGAACCATTACAATTAACTCCATGAGTAACAAGTGTTTACACAAAGGCTATATACGACGATGACCTAACAACCAATGGGATGTGTGCTATCCGCCTTAATTTCTGTTCCTCCTTTGGTTGTGAGCTTAGGGCAGATGCGCACAATCGATTGTTTGTTTACTCTGAGTCGTATATAACTCGTATCCGCTTAGTACCCATAGAAAGGGTTGTAGTGTTATTTACTTAAACTTACATCAAAGTAGGAAATATATGATTTTCTAGAGGAACAGGTGATCTTTTCAAAACAGAACTCACAACTTACATCATTTTACATCTACATTTTTAACAACACTTTACAGCTTACTCACAACACTAAAATCTTATGAACTCACCAGCTTAATTGCTGATCAACCCTTTCAAATAACTTGTATTCTCAGGAGACTATTAGACAGGTGCTCGCGCTGGGAATTCAGAAGATGGAGCATTATAACTTCAAGTCTTGTTTTGTTATTTGTTTATGAATTCTATGTTTTGTGAAAACACACATTGTAAACACTTTCTTTCGAAATGAAATGGTTGTTCATTACTTGCTTACCATATACATATCCCGTGATACTGAACATGACGTCCTCCACCCCCGAACGATTCCGCCGTTCCGGTTTTGGGGTGTGACAGATTGGTATCAGAGCATTATTTATAGTGAACTAAGTATATCAACCGATAAAAGAAATACAACTATAAATACAATGGGGCTTAAGTGCTCTAGATAATGATATATTTTAGAGTATAACTACGAGTTATAAAAATATACCTACTTGCTTATACATGTACATAATAGAACTAGTGTCACGAGGAGAACATAACTAAAGTATTTAAAGGTTGGGCACTGTCGTCAACCTGAACAGTTATGTAATCATAGGTAGGATCAATATAGCATGATCAACTATATTCATTCGAGATGTGACCGACATGTGTTTGGGAATGATGTGGTGTTGCAACAGTGTTAAAACTTACCAGAACACCAGAACAAGTACATTCAGAGTTAGAATACTATAGGAGTATTTTAGTCCACATAAATAACTTATGTGAGAACTTAAAAGACCCTTGCGGATAGGTCTATAATCTTCCCAAGTATATTCCTAAAGTTCTATATATAATCAAGATCTTATAGACTTAGAATCTGTGGTCTACGCTTCGCTATCCATTCCTCTTAAGGGTGTAGTGTTGGGGTAGGGTCACTTATTCGAAGGTCTATTTAATCTTCCAATATATACCAACTTGTGTACCTTGTACAATTATCGGAGGACTCCGTAAGGATCACCCCATAAAGTTACCTTAAAGCTCATAGATTCTTTAGTCACTTTCATTCTCGCACGAAAAGCCCAGATAGATGTAACCACTTCCTCATAATAGACAACAAAAGAGTCCAGGAGGAACAAGAAAAAGTTCATGAGAAGTTTTCAAAGAGGGATCAGCCGGAGTAACCAAAACGTCTTGCACGTCACACAATTAAATAATAATCTTGTTAAAAGAGCGAGTGGAAACACTGCTCACATTATATGTTAGGATTATTTTCTTACATGAAGCTGATAACAGTTATTCAGGCAACAGATATTCATTCGAGGATAGTTATTTCAAATTCATAAGAGTTTATTAGGTATAGACTCTTTTATGAATTGTTTCTAGAACCCTGTGGAAGTCAGGACCCGATACACCCAGAACTAGGATAACCCTTGTCTTTTCAGCTTTCGGCTTGTGTCCATTGCTTTAGACTTATTCTGTCTCGTCTTTGTATTCTTTTAGCATAGATGCCTCCTCGCAGATCTAACAGACGCGCTACTCCGATAACTCCAACGCCGCCTCCTTCGCAAATAGATATGGCAGCTATAAACGCTGCAGTGACTACGGCTGTCGCAACAGCCATGGCTCAATATCACTCCATCAGTACCAGTGGAGGTGAAACGCCTAATGATCCTACTCGAGGTGAGGTCCTCGTGCGCTCGAGAGAGTTCTCCTACAAGGACTTCACCAATTTCCAGCCATTGTACTTTAATGGGACTGAAGGAGTCATTGCCCTCATGCAATGGTTCGAGAAGACAGAGTCGATCTTCGAAATCTGTTTATGCCCAGAAGGAAGCAAAGTGAAGTTTGTTGCCTGCACCTTCTCTGGCAAGGCCCTAACATGGTGGAACAGCCATGTTAAGTCACTGACCCTATCAGTGGCTAACTCAATAGGTTGGGAAAACCTAAAAGAGTTAATGCCGGAGGAATACTGCCCGTTAGGCGAGATTCAAAAACTGGAACAAGAGCTGTGGGATCTCACTATGGTCGGCTCAGACATATTGACCTACACTGACCGGTTCAACGAACTAGCAGCTCTATGCCCCGGGATGATTACCTCGGAGAGCAAGAAGATAGAAAGATACATTTGGGGTCTGACTGCTCCGACCCAAGGAAATGTGTTGTCTTCTAACCCAGCCACGTTCGATAGTGCTAAACGCCTGGCACAGCGACTCATCGACCATGGAGTCTGCCATGGTGTAAAAGTCCCTTTTACCGAGCCATCGAGGGAAGGGGACTATAATCAGGAGTCGGGGAACAAGAGGAAGAAGAAGCGAACAACACAAGACATCCCGCAAGAGCAACGAGCGAGTACTATGTACGCCGCTACAACGCCTACTGTTCCAGCACCTGCCATTCGATATGCTGGAAACCTCCCGAAGGGTGGAAAGTGCAACTTTCACCACACCGGAGTATGCCAGGAAATGCAGTGCCTGAACTGCCGCAGAAAGGGACATACAGTCCGTTTCTGCAGGGCACCGGCTCAACCGATCTCCCAAGTCCCCGGAGCTGAAGAAAACCAAGCCTGCTATGGCTGTGGTGAGACTGGACACAATCAGAGGGGCTACCCGATAATAAGGAACTCAGGCGCAGATGGACGCATTCTGATGATCACCGCAGGAGAATCTACCCCGGAGTCGTCGACGAGTAGTGGTACGTTTTCAAAATAGTAATTACTTTTAAAAATTAATTTATATTCATATAAGATTAAAATTTGGGGATAACACCTAAAAGTAATTATAATAACTCACATGTTGAAATAGGTCACAGTATTCAAGAGAACTAAAAGATCCGTTTAGAGAAGCTATTATGGCTTACCATATACATCAGGGTTGTGCATAACTAAGATGTTGCAGACTTAGAGTGAGTGACTCCGCTTAGGTCCCCATTCCTTAATTGGTTGAGGATTTGAGGCAGAGTTACTCAGTCGACTGCCTGGTTCATCTTAAATATTCATAACTTGTATATGGAAGGCCATGGTAGTGGTACCAAGGAGGATTATGATATAAAGTATCCCCACCAGTTAGGAGAGCACTTTTGTTCGTATGTATGCGCACATAACGGTAGGATACGTAGGAGTGTTAACTTCAAAAGGAAAACATAAAGTACTAAAACAATTACAAAGAGTACGTTGTCGAACAGGAATAAATCGTCGTATATCAGACGTTTCTTTCATTTGACCAAAACTTTGTTAAGTAAAGAGTCCGTTGCTTTCATTCGTCATGAGTTGGCGTGGTCCTCACCATACTGAGTTCATATGTTTCTATCGCCTCGATTGGCAAGTTCTCGAAACTTTCGTCCTTCGTATCGAAAGTCCGACCTAAACCTAAATTTTATCTTTCATATTCTAAACCCCCGAAGTACTCGTGCGAAGAGTACTCTGTCCTCCGAAGACTTATCGTCAGATGTCCGTAGACTGTCACGAAATACCACTCGTCCAGCAGACCAAGTTCGAGCACAGAGGCTATGGACGAATACAGCCCACCTATTACTATTTAGTGTATACGCGAGGGTGGTATATGATTATGATTACACAGACTTAGTATGTGTGTTTCCGCCCTTTCTCCTGTTCCTTGTTTGGTTGTGGACCTGGGGCAGACTCGCACATCCGACCGTCTTACTAACCCTAATTATATACGACTTGTATACACGAGGTAATGATAGATGGACCAAGTACGAATCCTATCATGAGCAGAAGGGCAAAGTTGCCAAGTCTACGAGTGGGTATTCTGCCAATTAGAAGAGAGCAACCCCAGTAGTTATGCTAAGAAAGCTAATTTCGGGACGAAATTCCCTCTAACGGGGGGATGATGTGACAACCTGAAATTTTTTTAAAATTTTTGCCTGGTAAAACTCAGCCATTCAGCTCAGCTGAGTGTCAAACTCATTCCTGCTATCATTTAGACTTGTTTAAAGGCCATTTAAAGGTCCAAAGGTTAGTACATGCAAGCATTGAACATAGAAAAAGATCGCGTGCGCTTTTAGCATCAAAACCGGGCCTTACACTCCAAAACAAGGAGTGTTCGCCCGCACACATTTTAAGCTTAGATCTTCGAGTTGGTAAGTGTTCTTCTCCCGATTTGTTGTTAATCTTCATAAACTAGTTACATCCCTTCATTTCATCCATTTGAAATCATGTTTTGTCTAGATCTTCAAGTTACACCAATGTAACAACAGCAAAATTTAGGTAAAAATTTAAACTTTTATAAAACCGTAATTGAGTATACTGAGTGGTAGATATCGTAACTAGGTTTCCGAAAATATAAAGAACACTAAAATCCGAGTTATAACGAAGAAGTTATGACCAATTGAAGATCCGCGGTAATGCCGGTAAAACACTGTTAGGCGTAAAATGCGAAATTCCAATAAAATACTTTTTAGCCTTAAGTATCTAAATGAAAGTCGTAGATATCATTAAACCGTGAACATACATAAAAAGAACGCCCAAATCTGACTTCGTATGAGGAAGTTATGATTTTTCGAAGTTTCGGTATAGCAGTAGACAGCTAAAAACTCGAAATAGAGATCGAGCGCTCTTTAGCCGACACAACCTAAACGGAAGTTGAAGACCCCGTCAATAGGAGTACAACAGTAAAAAGTCTGACGAAAATGGACATCAGATGAAGGACTTACAGAATTTAAACGGACTTTTCCAGGTCCGGCCTGCTAAAAATAAATAATAAAAATAAAGTCAAAATTTGCGGACGGAGTCTAAACGAAAGTTGTAGAGCGTAGTCTCACCTACGCGTGGATATAAATAACGTCGAACACGGAGTTCGTATGAGGAAGATATGAATTTTTGAAGTTTACTAAATAATTAAATATTAAATTTAATTCTAAATACCCGATATTATCCGAAGGAGGAGGAGTCACCGGGCTGATCCGAGTTACGCCCAGCGTACTCGGGTGCTAGGCCTCGGTTCGTCCACGTCGCCCCTACGCCTCTATGCCCTCCCATTCGAAGTATGTATGCAATGACGTCCCGTTACGCCCCGCGTAACCCCGTACGCCCAGCGTATCGAGCCGGTTCAGCCTCCCTATAAAAGGGGTGCGAGGGTTCCGGGCATATTTGCTCATTTCTTCTCTTTCTCGTGCCGAAGCTCTGCGTTTAAACCCCCGAAGCCATCCCGACATCCCGGATTTCATATCCAAGTTTGGAAGGAAGTTTTACGCTCCCGAGATTCCCGAGAATCCCGAGAAAAATCAACTTTTCCAGTCAAAGTTCTGCTTGATTCTTCTCACGACTACTTCAAAACAACCACTTCAATCAAGTGAGTTCATACCCCTACACCTTTTCCAAACTTTTTATATGTTTTATAGGGGGGGAAATACAAGTAAACACTCGGTTAATCCCGAGTGAAAACATGAATCTTTTGATAAGCTTTTCTTACTATTGCTACAACCATTTTATGAAACTGTTAACATGCAAAACACCTCACGACACTACTTTACCCTATCTGAATGCTATATGGGTTATAAATAGAAATCCGTTTTATTTATACGTTTACAAATCACGTTATATCTATGCTAGCTATTTCAACTACAACAATTTGTGTATCCAAGTAAATACAACTTAATTAATGCCATTATCTGTTGGGTTTTGAGCATTCTAACACTCCTAAGTGTACATGCAACCCTAAATACCTTGGATCTATGTTTTCTCTATTATACATGCAAATATGATTATCCAAGGTATTATCCTAACTAGCATACCAAAACATTGATACTAGGATAATAAAATAGATAGAATACATACCTTGTTGTTGTTGCTTGACTCCATGAAGCTTGAGAGCCTAGTGCCCCAAGTATGACACCTCAAATGGTTCACACAACATCATGAACTCTTGGAATAACCATGAGAAGAAGACATACATGTTCAAATCGGCTAGCCCTCAAAATATGTATCACTAGTGCCAATTTCTTGAACTAAAGGGGTTCTTATATAGTGTGGCTATTAGGGTTACACCATGTAACTCATGACTTTACCCATTCCTTATGCTCCATGGGTTTTAACCTCCATGGAGTATCCATGGATCACCACATGGGTTAAACCCAACATAAAGGAATCTTGGATCATAAGCCCACATATATAAGAATGAATGATTTACACAATCAATCCCCATATATTTAACTAGTCTCTTTTTGATCACTAAATTAAGTCCAAATTAATTCTTGATCAATACTAATTAGATAACATGATTTCATATTAATATATTAGAACTTATAATATATTAATATGTCACAAAATGTCTTTTCCTCATAAACGGTCTATCCAAATGTTCCGATGCCATGCAACCCAAATGGACCATGCCGAGTCGGGTCAAGTACATACCAATTGTAGTTATGGACTTAGACACTAATCCAACAGTCTCCCACTTGGATAAGTCTAAAACTATTATTGCGTATGACTTCAGGAACCAACTGGCAATCGTAGCTCTCAAAAGCCGCTGTCGAACTCTGACCTTGTAGATGAACTCTGACCTTTGTCAATGACTTGTCCATTAGATAAGGGATCATATATTCCTCCATTCTAGATATCATATGGATTGAGACATGGATTATAATCATTATCTCTGTCCATTTGTTGTTTCCCGATTTCCGATTTATGACGATTGACTAATTGAACAAATCAAATCAGTCCAGGCCCGGCCGAGCACTTACATTTGTCATCACCAAATCATCGAGGGGCCCACAGATATCGCTTTTATCCCGAAGGTAAAAGGAATGGATAAACTTCGACTCATATGGCTTGTTCTACTACTTGTTGAATCATACACAAAGGCATGTTTTATAACACCGAGTTACCGAATGCGTTTTCGTGCAATCAATGTACAACCAACTCATAGTAACAACTCATATCTCTAGGTTTGAAGAATATAAGATATTATCGTCTCATGATCACTCGTGATAAAATCCATGAAGTGATTCCAATGAGCGCGGGTTGAATCCAATACTCAGAACTTATGAGCACTCATGAGTGTTGTAGCCCCTTGTCCAACATCTTAGACCTCTACAAGCCAACCCATGACAGTCTTGATTCATATCTACTTCCAACATATGACTGACTGTGGATAGTTTGAATAACTTAGTCAATCAGGAAGAACGACCTAGTTATTCTGGAAGTCAAAACATGCAAAATGAAACACAATAATAATAGAATCTAATATGGTATCAAAACCTATGAACATAAATAAAACACCTTTTATTTATCACCATATGATTACACATTATTCATTGTATACTGTTTCAGCTATCAACTTTATTCTTGAATTTAAAACAATAGTTGTCCCATGCTCCAAGCATGTACACTATGTTTTCTAAACACTAGTCATGCCATACACCAAGTATGCATACTATGTTTGTCTATGATCTTCACTTTGTGAATTAGATCAATTGAACATAACTCCAATGATCCTCTTTCACAGTCCCAAATCCTTACTGCAAATGCAAGAATTCCAAATTCATGCCATTTACTGAAATCTGTTAGATTATAAACTTATATGCATTGATCCTCCTGTAATGTTTATGCACAGAGTCAGAAAGACTTGACAACAACCATTATAGAGCATTCCAAAGGAGATCAGCTCCTTGGAAATATCCTTCTTGCATTAAGTTTCCTAATCTTACACAGATTGAATAATTTCTAACTTTAAAACATTTCCAGATTCCATTTTGACTATCACTTCTGAACAAGAGTTGCCTCCTTACAGATTATGTCAATATGGTCCTTCCAGAATTATCACTATACTT
Organism: Lactuca virosa; assembly: GCF_052849685.1. Lineage (NCBI taxonomy): Eukaryota > Viridiplantae > Streptophyta > Magnoliopsida > Asterales > Asteraceae > Lactuca > Lactuca virosa. The sequence continues at coordinate 100,970,594 of NC_136427.1, read as the reverse complement.
CCAACTGTCCTTGAGCAACCAATCTTTGGTAAACCTTAGATTGTCCTCGACAATTGCTTAATCCTTTTAGTCATATCCAGTTCTAGACCTTTTCCCTTCTTAATGCCCCAGGCATTTGGAAAATTTTAGAAAGGATAAATATGGCACATGTAATCGATGCTATATCCGAAGCATATGGGACTCGAGTCATGATGTCTCACACAAAGACTAAACCAGTCTTTTGCTATAACATTTCCATTTATATTTGCCAAGTTCTCATAATTCAGATTATGAAAAGGGATGCCGTAATCATAATCGAATTTTAGAACGCAAATAATGGACCCATATATAGAATTTCCTTATGTTGAGTCATTCCAACTTGAAATTCATATATATATATATATATATATCCTTGACTAAATACGACTTAAAACCTCAATCTAAGCTTTTAGAATTGAAATGAAGTATAATTTTCTCTCCCTTAATTATAGCAAAACAACTTTTTCAACCCCTGCAGCCTCACGAATTGAAACTTTTGTTTTCTATAATTAACATTGCTAACTTGCAACCTTTATCAAAATTATCATGCTCCCACTAACATGATGATTATTAGCATAACACTTATGCTCCCACTAGCTTTGACATGTAATCAGAAATCAGCTGGACTTCTAGAAATCAATACTTTATTGACTTTCTTACCAAAGTTCAGATTTCTGATACTAGATTGCTTTGATAAAACTTTATCAATATCATACACCTTATCTTAGATAGCTCACAGGTGTGTCTAAACAATTTTAAGAACTATGTAAAGGGATGTCGTAATCATAGCCTCGATTGTTTAGACCTTTACCACTTATCACAAGTCCATGTTAGTGTGCTGGTTAACCACACACGCTCCACTAACGACTTTGAGAATGCAAATATCACAATTGCTATCTAGCTAAAATCTACTTAGTGAAAGTGTTTCCTCACCATCATTTTCATGAATCGGAGAGAAACCTTATGACACTTAGATTTTATGGTGTATGAGTTCCTATCCATATGAATTTTGTCAAAACCATAATCACAAGACAAGGTTACTGACAAATCCACACTTATATGGATTAAACTTGTGCAATCTTAAATTCTTGCCATTTGGCAGCTCAAAGGCCTGACATTACTTCCAAGTAGCTGTGCAACCAATTGAGAACTCTAAGAACTCATATGCAAAGCCAACTATAATTGGAATGGACACAGAAATAGTCAACACGATAGGTTATAAACCTCAAGTCGTGTGCTAGTGAAGAACTTTAGGTTTTACTCTTGATTAGTTCTTGAGACTTTCAAGACCTTTTAAGACTCCCACTGTCCTCTTGACATATAAGACTCTCTTGTCAAATATTCAAGAGATAGTGTGGATTCTAATCAAGACAAACACTTCACACAATTGGCCTTAGTTGGTCTTTGTTTTATCCAAAAACATCACAACTTACCAATTTCAAATGTACAAGAGTAGAAACCTTCTACTCTTACATTTGACAAGTGTTTTTAAACCTTCTTTAAGACATGTCACTCAAGTTACAATCTTGGAGTATGACTCTAAGAATTGTTTTGGAATGAAATATGACTCATCTTCTTGATTTAACCACTTCAACAATTCATAACTCCTCTTCTTAGCTACCAGAATGCACTTAGAGGATGAATTGTGATAAGGTCTCTTAATCATTAAGATGATTATATAACATGATACTCAAGTACTCTACCATCTTTTCAGATTTGAGAAACTTTTATCCTTCTGCCTAATTTGATTCTTCTCATTCGTTCTGCCATACACTGAAATTTTTTCCAATGCTTCAGAATTATACTTAAGCCTGTAAGTATAACCATATTTACTAAACTTTAGTAAATCATGACGAATAATCTTATCGATCTTTTGTGGTGGACTTAATCAGTGCACAAGAATGTGTGCTCGATCCTTTACTTGACTCACACATCCATGTGAACAAGTACTTAGTCTTAATTTTTCCAATGCTTGAAAGTTCTTATTCATCATGCTATACAACTTGCATGATTCCAAGTTTCTATCCAACTGAAACTTAGGTGATGAGAATCTTTCCTTATTTGGTAAATTTAGACACTACCACAAATGAAAGAATCAAATTCATATTTCCACTCTTGCTCTTAATGGAATCTTATAAGCAACAATTTTTTCCTCAAATGCCATTGTAAGGATATTTTAAAATAAATAAATCAAATCATCATTTTTCCTTTTATTTTAAAAAACTTTGCGGAAAAACTATCCTTACAATGCAAAAGCACATGAAAACTTTGTTGTTATCTAATCTTATGCAATATATCATAACTCCTAAGATGTAGCTTAAGAATCCGATCTTCAAACTATGCGATAGAAATCCATCTACGTGATCAGATTCAGCATAATCTTTCTTTAAGTTTCTTCACTTTTTTCTTTGATTCTTAAAACATCAACATGTGACCCAGTCACATCATGTATCAAGAATCTCGGAATAGAAACTTAGTAGAGTTAGATAGTGGACTTTACCTGAAGTAGAGTCAAACTTATTGACTTTAACATCCTTAGGTAAATTTGGCAGCTTCGCAACTAATGCCCCTTTCTTTGGCAATGGACCCTTGATAATGGGACTATCTCAGACTTAGCCTCTCTCTTTACCATTTGGTCAACCGAGTTGACTATGGGCGATCCCTTTCCATTGGGAAGAGAGAGCTTTTATGGATATCCAATCTCATCATTGTTAATGTCCATAAAGTTTTAGGAAGTTGATCTTAGCAAATAGATAAGATCATTAAGGGTCTTGTCATAGTCTGTTTCATAGGAGTCCCAAAGGAACTCACTATGTGACTTAGAAAGTGATTGATCATCAGCTTCCTCTAGACTTTGACACCCAACTCTCCCGGCTTGTCAATATGTGACTACATCTCCAAGATGTGATCACACATAGACCTTTGCTTGCCAATAGGGCTTGAGTGACCTTAAACTTTTCAGGAACTTGTGGGTTAGGGAGAATAATTACAGGAGGTGAAAGAAGTATGATTTACATGGGACATCATCTTCATTTAGGAAAGTTTGTTTCAAGAGATTTGGGAAGATCATCTTTTGGGAGATATTCAAGAGAGTTGATTTAAAGTCCTTAATATAACACCCAATATGAAATATTAAGGCTAGGACCCAACAACCTATTTATAACTGGAAGAGGGATGCCGTAATCCAAGTTATAAAATAGTTGAAGGTAGGTAAATGAGGATTTACCAATTTCCACCATGAAAAACGAAATATAATTATGTTGTAATTGGATTTGAAACTCCTAGATCTTTTGAGATTCATTGAACTGTTCAATGGCATGTTTCAATCTCGAGTGTGCCCTTCAGGTTTTGTGACTGGGATGCCGAGGATCACAAAACAAGGTGTGAATAACCATGCAAATATACTTGGTACCCTTAAGTGTTTACCCCTCAATCGATGTGCCGGTTAACCACACACGCTCCATCGATACTATGATAAACATTAAGTTACCCTTTGCCTACCTTGTTAAATCAAGCTAGTGTGCCGGTAAACCACACGCGCTCCACTAACCGACTTAAGCAACGTGCAAAGTGTAATTTCATGGGTTAGCACCTTATTCACATTTTCCTAAGTAACTAAGATTGGGAATTTATAAGTGTTTAATTACTTAGTATTTATCATTAATACTTTTAATGAAGGGAAAATTATAGTCCTTGTCCTACCCGTTCGGCTAACGACCCTCCACCAGTCAAGGAAGCGGTGGGTGAGAGTGGACACCCATTAAACTGCCATTTTATAGGCAGTAACCTTATACCCCCCTTATAGACCGGCTTCGTGAATGAGGCCTACTAACGGTAAGACTGACTTTCTCTTATACATATATATATATATATATATTATTAACTTATAATATTATAAAGTATAAGGGTTGAATTTTAACTTTTAAAATTCTAAGGTCTTAACTTGGAATTAAAGTATTCATAAGAGAAAACTTTTCAAATTCCAAAACTTGAGGGCAAGTTTTGAAATTATTCAAAACTAATTAATTTCATAACTTATGTGTTTAAATTAGTTTTAATTAAAAAACTCTTCAAGTTCCATAACTTGAGGACAAGTTATGGAAGACTTTAAACTAATAAAAGAATGTAACTTTTCTTTATTTTGTAAGTTATGGAATTAATTAAGGTTACACATTTTATTACTTAATGAAGTGACTCTTGAACCTCCATAACTTGAGGACAAGACTCTTCATTTTTGTAACCATTACCAACTTTTATGAGTTTTATGAAACTTAAATGTGACTTTTCATATAACTTGAGGACAAGTTACAAAAATACATTTTAGAATCAAATCTTAGATTAAAATGGATTGAAAACACATAATCAATTAACTTTTCTATTAATCTAAGCAACTCATAAGAACAAGATAATTTAAATCAAACTTTTTCATGTAATTAGCCTAATCACTAAACTAATACAAAACATGAATCTATTGACAATTATATTTGAAATTGGATTAGTATGAACATTACCACATCAAAAACAAGTTTATAAGTTCAAAAACATCTTAGGGTAATGTTTCTAGTCCATTTCTAGCCAAAAAACTCGAAAATATGTTGTCTGGGGCTCCTACTTGTCGAGTGTATCAACCTACTCGCCGAGTAGGATGATTTTCTTCATGGACTCGGCGAGTTCATCAGTGGACTCGGCGAGTAAAGTGCCCAGAATGCCCGAAATTCGACTTTTCCAGCATTTTTCATCAATTTGCATAAAGTATAATTGAAAACAAGCCTAGGCTCTGATACCACTGTTGGGTTTTGAGCATTCTAACACTCCTAAGTGTTCATGCAACCCTAAATACCCTGCATCTATGTTTTCTCTAATATACATGCAAATATGATTATCCAAGGTATTATCCTAACTAGCATACCAAAACATTGATACTAGGATAATAAAATAGATAGAATACATACCTTGTTGTCGTTGCTTGACTCCATGAAGCTTGAGAGCCTAGTGCCCCAAGTGTGACACCGCAAATGGTTCACACAACATCATGAACTCTTGGAATAACCATGAGAAGAAGACATACATGTTCAAATCGGCTAGCCCTCAAAATATGTATCACTAGTGCCAATTTCTTGAACTAAAGGGGTTTTTATATAGTGTGGCTATTAGGGTTACACCATGTAACTCATGACTTTACCCATTCCTTATGCTCCATGGGTTTTAACCTGCATGGAGTATCCATGGATCACCACATGGGTTAAACCCAACATAAAGGAATCTTGGATCATAAGCCCACATATATAAGAATGAATGATTTACACAATCAATCCCCATATATTTAATTAGTCTCTTTTTGATCACTAAATTAAGTCCAAATTAATTCTTGATCAATACTAATTAAATAACATGATTTCATATTAATATATTAGAACTTATAATATATTAATATGTCACAAAATGTCTTTTCCTCATAAACGGTCTATCCAAATGTTTCGATGCCATGCAACCCAAATGGACCATGCCGAGTCGGGTCAAGTACATACCAATTATAGTTATGGACTTAGACCCTAATCCAACATTATCAACACCGTCAAAAGGATAATATCTTCATACAAACTCATATAGATTATATCGGTTATAATTTACAAATCAAATACACTTTTATATCGCACAAAGTTATAAATAAAAATCGTTATTTTTATTTACTAAAAGGGATGTATCAACAATTTTAATGATCTTATTGTTAGCATACAATTTGTGAGACAGAGGCTTTGTTTAGTATTAAATGAGAGTCCTTCCCTTAACCAGAGTCTCCCGTTCGGAGAGCGTGAGTTTGTGTATAGATCTATACGGGACAGACAATCCCATGCCCTGACTGTTAGCTACAGTTGGAACGAAAGTTCTGGGGTTACAAATGTCATTTACTAGAAGAATATCCGTCATATTAGTATGGTTATAGGAACTCGCCACACGGAAACAATAACTCACACACGAACTAATGTACTACTCTATCATACTGGGGGATAATAACTATATGATCACTTAGTATTTACATCAGGGTTATATATGGTTTTCATTTGATAAACAGTGGGATGTATGATTTCAGCCTCATTTCCTGTTCCTTGTTTGGTTGTGGATTTAGGGTAGAATCACTCAATCGACAGTTGGTTCTAGTCTTAGTCATATATAACTTGTAGGGACTAAGTAATCATGATAGGGTATTATCAACATAGTCTAAACACAACGAATCACAACTATTTTATTAGGGAAAATATGGGATTTTCTGGATCTAATACGTTTACTTTAAACACAACGACTCACAACTATTTTTTTAGGGAAAATATGGGATTTTCTGGATCTAATACGTTTACTTTAAACACAACGAATCACAACTATTTTATTAGGGAAAATATGGGATTTTTTGGATCTAATACGTTTACTTTAAACACAACGAATCACAACTATTTTATTAGGGAAAATATGGGATTTTCTGGATCTAATACGTTTACTTTAAACACAACGAATCACAACTATTTTATTAGGGAAAATATGGGATTTTCTGGATCTAATACGTTCATTTTACAACTTAACGAATCATAACACTTTTCATTAGAAAACATCGGATTTTCTGGAAACATATACAAGTATTTTCATATTGATGTGATCACTTAGTGGATATGTTTGGGTTATATAAAATGAAGACTCGATAGATTGTGGAATGTGTGGTTTCCGCCTCATTTCCTCTTCCTTGTTTGGTTGTGGACTTAGGGCAGATCCACTCATTCGACTGTTAGTTCGATCTTTGATTTTATATAACTTATATGCACTAAGTAATCATGGTAGGAACTAGATTTGGTTACTTTTCATATACAAATTTGAAGTATCATTTATCACTCTTTTAAACGTAAGAATCAAATATATTTACCATCAAGGCTAAGGGTTACACTTCAAAATATTAAGAAAATATAGGATTTTCTGTAACATCATACTAACATTTTCAAAGGAACAATAAACTTTCTTTCTAAATCAAATGCTTATGAACTCACCAACTTAAATGTTGATATACTTTCCAAATCACTTGTATTCTCAGGAAACTAATAAGCAGGTACTCGTGCAAGTGTCAAGAAGTTGGAGCATAGTAGCTTCAAGTCTTTGTTTTGGTTATCTACTTTTGAAATCACATTATCTACTTTATGTATTCAATGTAAACACTTTATTATCAATAAAATGGTTGTTGTTGCTTTGATTACTATTTTACAATTGTTATGATACTGTTCATGATGTCCTCTGCCCCTGAATGTTTTCGTCGTTCTGGTTTGGGGGTGTGACAGATTGGTATCAGAGCATTGTTTATAGTGAACTAATAGCTAATAAATTGATATACAACTATAAATACAATGGGACAAAAACACTCTGAGCAAGAGTTATACTTTTAAATATAATAATATTTTTATAAAAGTATACAAGTGTACATATATACAAGTATAGTATCATAATTAAAACAAGACAAAAGTATTAAGATTGTTGAAAAACTCGAGTAGGCCTTGGAATATATAATCAGGTCTGGGATGAATATAGCCTGATCAACTATATTGTTCGAGAGATGATTATCATATGCCTAGGAATAGTCGTGGTGTTGCAACAAGGTCTAAAACTTACCAACCCTTCGTACAAAAGAAATCCTGAAATCAAACATAAATTTAAAATACTATAGGAGTATTTTAGTGCAATAGGAATAACTTATGTGAAAACTAAAAGACCATTACTGGCAGGTCTATAATTGCGGAGTGCATGCTCCAAGGTTATATATAATTAATATTATATAGACATAGAAGTAGTGATCTTCGCTCTACTACCTGTTCCTTGTTTGGTTGTGGTATTAGAGTAGGATCACTTAATCGGAAGTCTATTTAATCTCAATTATACACAATTGGTATACACTGAATAATTATAGGAGGAACCAATAAAGGATCACCATAAAAACTATTAATATCCATTATTCATCCTCATTCTCGCACGACAACATAGTTAGATATAACCACTCCACTACATCAGTAAACAGAAGAGTCAAAGGAGATCAAAAAGTGACTCCTAAAGAGAATCCCGAGAAGGGAACAGACAAGGATCAAGGAAATAGAGAATCAACAAAGACCTGATGCGTCATACTAATAGCTAATAAATTGATTTAACCTAGTGAGTTGGTGATTACACTACTCACACTACGTGTTAGGCTTAATGCTTTTTCTAACATCACAAGTAACAGTAAATTAAAATCATGGAATTTCAAGTGGAGATTTTCAATATAAAAAATTCATAAGTTTATTTTATAAACCTCAGTTGTGAATTGTTTTCAAAACACTTTCGAATCATGATGCGTTTAAAAGCTAAGATAGACAAGCTCTTATGCCATTCGATTTATAACCATATCCAGTATCTTATCAACCTTTCATCTTTAATCAAAACGATGCCTCCTCGTAGATACAACAGGCATAACAACAACATGTCAACAAACCCACCACCGCCTCCCCCACCGTTGGATCCTGTTGCGATCCAAGCTATCATAACTACCGCTGTAGCAGCTGCCATAACTCAAATTCAAGTGAATGGTGCCAGTGGAGCGGGAAGTGGTGCCAACAACTTTAACTTCGGCAATAACCACAGACACTCTAGGGAGTGTACATACAAAGACTTCATGAACTGCAAACCCAAATCCTTTAGTGGAAGCAGAGGAGTCATTGCTCTAATGCAATGGTTCGAGAAAGCAGTATCTATATTCGAGATATGCACATGCCCGGAAGGAAGCAAAGTTAAGTTTGTTGTCTGCACCTTCTCAGATAGGGCTCTTACATGGTGGAATGGCCATGTCAAGTCACTAACACTCACAGTGGCAAATTCAATAGGCTGGGAAGGCCTGAAAGCATTGATGATGGAAGAGTACTGCCCAAGGGGCGAGATACAGAAGCTAGAGCAAGAACTATGGAACCTGACTATGACAGGCTCTGATATAGTAGCCTATACTGATAGGTTCAGTGATCTAGCGGCACTATGCCCCGGGATGGTTACCCCGGAGAATAAGAAAGTGGAGAGTTATATCTGGGGACTAGCCCCTCAGATTCAAGGGCATGTATTAGCTTCAAACCCAACTACTTTCGATAGCGCTAAACGCTTGGCCCAGAGACTCATCGACCATGGAGTCCGCCAAGGCGTGATGACCTCAACTCCTAAGCTAACAGAAATGGACGACTATAAGCGGAAATCATGGAGTAAGAAAGAGGGACCACAAACACAAGAAACCTAGAAAAGACAGCAGATAGATGCTGATTATACTAATACAACACCTGCCACTCTAGCACCTACTAGTCGATATGTTGGGAACCTTTCGAAATGCAATAAGTGTAATTTTCATCACACAGGAGCTTGTCGGAGGATGCATTGCAAGAACTGCCAGAGGAAGGGACACACTACTCGTTTCTGTAGAGTACCAGCACAACCTATCTCGCAGATTCCTGGCTGTTATAGTTGTGGCGAAACGGGACACTTCCAGAGGGATTGTCCAATAACAAGGAACTCTGGTGGAGATGAAGGAATACTAATGATCACCGCAGGAGAGACTACTCCAGAACCCCTGTGAACAACGGTAGGTTTTACGAAGCTTAACTTTTTCTATAGGAATTTTATTATGAACATGTTCAACTATCGAAACAACCAATTGCTAGTAAACGCTAAACAAAGTACAATATTCGCAGTAGTAATAACAAGGATAGACTAAAAACACTGAAAACAAATACGTAGAATGCACTATCGCCCTATCAAACACTTTTCCCCGATTGGCTTAACACCTATTACGAAAGAAGTTTCCTTTGAGCTATTAGAAATGGATTGGCTTGGTCTTCACCATACCAATTGCATGAGCTACAAAACCAAGCTGCCCTAAACTGCGAGTGAGTATGCTAACTATTAGATGAACATAAACCCAAAACCACACGACCTCTATCGGTCGAAGCGATAGAAGGAATAATGAAGGTCCGTTGAAACACCCACGCTAGGAACTAGATTCACTAGAGAAAAAGGAGAACAAATGGATCAGAAGCACATACACCTTTCTTCAACATTTGGAGTCCCAGACGAAATGCGAATTTCGGGACGAAATTCCCTTAAATAGGGGGATAATGTAACAACAGCAAAATTTAGGTAAAAATTTAAAATTTTATAAAACCGTAATTGAGTATACTGAGTGGTAGATATCGTAACTAGGTTTTCAAAAATATAAAGAACACTAAAATCCGAGTTATAACGAAGAAGTTATGACCAATCGAAGATCCGCGACAATGCCGGTAAAACACTATTAGGCGTAAAATGCGAAATTCCAATAAAATACTTTTTAGCCTTAAGTATCTAAATGAAAGTCGTAGATATCATTAAACCGTGAACATACATAAAAAGAACGCCCAAATCTGACTTCGTATGAGGAAGTTATGATTTTTCGAAGTTTCGGTATAGCAGTAGACAGCTAAAAACTCGATATAGAGATCGAGCGGTCTTTAGCCGACACAACCTAAACGGAAGTTGAAGACCCCGACAGTAGGAGTACAACAGTAAAAAGTCTGACGAAAATGGACATCAGATGAAGGAGTTACGGAATTTAAACGGACTTTTCCAGGTCCGGCATGCTAAAAATAAATAATAAAAATAAAGTCAAAATTTGCCGACGGAGTCTAAACGAAAGTTGTAGAGCGTAGTCTCACCTACACGTGGATATAAATAACGTCGAAAACGGAGTTCGTATGAGGAAGATATGAATTTTCGATGTCTATTAAACAATTAAATATTAAATTTAATTCTAAATACCCGATATTATCCGGAGGAGGAGGAGTCACCGGGCTGATCCGAGTTACGCCCAGTGTACTCGGGTGATAGACCTCGGTTCGTCCACGTCGCCCCTACGCCTCTATGCCCTCCCATCCGAAGTACGTATGCAATGACGTCCTGTTACCCCCCGCGTAACCCCGTACGCCCAGCGTACCGAGGCGGTTCAGCCTCCCTATAAAATGGGTGCGAGAGTTCCAGGCATATTTGCTCATTTCTTCTCTTTCTCGTGCCGAAGCTCTGTGTTTAAACCCTCGAAGCCATCCCGACATCCCGGATTTCATATCCAAGTTTGGAAGGAAGTTTTACGCTCCCGAGATTCCCGAGATTCCCGAGAATCCCGAGAAAAATCAACTTTTCCATTTAAAGTTCTGCTCGATTCTTCTCACGACTACTTCAAAACAACCACTTCAATCAAGTGAGTTCATACCCCTACACCTTTTCCAAACTTTTTATATGTTTTATAGGGGGGAAATACAAGTAAACACCCAGTTAATCCCGAGTGAAAACATGAATCTTTTGATAAGCTTTTCTTACTATTGCTACAACCATTTTATGAAACTGTTAACATGCAAAACACCTCACAACACTACTTTACCCTATCTGAATGCTATATGGGTTATAAATAGAAATCCGTTTTATTTATATGTTTACAAATCACGTTATATCTATTCTAGCTATTTCAACTACAACAATTTGTGTATCCAAGTAAATACAACTTAATTAATGTCATTATCAGCACCATCAAAAGGATAATATCTTCATACAAAATCATACAGATTATATCGGTTATAATTTACAAATCAAATACACTTTTATATCGCACAAAGTTATGAATAAAAATTGTTATTTTTATTTACTAAAAGGGATGTATCAACGATTTTAATGATCTTATTGTTAGCGTACAATTTGTGAGACAGAGGCTTTATTTAGTATTAAATGAGAGTGTTTCCCTTAACCAGAGTCTCCCGTTCAGAGAGCGTGAGTTTGTGTATAGATCTATACGGGATAGACAATCCCATGCCCTGACTGTTAGCTACAGTTGGAACGAAAGTTTTGGGGTTACAAATGTCATTTACTAGAAGAATATCCGTCATATTAGTATGGTTATAGGAACTCGCCACGCGGAAACAATAACTCACACACGAACTAATGTACTACTCTATCATACTGGGGGATAATAACTATATGATCACTTAGTATTTACATCAGGGTTATATATGGTTTTCATTTGATAAACAGTGGGATGTATGATTTCAGCCTCATTTCCTGTTCCTTGTTTGGTTGTGGATTTAGGGTAGAATCACTCAATCGACAGTTGGTTCTAGTCTTAGTCATATATAACTTGTAGGGACTAAGTAATCATGATAGGGTATTATCAACATATTCTAAACACAACGAATCACAACTATTTTATTAGGGAAAATATGGGATTTTCTGGATCTAATACGTTTACTTTAAACACAACGAATCACAACTATTTTATTAGGGAAAATATGGGATTTTCTGGATCTAATACGTTTACTTTAAACACAACGAATCACAACTATTTTATTAGGGAAAATATGGGATTTTCTGGATCTAATACATTTACTTTAAACACAACGAATCACACCTATTTTATTAGGGAAAATATGGGATTTTCTTGATCTAATACGTTCATTTTACAACTCAACGAATCATAACACTTTTCATTAGAAAACATCGGATTTTCTGGAAACATATACAAGTATTTTCATATTGATGTGATCACTTAGTGGATATGTTTGGGTTATATAAAATAAAGACTCGATAGATTGTGGAATGTGTGGTTTCCGCCTCATTTCCTGTTCCTTGTTTGGTTGTGGACTAGGGCAGATCCACTCATTCGACTGTTAGTTCGATCTTTGATTTTATATAACTTATATGCACTAAGTAATCATGGTAGGAACTAGATTTGGTTACTTTTCATATACAAATTCAAAGTATCATTCACTCTTTAAACATAAGAATCAAATATATTTACCATCAAGGCTAAGGGTTACACTTCAAACTATTAAGAAAATATAGGATTTTCTGTAATATCATACGAACATTTTCAAATGAACAATAAACTTTCTTTCTAAATCAAATGCTTATGAACTCACCAACTTAAATGTTGATACACTTTCCAAATCACTTGTATTCTCAGGAAACTAATAAGCAGGTACTCGTGCAAGTGTCAAGAAGTTGGAGCATAGTAGCTTCAAGTCTTTGTTTTGATTATCTACTTTTGAAATCACATTATCTACTTTATGTATTCAATGTAAACACTTTATTATCAATACAATGGTTGTTGTTGCTTTGATTACTATTTTATAATTGTTATGATACTGTTCATGATGTCCTCCGCCCCCGAATGTTTCCGCCGTTCTGGTTTGGGGGTGTGACAACCAAGAACACCAAGAACATGCACTTGTTCTTGGTGATTTTGGACCTTCTCGGGTTTCCGGATCGTAAGTACTTCTTCCCAATGCTTGAAACTTGTTAAGAACACTTGTTTAAGTCCTTAGAAATGCCCAGAACTCGTTACCTTCTGGTGTGTGCGGCTGCACACACTCATGTGGCCGCACACCCCTCAAAAACCCTCAAAACACCATTCAAACACCCCTAAAGGCTTCCATATTGTAAGTACCATTCCCCAAGCTTGTTGCTTACTAGATATGAGCCTTAGAAAACGTCCAAAACATTTACATCAAGGTGTGTTTGGCCGCACACACTCATGTGACCGCACACCCCTTTGTTTGGTGCTTTAGGGCTTCCAAAGTGCCTTTCTAGCTTCAACACTTGATGAGCATCAGTCCTACTAGCCCCCCACCATTTGGAAAACGATTTGAGCACACTTTACCATGAGTATGCGGCCGCACACCCATGGCCGCACATTCCCATAAGTGGCCGCACACTCCCTTAGTTTGAATCACACGTGATTCGAACACTTGGTCAAAGTGTTTCCTAGTCCCGTGAAGTGATTCCTTTCATTTAGTTGCTTCCAAGCACTATATTTATGTCAATATATGTCATTATATGTTGTTTAGGACTCGTTAAGTCTCGGGATCTTCATTCGTGGAACTTCTCATCCTTACCCACATACCCGTTTGAAGCACCCCCATCAGGTGAGTTCATACCCCGTAATGAATCTTTTAACTGTTTTAACAGTTTTAAGGGGGGGAATACAAGTTGAACACAATGATAATTGTGTAAATGTTTGTTATAAACATCTTTCAATATGTTACTTTCTAGTTATACAAAACCTTGTTTTTAAGGTACAAACATAATTTAGTAAACGAGTCTTTCCAGTAACAGTCCAAGTAGAACATTAGTAAGCTATAATAGGTATAGTTTAGGAGAATGCTATTCATTACTTCTAGTACAATGAAGCCCACAAAGAGCCAGTTCATACATGAGTCAAACACACGGTGAAGAGAATCAAACAACACCATACAAAACATATAGTGAAGAGAATCAAACAATACCATACAGAGAGAACACATAATTATGAGAACTCATACAGGATCTAACTATACCAATGAATCACTTACTCATTGTTTTAAACAAAAGGTGATAGTTATAATGGGTATACATGATCGTATACTTTAATGTGAATTACACGGCTTGCAAGAATTTGCAGAGGTCGAATTTGGTTCCATTAATCTCTTGACAGGGAGAGCGTCTAGTAGGGGTTCTAGCCTTCACATTATAAACGTAATAAAACAAATGTGTTTTTAGGTTATTAGTACATCCGCATGTCATTATAAATGACAATTGTGTACTTACATTGCCCATTACTTTCATAAAGTGACAGTACCACTTGAAAGTCGAACTATTTTCTAGTTAAGATAGTTATAAACTAGGGAAAATTTACATTTTTACAAACGACAAACGGAACAGTCGAGTGTAGCACATCATAGAAGATGCCTTGGTAGAAGGCTACGATTAAGAGAAAGGACCATAATGCTAGTCTTATGATTCCTTAATGTATACACCACAGGATTTAGATATACTAATAGAGTCCGACAGGTAATAGGATGTGTGCTCTCCGCTTCATTTCCTGTTCCTCGTTTGGTTGTGGGCTTAGAACGAATTCACCCAATCTATTTTCTACCCGATTCTATATATATGTATGCTTAGTATACATTAAGTCATCATAAGGGTACCAGGTATGGGTCAGGTTATAGGACACAGAGTCAAAGCACAGTTTTTCTAGTACAAAACATACTTTCAGTATTTTTGGTATACAAAACTAGAAACTTCCCAGTAAAGGGTTTAATCCATTTTATTAAACCAATACAAATTAAAAGACCTTAGGTCAGTAACTCTATAAAACCTTAGTTTATACACCATGTTTATATATAAAATTAATACCCAATAGGTAGTTGGATGTGTTCTTTCCGTCTTAATCCCTGTTCCTCGTTTGGTTGTGGGCTTAGGGCAGATTCACTTGCTTTCCGCCTTATCCGATATTAGATTATATATAGCAGTATAAACTAAGCTATTATAAAAGTAGTCCCTGTGGTCACTATTTTATTATAATAAATAAGGGTTTTCTTAAGGAACTTTTCATTAGATATAAAGGAACCATTACAATTAAATCCATGAGTAACAAGTGTTTACACAAGGGCTATATACGACGATGACCTAACAACCAATGGGATGTGTGCTATCCGCCTTAATTTCTGTTCCTCCTTTGGTTGTGAGCTTAGGGCAGATGCGCACAATCGATTGTTTGTTTACTCTGAGTCTTATATAACTCGTATCCGCTTATTACCCATAGAAAGGGTTGTAGTGTTATTTACTTAAAACTTACATCAAAGTAGGAAATATATGATTTTCTAGAGGAATAGGCGATCTTTTCAAAACAGAACTCACAACTTACATCATTTTACATCTACATTTTTAACAACACTTTACAGCTTACTCACAACACTAAAATCTTATGAACTCACCAGCATAATTGCTGATCACCCCTTTCAAATAACTTGTATTCTCAGGAGACTATTAGATAGGTGCTCGTGCTGGGAATTCAGAAGATGGAGCATTATGGCTTCAAGTCTTGTTTTGTTATTTGTTTATGAATTCTATGTTTTGTGAACACACACATTGTAAACACTTTCTTTCGAAATGAAATGGTTGTTCATTACTTGTTTACCATATACATATCTCGTGATACTGAACATGACGTCCTCCACCCCCGAACGATTCCGCCGTTCCGGTTTTTGGGTGTGACATTTAAAAGGTCTTAATTGATTAAGAAGTTGAGATAAGCACTTAACAGACAAGCAAAGTCATAAAGTTGGAAACTTTATGTGTTACACCCCGAAACCGATGGCATAAACGTTCCGGGGCGGAGGACGTCATGTGTAGTATCACAACAGTTGTATCATTGTAAGCGAAGTAAACACAACCATTACATTATAATAAGAATATTAACATGGTTTATACATAACCGTATATAACAAAAGTAAAAGACGTGACTTCAGAATGTCCTGCCTTCTCCAAAAGTTGGCAGGAGTACCTGTCTATTGATGCCCTGAGAATACAGGCAGTTTTAAAAATATCAGCATAAAGCTGGTGAGTTCATAAGCGTTTAGTTCAGGTGAAAGAAATGCTTCTTTGATTCTTTGAAAAGTGTTTCCCAAGAAAATCCTATATTTTCTTATGAAAGAAGTTTGATTATTCATATGTTAAACAACCTGTTTACGAAAGGTTTAGTTATCCCAGGAGAATCCTATATTTTCCTTAAAAGTTGATAGTTGGTTATCGATTTTGAAATGAGGTGTACAAGTACCTACCATACTTGTATCGTTAGATGTAGTTTCCTTGAAAAACCCTGTTTACTCTCAGTGAGATGTATTAGCCTTATTACATAAATAAAACTAATAAATAATTAGTGAACTATATCCTATGGGCATTACTAATGCCCTCTAGTAATCAAATCAGTTATTACTTTGAGGTTAGTTCACTTGTTTCATTATTACAAAAGTAAATCTCTGTTATCTAGGTTGCGAGTTTTATAACCATACATTAAACTAGATATGGCATGTAACGGGGCCAGTATACTTTTTATGAATTTGTTACCCTAGGCATGGCTGCCTAACTGTAGCTAGCAGTTTAGGTGCGGGATAGTCAGTCCTATATAGATCTATACATAATAGTCACGCTCTCCCTACAAGAGATTCTGGTTATAAGGGCTAGTCCTACACTCACGAATCCGGTGGAGTGTTACCAAGGACGTGTCTCCAATCCTAAAATAACAAACTTACAAGTAATAGTACCGAAAATCCTGTTTAGGTTTTGTATAAATCCTTTATAAAATATCACATTCTATGATAAGATTTACAAGTTCCTTGCTTTAGTTTTGAAAACTGTTTCTACGAGTTGATTTCTTAATCGATTGGTAAAACGGTTTTCTGAGTTAAAAACATGTTGAACATATAATCATTCTATGCAAAATGAGATAACTTGAGCACAAGTTTCCTTGTACTTTTGCTTGTATTCCCCCCCTGAAAACATGAAAAACTCGGAAAAAGCATAGGGGTATGAACTCACCTGAAGTGAGTGATGCGAATGTAAGATTGGAAAAAGGATGCTAAGTGTCAAGTGAAGTCTTGAGCACACGCACTGATCCTATTTAGCATATAATGACATATATATATATATATATATATATATATATATATATATATATATATATATATATATATATATATATATATATATATATATATATATATATGTATACAATTAGTGTTTACTCAACTAATCCGGTAAAGAATAACACTTTAAGGACTAAGAAATCCTTAATGGAAGTGTTACAATCACTTAGGATTGCATAATGGGGTTGTAAAGCCACTTAAGGGAAGTTTTCGGTCCAAGTGGTTTTCGGTCCATGAATGGTTATCGGTCCATGAAGGTGACCGAAAACTCATGATGTTTGGTGTATGTGGTGATTTTCAAGGGCTTTCAAACATGCATAGGGGTTCTAAGTTTTATCGAAAGCCTTAAGTGAGTTTTAAGGTCTTAAAGGCACCTTTCTTTAGGGTTTTCGGTCAAAGGAGATGCACTATACCGAAAACTCCTTTTGTTCTTGGAAAATGACGATTTCAAGGCCTTAAATAAGAGTTTCAACTAGATAATAAGTGCAGAAAGTAATACTTACGATTTAGAGGCTAAAAGAGTTGATTTTTGGACCAAAACACTAGTGTGTGTTCTTGGTGTTCTTGGTGTTCTTCAAGATTAAACCCAAAAGATAAAGTTAATGGGTGAAATCGAAGGGGGGTGCTAGTTAGGAAGATCTATCAACGATTTAAGGTGAAAGAAACACTTACATTTTTCGAGAACTTGAAGATCAAAGTGAAGAACTCGATGATACTGGAGAGAGAATGGATGTTTTCTGGCTTTAAAAAGGAAAGAATGATCCAAATGATCATGAAATATATATATAGGATGGGGTTTTCGGTCACCTTGACCGAAAACTCCTTTTTGAGGAGATTTTCGGTTTGCTTCATGTCTAGAACTTCAACAAATTCATCCTAACCCCGATTCTTTTGATGCATTTAGTTTAGAATATTCCGTTAGTCCAAAAATATTACTGACGTGAACAGAAATAAATCCGAATTGATTTATTTAAATGCAAAGTCTTTCCTAAACTATCAAATTTGACGGAATTAAATAAAAACCCGAATTTGATTAACGAAAATTGAGTAAGGATAACGGAAAAAGTTTCGGGTTGTCACATTATGACTCTTGAGAGTATTTTAGCTATGGATCTGAAAAATGGACTTGAGTGCTTAAGACATTAAGCACTTATAGAGTTTTGATGCTTTTGGAAGTACGCCCTGCGTACTCGGAGTATGCCCTGCATACGAGGTCAACGATGGTGGTCAACATGCGAGGATGTGAGTACGCCCAACATACCTTCGGAGTACGCCCTGCGTACTCACTCTGTGTTGATTCGGTTGGGTTGACTCAGTTGACTTAATTGGTTTGACCAGTTTGACTTTTACTTTGACCAACGTTGACCTTAAGGGTATTATCGGTAATTTGGGATTTTTATGGAGATTGGTCATTTGGTTGGAATAGGTGTTGGTTAGAGAGATGAGATTTGGAGTCGGGACCTAACCAGCTTTTGTCCAGTTTGTGATGTGAGTTTTCCTCACTGTACTTGCAGGTCGAAGGCACTAAGGTCAGTCCTTTAGATTTGATATCATGTTATGTGATAGTATGTTATCGTGTTGTAGTGATCTGTTAGATCGGTATCGTGGTATATATGATGGTGCTATGCTTAGTGATTTGTAGAATAACCTGACTATCTGTAGACTGTTATATGATTATCTGTTATATGTGCACATATTCCAATATGATAGTTGATTGGGCCTAGGGGTATTCCAACCCGATGGTTGATTGGACCCGACATGCTGTTATTGTATATGTTATCTGTTTATGTGTTGGTACTTTGGGGGATCTCACTAAGTGTTGGCTTACCGTTTTGGCTTATGTTTCAGGTACTTCGGATGACCGCGGGAGGCGAACGCATGACTGTACCCATCCTCTTATTTGTGACATATGGTTTTAGGGGACTCTGATGTTTTGAAAATGTTGGAAAACTATGTTTGTAAGCAATTTATGATTTTGGGTTGGTTTTAAAAAGTTTAAATTTCTTGTGATTCTTATGGGTGTTACAAGTTGGTATCAGAGCCTTGGTTTGAGTGAATTGGAGGAACACTCATGTGAATCCAGTCTCAAACTAAGGAAAAAGATTTTTTTGAAAAATGATTTTCAAATTGTTTTCAATAAGTATACCCCAAATTACCACACTGTTACTTGATATTGTGATATGTTAGAACAACATGCTAGTGACATGCTAGGGATCTTCAGGAATTGCATGATAGAATTTCCTGATTATATGATGCCTGATAACCTAGGGTTTTTACTTATATGAAATTGACATCATTATTGTAGTTGCTTAGTGTATGCATCCTAGTTGTACATAACTAAGATTCTATAGCCTGAGAATGTTTGGTTTAGCCTTATTTCCTATTCTTGTTTGATGAAGGGCTTAGGGTAGAATCAGTTATTCGACTATCTATAAGGTCGAGTGTTATGTATGATTAGCATACACGAGTGCTGCAAGGTTGGTGGAAGTTTCATGGATGGGTTGTGTGGGGTCAGTCGGCCAGTTTCGTAATATTTAGCCTTCCTCTAGGAAGTGAGAATTGAGTGTATGCGTATGCTAGTGTGTATTGTTAGGGTTATTGTGATGATCCTCTAAGAAAAATACGGGTAGGTGTGGAAGGTAGTATGGGTTCGTACTACTGGAAGCACAGGACCCGTACGCGTAGCGGGGAAGTCATAACCCCTAGGGCTTTATTGGGAGTTGGTTCCCCTGGTATGATATGCATTTTGTATGATATCTCCCTGGTTTATTTTCAGTATGGTGATGACGAGACAGATTGATTCGAGATATGGGTCAGGATCGGGAGCTGGTGGCCAGGATAGGCCAACTTTGACTGAGGAGCGAGTGAGGGAGATCATGCAGGAGGAAGTTGTTTCCATCTTTCGGGAATAGTTTCCAGAGATGTTTGGGTCTATTATGACTACCATGGTGGAGTACTTTGACGAGCGTTATGCTGCATTGTCTGAGGCTGCTTCTGCAGCAGCCACCACGGCCGTTGCAGCAGCAGGGATTGGTGCTTGGAGAGCGTTTCAGTATCGGGACTTCGACAATATGAATCCCCGGACAATTGTTGGAGTTCAGTATCCGATCATAGCCATGAGGTGGCTTTCTGACATTAGGGGATGCTTCTTCACTTGCTCTTGCCCAGCTGACCAGAAGGTCAGGTGCTCTGAACCTTCTTACGAAGGATTGGTGGAGACTTGTTACCAGCTCGTATTCTCCTGAGCAGAGGACTGCAGTGACTTGGGAGCAGTTTTTGGAGATGATCCGTTCTAGATATGTTCTGCAGGCTTAGCGTGAGAGGTTGGCCCAGGATTATTTGGACTTGAGACTGGGGACTAAGTCGGTGACGGAGATCACCAAGATGTTCACAGAGAGGGCCATGTTTTGTCATGAGTTTGCTGCTACTGAGCAAGCTAAGATGAGTCGTTACTTGAGCATGCTCAAGACGAACATCTGGCAGTTTGTATCCAACCGACTTTTTGGTTCATTGTTGGAGTTGCAGGAGGCCGTCAGGCGGCATGAGATTAAGATGGAGCTCCAGACGAGGGAGCAGAGACTGTCCCCGACGTAGTCGTAGCCTGCACTGAAGCGATTCATGGCTAGTAATACTAGATATGGGAGTCAGAAGGTCCACACTTATGGGAAGTATGACAAGGTTCAAGATGGATCTTGTCGATCCTCTTCGGGATGCCACAAATGTGGCAAGGAGGGTCATATTGCGAGGGACTGTCTGCGGCAGGCTCCAGTATCCAGCATCAAGATTTGTTATCGTTGTGATCAGTTGGGCCATATGAAGGCCCAATGGCCCTTGCTTGCTGCTAGGCTGGTGCAGGCTCCATCGCTGGCTACTTTAAGGATCACGGATGGGAGTTAGGGCAGGGCAGAGCCTCCGAGGGCTCGGGGTCACACTTTCTAGTTCATGACAGAGGAGGACAGGTCGGCACCAGACATCATGACCGGTATGTTTCTATTTATATTTCTATGGATGATATTCAGGTCGATGAGTGCCAGAACTATGTCGAGAGGTCGTTAGCTATTCTAGAAAGAAATATGAAGGTCCTGCGCAACAAGGACATACCTTTGGTAAAGGTACATTGACAACATCAGAGAGACTCCGAATGGACCTGGGAGCCGGAGGCTAAGATGTCGGGGCATTATCCTGAGTTATTCTCTGCTGCATACTTCGAGGAAGAAGTCTAGTTCAAGTATGGGAGAATTGTAAGTCCCCAATCTGCTTGTGTATTAATCAGATCCGTTTGATGGTGCGGAAATCATGGAGTAAGAAAGAGGGACCACAAACACAAGAAACCTAGAAAAGACAACAGATAGATGTTGATTATACTACTACAACACCTGCCACTCCAGCACCTACTAATCGATATGCTGGGAACCTTCCGAAATGCAATAAGTGTAATTTTCATCACACAGGAGCTTGTCGGAGGATGCATTGCAAGAACTGCCATAGGAAGGGACACACTACTCGTTTCTGTAGAGTACCAGCACAACCTATCTCGCAGATTCCTGGCTGTTATAGTTGTGGCGAAACGGGACACTTCCAGAGGGATTGTCCAATAACAAGGAACTCTGGCGGAGATGAAGGAATACTAATGATCACCGCAGGAGAGACTACTCCATAACCCCTATGAACAACGGTAGGTTTTACGAAGCTTAACTTTTTCTATAGGAATTTTATTATGAACATGTTCAACTATCGAAACAACCAATTGCTAGTAAACGCTAAAAAAAGTACAATATTCGCAGTAGTAATAACAAGGATAGACTAAAAACACTGAAAACAAATACGTAGAATGCACTATCGCCCTATCAAACACTTTTCCCCGATTGGCTTAACACCTATTACGAAAGAAGTTTCCTTTGAGCTATTAGAAATGGATTGGCTTGGTCTTCACCATACCAATTGCATGAGCTACAAAACCAAGCTGCCCTAAACTACGAGTGAGTATGCTAACTATTAGATGAACATAAACCCAAAACCACACGACCTCTATCGGTTTGAAGCGATAGACGGAATAATGAAGGTCCGCTGAAAAACCCACGCTAGGAACTAGATTCACTAGAGAACAAGGAGAACAAATGGATCAGAAGCACATACACCTTTCTTCAACATTTGGAGTCCCAGACGAAATGCGAATTTCGGGACGAAATTCCCTTTAACAGGGGGATAATGTAACAACAGCAAAATTTAGGTAAAAATTTAAACTTTTATAAAACCGTAATTGAGTATACTGAGTGGTAGATATCGTAACTAGGTTTTCGAAAATATAAAGAACACTAAAATCCGAGTTATAACGAAGAAGTTATGACCAATCGAAGATCCGTGACAATGCCGGTAAAACACTGTTAGGCGTAAAATGCAAAATTCCAATAAAATACTTTTTAGCCTTAAGTATCTAAATGAAAGTCATAGATATCATTAAACCGTGAACATACATAAAAAGAACGCCCAAATCTGACTTCGTATGAGGAAGTTATGATTTTTCGAAGTTTCGGTATAGCAGTAGACAGCTAAAAACTCGATATAGAGATCGAGCGGTCTTTAGCCGACACAACCTGAACGGAAGTTGAAGAGCCCGACAATAGGAGTACAACAGTAAAAAGTCTGACGAAAATGGACATCAGATGAAGGAGTTACGAAATTTAAACGGACTTTTCTAGGTCCGGCCCGCTAAAAATAAATAATAAAAATAAAGTCAAAATTTGCCGACGGAATCTAAACGATAGTTGTAGAGCGTAGTCTCACCTACACGTGGATATAAATAACGTTGAAAACGGAGTTCGTATGACGAAGATATGAATTTTCGATGTTTATTAAATAATTAAATATTAAATTTAATTCTAAATACCCGATATTATCCGGAGGAGGAGGAGTCACCGGGCTAATCCGAGTTACGCCCAGCGTACCCTCGTACGCCCAGCGTACTCGGGTGATAGACCTCGGTTCGTCCACGTCGCCCCTACGCCTCTATGCCCTCCCATCCGAAGTACGTATGCAATGACGTCCCGTTACGCCCCGCGTAACCCCGTACGCCCAGCGTACCGAGGCGGTTCAGCCTCCCTATAAAATGGGTGCGAGAGTTCCGGGCATATTTGCTCATTTCTTCTCTTTCTCGTGCCGAAGCTCTGTGTTTAAATCCTCGAAGCCATCCCGACATCCCGGATTTCATATCCAAGTTTGGAAGGAAGTTTTACGGTCCCGAGATTCCCGAGATTCCCGAGAATCCCGAGAAAAATCAACTTTTCCACTTAAAGTTCTGCTCGATTCTTCTCACGACTACTTCAAAACAACCACTTCAATCAAGTGAGTTCATACCCCTACACCTTTTCCAAACTTTTTATATGTTTTATAGGGGGGAAATACAAGTAAACACCCGGTTAATCCCGAGTGAAAACATGAATCTTTTGATAAGCTTTTCTTACTATTGCTACAACCATTTTATGAAACTGTTAACATGCAAAACACCTCACGACACTACTTTACCCTATCTGAATGCTATATGGGTTATAAATAGAAATCCGTTTTATTTATACGTTTACAAATCACGTTATATCTATGCTAGCTATTTCAACTACAACAATTTGTGTATCCATGTAAATACAACTTAATTAATGCCATTATCAGCACCGTCAAAAGGATAATATCTTCATACAAAATCATACAGATTATATCGGTTATAATTTACAAATCAAATACACTTTTATATCGCACAAAGTTATAAATAAAAATCATTATTTTTATTTACTAAAAGGGATGTATTAACGATTTTAATGATCTTATTGTTAGCGTACAATTTGTGAGACAGAGGCTTTATTTAGTATTAAATGAGAGTCCTTCCCTTAACCAGAGTCTTCCGTTCGGAGAGCGTGAGTTTGTGTATAGATCTATATGGGATAGACAATCCCATGCCCTGACTGTTAGCTACAGTTGGAACAAAAGTTTTGGGGTTACAAATGTCATTTACTAGAAGAATATCCGTCATATTAGTATGGTTATAGGAACTCGCCACGCGGAAACAATAACTCACACACGAACTAATGTACTACTCTATCATACTGGGGGATAATAACTATATGATCATTCGACTGTTAGTTCGATCTTTGATTTTATATAACTTATATGCACTAAGTAATCATGGTAGGAACTAGATTTGGTTACTTTTCATATACAAATTCGAAGTATCATTCACTCTTTAAACGTAAGAATCAAATATATTTACCATCAAGGCTAAGGGTTACACTTCAAACTATTAAGAAAATATAGGATTTTCTGTAATATCATACGAACATTTTCAAAGGAACAATAAACTTTCTTTCTAAATCAAATGCTTATGAACTCACCAACTTAAATGTTGATACACTTTCCAAATCACTTGTATTCTCAGGAAACTAATAAGCACGTACTCGTGCAAGTGTCAAGAAGTTGGAGCATAGTAGCTTCAAGTCTTTGTTTTGGTTATCTACTTTTGAAATCACATTATCTAGTTTATGTATTCAATGTAAACACTTTATTATCAATACAATGGTTGTTGTTGCTTTGATTACTATTTTATAATTGTTATGATACTGTTCATGATGTCCTCCGCCCCCGAATGTTTCCGCCGTTCTGGTTTGGGGGTGTGACAACCAAGAACACCAAGAACACGCACTTGTTCTTGGTGATTTTGGACCTTCTCGGGTTTCCGGATCGTAAGTACTTCTTCCCAATGCTTGAAACTTGTTAAGAACACTTGTTTAAGTCCTTAGAAATGCCCAGAACTCGTTACCTTCTGGTGTGTGCGGCTGCACACACTCATGTGGCCGCACACCCCTCAAAAACCCTCAAAACACCATTCAAACACCCCTAAAGGCTTCCATATTGTAAGTACCATTCCCCAAGCTTGTTGCTTACTAGATATGAGCCTTAGAAAACGTCCAAAACATTTTCATCAAGGTGTGTTTGGCCGCACACACTCATGTGACCGCACACCCCTTTGTTTGGTGCTTTAGGGCTTCCAAAGTGCCTTTCTAGCTTCAACACTTGATGAGCATCAGTCCTACTAGCCCCCCACCATTTGGAAAATGATTTGAGCACACTTTACCATGAGTATGGGGCCGCACACCCATGGCCGCACATTCCCATAAGTGGCTGCACACTCCCTTAGTTTGAATCACACGTGATTCGAACACTTGGTCAAAGTGTTTCCTAGTCCCGTGAAGTGATTCCTTGCATTTAGTTGCTTCCAAGCACTATATTTATGTCAATATATGTCATTATATGTTGTTGAGGACTCGTTAAGTCTCGGGATCTTCATTCGTGGAACTTCTCATCCTTACCCACATACCCGTTTGAATCACCCCCATCAGGTGAGTTCATACCCCGTAATGAATCTTTTAACTGTTTTAACTGTTTTAAGGGGGGAATACAAGTTGAACACAATGATAATTGTGTAAATGTTTGTTATAAACATCTTTCAATATGTTACTTTCTAGTTACACAAAACCTTGTTTTTAAGGTACAAACATAATTTAGTAGATAAACGAGTCTTTCCAGTAACAGTCCAAGTAAAACATTAGTAAGTTATAATAGGTATAGTTTAGGAGAATGCTATTCATTACTTCTAGTACAATGAAGCCTACAAAGAGCCAGTTCATACATGAGTCAAACAGACAGTGAAGAGAATCAAACAATACCATACAAAACATATAGTGAAGAGAATCAAACAATACCATACAGAGAGAACACATAATTATGAGAACTCATACAGGATCTAACTATACCAATGAATCACTAACTCATTGTTTTAAACAAAAGGTGATAGTTATAATGGGTATACATGATCGTATACTTTAATGTGAATTACACGGCTTGCAAGAATTTGCAGAGGTCGCATTTGGTTCCATTAATCTCTTGACAGGGAGAGCGTCTAGTAGGGGTTCTAGCCTTCACATTATAACCGTAATAAAACAAATATGCTTTTAGGTTATTAGTACATCCGCATGTCATTATAAACGACAATTGTGTACTTACATTGCCCATTACTTTCATAAAGTGACAGTACCACTTGAAAGTCGAACTATTTTCTAGTTAAGATAGTTATAAACTAGGGAAAATTTACATTTTTACAAACGACAAACGGAACAGTCGAGTGTAGCACATCACAGAAGATGCCTTGGTAGAAGGCTACGATTAAGAGAAAGGACCATAATGCTAGTCTTATGATTCCTTAATGTATACACCACAGGATATTGATATACTAATAGAGTCTGACGGGTAATAGGATGTGTGCTCTCCGCTTCATTTCCTGTTCCTCGTTTGGTTGTGGGCTTAGAACGAATTCACCCAATCTATTTTCTACCCGATTCTATATATATGTATGCTTAGTATACATTAAGTCATCATAAGGGTACCAGGTATGGGTCAGGTTATAGGACACAGAGTCAAAGCACAGTTTTTCTAGTACAAAACATACTTTCAGTATTTTTGGTATACAAAACTAGAAACTTTCCAGTAAAGGGTTTAATCCATTTTATTAAACCAGTACAAATTAAAAGACCTTAGGTGAGTAACTCTATAAAACCTTAGTTTATACACCATGTTTATATATAAAATTAATACCCAATAGGTAGTTGGATGTGTGCTTTCCGCCTTAATCCCTGTTCCTCGTTTGGTTGTGGGCTTAGGGCAGATTCACTTGCTTTCCGCCTTATCCGATATTAGATTATATATAGCAGTATAAACTAAGCTATTATAAAAGTAGTCCCTGTGGTCACTATTTTATTATAATAAATAAGGGTTTTCTTAAGGAACTTTTCATTAGATATAAAGGAACCATTACAATTAAATCCATGAGTAACAAGTGTTTACACAAGGGCTATATACGACGATGACCTAACAACCAATGGGATGTGTGCTATCCGCCTTAATTTCTATTCCTCCTTTGGTTGTGAGCTTAGGGCAGATGCGCACAATCGATTGTTTGTTTACTCTGAGTCTTATATAACTCGTATCCGCTTAGTACCCATAGAAAGGGTTGTAGTGTTATTTACTTAAACTTACATCAAAGTAGGAAATATATGATTTTCTAGAGGAATAGGCGATCTTTTCAAAACAGAACTCACAACTTACATCATTTTACATCTACATTTTTAACAACACTTTACATCTTACTCACAACACTAAAATCTTATGAACTCACCAGCTTAATTGCTGATCACCCCTTTCAAATAACTTGTATTCTCAGGAGACTATTAGACAGGTGCTCGTGCTGGGAATTCAGAAGATGGAGCATTATGGCTTCAAGTCTTGTTTTGTTATTTGTTTATGAATTCTATGTTTTGTGAACACACACTTTGTAAACACTTTCTTTCGAAATGAAATGGTTGTTCATTACTTGTTTACCATATACATATCTCGTGATACTGAACATGACGTCCTCCACCCCCGAACGATTTCGCCGTTCCGGTTTTTGGGTGTGACATTTAAAAGGTTTTAATTGATCAAGAAGTTGAGATAAGCACTTAACGGACAAGCAAAGTCATAAAGTTGGAAACTTTATGTGTTACACCCCGAAATCGATGGCATAAACGTTCCGGGGATGAGGACGTCATGTGTAGTATCACAACAGTTGTATCATTGTAAGCGAAGTAAACACAACCATTACATTATAATAAGAATATTTACATTGTTGAAAACATGGTTTATACATAACCGTATATAACAAAAGTAAAAGACGTGACTTCAGAATGTCCTGCCTTCTCCAAAAGTTGGCAGGAGTACCTGTCTATTGATGCCCTGAGAATACAGGCAGTTTTAAAAATATCAGCATAAAGCTGGTGAGTTCATAAGCGTTTAGTTCAGGTGAAAGAAATGCTTCTTTGATTCTTTGAAAAGTGTTTCCCAAGAAAATCCTATATTTTCTTATGAAAGAAGTTTGATTATTCATATGTTAAACAGCCTGTTTACGAAAGGTTTAGTTATCCCAGGAGAATCCTATATTTTCCTTAAAAGTTGATAGTTGGTTATCGATTTTGAAATGAGGTGTACAAGTATCTACCATACTTGTATCGTTAGATGTAGTTTCCTTGAAAAACCCTGTTTACTCTCAGTGAGATGTATTAGCCTTATTACATAAATAAAACTAATAAATAATTAGTGAACTATATCCTATGGGCATTACTAATGCCCTCTAGTAATCAAATCAGTTATTACTTTGAGGTTAGTTCACTTGTTTCATTATTACAAAAGTAAATCTCTGTTATCTAGGTTGCGAGTTTTATAACCATACATTAAACTAGGTATGGCATGTAACGGGGCCAGTATCCTTTTTATGAATTTGTTACCCTAGGCATGGCTGCCTAACTGTAGCTAGCAGTTTAGGTGCGGGATAGTCAGTCATGTATAGATCTATACACAATAGTCACGCTCTCCCTACAAGAGATTCTGGTTATAAGGGCTAGTCCTACACTCACGAATCCGGTGGAGTGTTACCAAGGACGTGTCTCCAATCCTAAAATAACAAACTTACAAGTAATAGTACCAAAAATCCTGTTTAGGTTTTGTATAAATCCTTTATAAAATATCACATTCTATGATAAGATTTACAAGTTCCTTGCTTTAGTTTTGAAAACTGTTTCTACGAGTTGATTTCTTAATCGATTGGTAAAACGGTTTTCTGAGTTAAAAGCATGTTGAACATATAATCATTCTATGCAAAATGAGATAACTTGAGCACAAGTTTCCATGTACTTTTGCTTGTATTCCCCCCTGAAAACATGAAAAACTCGGAAAAAGCATAGGGGTATGAACTCACCTGAAGTGAGTGATGCGAATGTAAGATTGGAAAAAGGATGCTAAGTGTCAAGTGAAGTCTTGAGCACACGCACGGATCCTATTTAGCATATAATGACATATATATATATATATATATATATATATATATATATATATATATATATATATATATATGTATATATATATATATATATATATATATATATATACAATTAGTGTTTACTCAACTAATCCGGTAAAGAATAACACTTTAAGGACTAAGAAATCCTTAATGGAAGTGTTACAATCACTTAGGATTGCATAAGGGGGTTGTAAAGCCACTTAAGGGAAGTTTTTGGTCCAAGTGGTTTTCGGTCCATGAAGGGTTTTCGGTCCATGAAGGTGACCGAAAACTCATGATGTTTGGTGTATGTGGTGATTTTCAAGGGATTTCAAACATGCATAGGGGTTCTAAGTTTTATCTAAAGCCTTAAGTGAGTTTTAAGGTCTTAAAGGCATCTTTCTTTAGGGTTTTCGGTCAAAGGAGATGCACTATACCGAAAACTCCTTTTGTTCTTGGAAAATGACGATTTCAAAGCCTTAAATAAGAGTTTCAACTAGATAATAAGTGCAGAAAGTAATACTTACGATTTAGAGGCTAAAAGAGTTGACCAAAACACTAGTGTGTGTTCTTGGTGTTCTTCAAGATTAAACCCAAAAGATGAAGTTAATGGGTGAAATCGAAGGGGGGTGCTAGTTAGGAAGATCTATCAACGATTTAAGGTGAAAGAAACACTTACATTTTTCGAGAACTTGAAGATCAAAGTGAAGAACTCGATGATACTGGAGAGAGAATGGATGTTTTCTGGCTTTAAAAAGGAAAGAATGATCCAAATGATCATGAAATATATATATATAGGATTGGGTTTTCGGTCACCTTGACCGAAAACTCCTTTTTGAGGAGATTTTCGGTTTGCTTCATGTCTAGAACTTCAACAAATTCATCCTAACCCCGATTCTTTTGATGCATTTAGTTTAGAATATTCCGTTAGTCCAAAAATATTACTGACGTGAACAGAAATAAATCCGAATTGATTTATTTAAACGCAAAGTCTTTCCTAAACTATCAAATTTGACGGAATTAAATAAAAACCCGAATTTGATTAACGGAAATTGAGTAAGGATAACGGAAAAAGTTTCGGGTTGTCACATTATGACTCTTGAGAGTATTTTAGCTATGGATCTGAAAAATGGACTTGAGTGCTTAAGACATTAAGCACTTATTGAGTTTTGATGCTTTTGGAAGTACGCCCTGCGTACTCGGAGTATGCCCTGCATACGAGGTCAACGATGGTGGTCAACATGCGAGGATGTGAGTACGCCCAACATACCTTCGGAGTACGCCCCGCGTACTCACTCTGAGTTGATTCGGTTGAGTTGACTCAGTTGCGTTGACTCAGTTGACTTAATTGGTTTGACCAGTTTGACTTTTACTTTGACCAAGTTTGACCTTTAGGGTATTTTCGGTAATTTGGGATTTTGATGGAGATTGGTCATTTGGTTGGAATAGGTGTTGGTTAGAGAGATGAGATTTGGAGTCGGGACCTAACCAACTTTTGTCCAGTTTGTGATGTGAGTTTTCCTCACTGTACTTGCAGGTCGAAGGCACTAAGGTCAGTCCTTTAGATTTGATATCCTGTTATGTGATAGTATGTTATCGTGTTGTAGTGATCTGTTAGATCGGTATCGTGGTATATATGATGATGCTATGCTTAGTGATTTGTAGAATAACCTGACTATCTGTAGACTGTTATAAGATTATCTGTTATATGTGCACATATTCCAATATGATAGTTGATTGGGCCTAGGGGTATTCCAACCCGATGGTTGATTGGACCTGACATGCTGTTATTATATATGTTATCTGTTTATGTGTTGGTACTTTGGGGGATCTCACTAAGTGTTGGCTTACCGTTTTGGCTTATGTTTCAGGTACTTCGGATGACCGCGGGAAAGCGAACGCATGATTGTACACATCCTCTTGTTTGTGACTTATGGTTTTAGGGGACTCTGATGTTTGAAAATGTTGGAAAACTATGTTTGTAAACAATTTATGATTTTGGGTTGGTTTTAAAAAGTTTAAATTTCTTGTGATTCTTATGGGTGTTACAAGTTGGTATCAGAGCCTTGGTTTGAGTGAATTGGAGGAACACTCATGTGAATCCAGTCTCAAACTAAGGAAAAAGATTTTTTTGAAAAATGATTTTCAAATTGTTTTCAAAATAATCAAGGACGATGCGATGTGTACGATCAGTCGGATCCAATAAGTATACGCCAAATTACCACAGTGTTACTTGATATTGTGATATGTTAGAACAACATGCTAGTGATAGGCTACGGATCTTCAGGAATTGCATGATAGAATTTCCTGATTATATGATGCCTGATAACCTAGGGTTTTTCCTTATATGAAATTGACATCATTATTGTAGTTGCTTAGTGTATGCATCCTAGTTGTACATAACTAAGATTCTATAGCCTGAGAATGTTTGGTTTAGCCTTATTTCCTATTCTTGTTTGATGAAGGGCTTAGGGTAGAATCAGTTATCTGACTATCTATAAGGTCGAGTGTTATGTATGATTAGCATACACGAGTGCTGCAGGGTTGGTGGAAGTTTCATGGATGGGTTGTGTGGGGTCAGTCGGCCAGTTTCGTAATATTTAGCCTTCCTCTAGGAAGTGAGAATTGAGTGTATACGTATGCTAGTGTGTATTGTTAGGGTTATTGTGATGATCCTCTAAGAAAAATACGGGTAGGTGTGGAAGGTAGTATGGGCTCGTACTACTGGAAGCACAGGACCCGTACGCGTAGCAGGGAAGTCATAACCCCTAGGGCTTTATTGGGAGTTGGTTCCCCTGGTATAATATGCATTTTGTATGATATCTCCCTGGTTTATTTTCAGTATGGTGATGACGAGACAGTTTGATGCGAGATATGGGTCAGGATCGGGAGCTGGTGGCCAGGATAGGCCAACTTTGACTGAGGAGCGAGTGAGGGAGATCATGCAGGAGGAAGTTGTTTCCATCTTTCGGGAATAGTTTCCAGAGATGTTTGGGTCTATTATGACTACCATGGTGGAGTACTTTGACGAGCGTTATGCTGCATTGTCTGAGGCTGCTTCTGCAGCAGCCACCGCGGCCGTTGCAGCAGCAGGGATTGGTGCTTGGAGAGCGTTTCAGTATCGGGACTTCGACAATACGAATCCCCCGACAATTGTTGGAGTTCAGGATCCGATCATAGCCATGAGGTGGCTTTCTGACATTAGGGGATGCTTCTTCACTTGCTCTTTCCCAGCTGACCAGAAGGTCAGGTGCTCTGAACCTTCTTACGAAGGATTGGTGGAGACTTGTTACCAGCTCGTATTCTCCTGAGCAGAGGACTGCAGTGACTTGGGAGCAGTTTTTGGAGATGATCCGTTCTAGATATGTTCCGCAGGCTTAGCGTGAGAGGTTGGCCCAAGATTATTTGGACTTGAGACTGGGGACTAAGTCGGTGACGGAGATCACCAAGATGTTCACAGAGAGGGCCATGTTTTGTCATGAGTTTGCTGCTACTGAGCAAGCTAAGATGAGTCATTACTTGAGCATGCTCAAGACGAACATCTGGCAGTTTGTATCCAACCGACTTTGTGGTTCATTGTTGGAGTTGCAGGAGGCCGTCAGGCGGCATGAGATTAAGATGGAGCTCCAGACGAGGGAGCAGAGACTGTCCCCGACGTAGTCGTAGCCTACACTGAAGCGATTCATGGCTAGTAATACTAGATATGGGAGTCAGAAGGTCCACACTTATGGGAAGTATGACAAGGTTCAAGATGGATCTTGTCGATCCTCTTCGGGATGCCACAAATGTGGCAAGGAGGGTCATATTGCGAGGGACTGTCTGCGGCAGGCTCCAGTATCCAGCATCAAGATTTGTTATCGTTGTGATCAGTTGGGCCATATGAAGGCCCAATGGCCCTTGCTTGCTGCTAGGCTGGTGCAGGCTCCATCGCTGGCTACTTTAAGGATCACGGATGGGAGTCAGGGCAGGGCAGAGCCTCCGAGGGCTCGGGGTCACACTTTCTAGTTCATGACAGAGGAGGACAGGTCGGCACCAGACATCATGACCGGTATGGTTCTATTTATATTTCTATTGATTATGTTTTATGTTATGCTACTGTTTATGCTCCTAATAGGTACGTTCTTAGTGAACTCTTTGCTTTCCCTTGTATTATTTGACTCGAGCGTGAGTCGGTCCTTTGTATCTCGATCATTTAGTAGGGAGTTTGATATGCCTATTGGGGAGTTAGAGTGCCTGTTGTGGGTTTCCATCGCCAACGAACACCAAGTTTCTGCATCCATAGTGTATCAGGGTTGTATATTGGAGATCTTCGGAGTGCCTTATCCGATTGATCTAATCCCTATCCCCATGGGGGATGTATGTGTGATAGTAGGTATGGAATTGTTGGATTAATGTCTAAGTCCATAACTATATTTGGTATGTACTTGACCTGACCCGGCATGGTCCATTTGGGTTGCACTTCACCGGCACAATTTATATGGATAGTCTTTTGAGAATAGTATATTTATGATTTATATTAATATATTATAAGTTCTAATATATTAATATGGAATCATATTATTTAATTAGTATTGATCAAGAATTAATTTAGAATTAATTAAGTGATCAAAAAGAACTAATTAAATATGGACTCTTATATATATGGAATGGGCCAAGTTCATTTAGGTTGGGCTAAGCTTTCATGGATGGTCCATGGAGCTTTTAACCAATGGATCCTATGTAAATGAAAGGTCATGGGTATTAGGGTTTACATGGATGTAACCCTAATCCTCCATAATATATAAAGGGGTCCTTGGCTCACAAAATTTTAACAAGGGTGTGAAAATAAGAGTGGGCCGATTTTAGTGTGCATACATATTCTCTCAAGTTCTTCCAAGGTGTTTTGGTGATTTGTGATTCCATTTGAGGCTTCCACACTATTGGGGCTAAGCTCTTAAAGCTTGAAGACATCAAGCTACATCAAAAATGTATGTCATCTAACTAGAACTTTGTAGTATAGGTGCTTCAAAATATGCTAGTTAGGATGAAACCTTGGAATAGTTAATATTTGCATGTATAATAGAGAAAACATAGATCCAAGGTTTATAGGGTTGCATGTACACCATAGGAGTGTTAGAATGCTCAAAACCCAACAGTGGTATCAGAGCCAGGTTGTTTTCTGTTATATTGATGCAAATGTTTTATTTTCAAGTTGAAAAAAAAAGAAAAAAAAACATGACGTTTGTCAAATTTTAAGATAATTACTTGTGTTGTGAAAAACGAATTATTTGTAAAATTTGAATCATTTGTTATATGAGTTGAATTAGGTCAAATTTAGTAAAAGATAAAATGAAATGATTATTTTATTAGTTTTAAAAGTTTGATCTAAATGTTTTAAGGAGTTACATATTTTGTCATAAAATTTTAGAGCTCAAAAGTTTTTTTTTAAAGTTGTGATCTTAAGGGTTTTTGAAACTTCCATAAGTTATGGATATGAAAGTTTTTTTTTTAAAAAAAAAAAATTTTTGATTCAAAGTTTTTATGGAGTGACAAAATTTGGTGTTAATGTTTTAAAGAATTCCATAACTTGTTCTTAAGTTATGGAACTTGGAAAGTTTCATCATAAAACACCATTAATTCCATAAGTTATGGAATCCAAAGGTTTTCAAGAATTACAAAACTTGCCCTCAAGTTTTGGAATTTGAGAAAAGTTTTTTATGAAAAAAAAAGAATTGAATTCTAAAACTCTCGGGTTCATAACTTAAACAATTAATTAAATGGTTTTAATTTTCAGTTTAATAATTGGAATTATGATGTTTTGTTGAATAGTTCAAATTAACTCTTATGGACTTTATTAATAGTTAATTAAAGCGTTTAATTAAAAGAGTATTATTACTCCATAAATATATGGTTTGAGTTTAATTAAATTAAAAGTCTAGTTTAATTAATAGATTAAACCACCAAGTATTTTAAATGTCTAAAATACACCCTTATACTATTATAATATTAAAAGTTTAATATATTATATGTATAAGAGCAAGTCGTCTTACCATTAGTAGGCCTCATTCACGAAGTCGGTCTATAAGGGGGGTATAAGGTTACTGCCTATAAAATGGCAGTTTAATGGGTGTCCACTCTCACTCACCGCTTCCTTGACCGGTGGAGGGTCGTTAGCCGAACAGGTAGGACAAGGACTATAATTCTCCTTTCATTATAAGTATAATGATAAATACTAAGTAACTAAACACTTATAAATTCCCAATCTTAGTTACTTAGGAAAATGTGAATAAGGTGCTAAGCCATGAAATTACACTTTGCACTTTGTTTAAGCTGTTAGTGGAGCGTGTGTGGTTAACCGGCACACTAACCTGGACTTAACAAGGTAGGCAAAGGGTAACTTAATGTTTATCATAGTATCGTTGCAGCGTGTGTGGTTAACCGGCACATCGATTGAGGGGTAAATATTAAGGGTACCAAGTATAATTGCATGGTTACTTCACACCTTGTTTTGTGATCCTCGGCATCCCAGTCACAAAACCTGAAGGGCACACTCGAGATTGAAACATGCCATTGAAAAGTTCAATGAATCTCAAAAGAATCTAGGAGTTTCAAAACCAGTGAAAACCTAATAATACATTTCGTTTATCTTGGTGGAAATTGGTGAATCGTCATTCACCTACCTTCAAATATTTTATAGCTTGGATTACGGCATCCCTCTTCCAAGTTATAAAATAGTTTGTTGGGTCCTAGCCTTAATATATCATATTGGGTGTTATATTAAGGACTTAAATCAACTTTACGTGAATTTCTCCCATTGTTGATGTCTGGTTTAGACAACGATGATCTTCCCAAACCAAGTTTTCTTAATGAATATGACTTCCCGAGTTTGGCTAATGGAAGTCATACTTCTCTTCCTCCACCTCCTCCAATTATTCTCCCTAACCCACAAGTTCAAGGTCACTCAAGCCCTAATGGCAAGCAAGGTCTATGTGTGATCACATCTTAGAGATGAAGTCACATATTGACAAGCCGGGAGAGTTGGGTGTCAAAGTCTTGAGAAAGTTGGATGTTCAATCACTTTCTAAGTCACATAAAGAGTTCCTTTGGGACTACTATAAAACAGACTATGACATGAACCTTAATGATCATATCTATTTGCTTGGTGCTGCTGAATCAGCAATGATTTGGAATGATAGTAAAGCAAATTTGATTAGAAGATCAACTTCCCAAAAACTTTATGGACAGTGACAATGGTGACACTGGAAATCCAGAAAAAGCATTCTCTTCCCAATGGAAAGGGATTGGCCATAGTCAACCCGGTTGACCAAATGGTAAAGAGAAAGGCTAAGTCTGAGATAGTCCCATTACCAAAGGGTCCATATGTTTATTTTGCCAAAGGAAGGGGCGTTGATTGCAAAGCTGCCAAATTTACCTAAGGATGTTAAAGTCAATAAGTTTGACTCTACATCAGGTAGAGCCCATTATCTAACTCTATTAAGTTCTATTCTGAGATCCACATTTCATGATGTGACTGGGTCACATGTTGATGTTTTAAGAATCAAAGAATATAGAGAAATCTTAAAGGAAGTATATGCTGATTCTGATCGCGAAGGTGGATTTCGATCGCATCAGAATTTTGAGCAGTTGCTTAAGAAGTTATGATACATTGCTAAGGAATAGATAACAACAATTTTCCATGTGGATTGTAAGGATATATTTTTCCACAAAGTTTTAAAATAAAAGAAAATTGTTTAATTTTATTTATTTGAAGTATCCTTACAATGGCATTTGTGGAAAATTGTTGCTTATATGATTCCACTGACAGCAATATTGGAAAATGGATTTGATTTTTTCATTTGTGGTAGTGTCTAAATTTACCAAATCAGGAAAGTTCCTCATCACCCAAGTTTCAATTGGACCGAAACTTGGAATCATGCAAGTTGAATAGTATGATGAATGAGAACTTTCAAGCATTGGAAAATCAAGACTAATTACGTGTTCATATGGATGTGTGACTCAAGCGAAGGACAAAAGGGATCGAGTACACATTCTTGTGTACTGGTCATGTCCACCACAAAGCTCGTTAAGACTATTTGATTTACTAAAGTTTAGTAAATATGGTTATACTTACAAGTTTAAGTATAATTCTGAAACATTGGAAAAGTCTCAATGTATGGCAGAACGAATGGGAAGAATCAAATTAGGCAGAAAGATCAAAGTTTCTCAAATTTGAAAAGATGGGAGAGTACTTTAGTATCATGTTTGTGATCATCTTAATGATTTAGAAATCATATCACAATTAGTCCTCTAAAGGTCATCTTAGTGCATTCTTATGACTAAGAAGAGGAGTCATTAATTGTTGAAATGGTTAGATCAAGAAGATGAGTCATACTTCGTTCCAAAACAATTCTTAGAGTCATACTCCAAGATTGTAACTTGAGTGACATATCTTAAAGAAAGGTTTAAAACACTTGTCAAATGTGAGAGTAAAAGTGTCCTACTCTTGTACATTTGAAATTGGTAAGTTATGATGTTTTGGATAAAACAAAGACCAACTAAGGCCAATTGTGTGAAGTGTTTTTCTTGATAAAGAATCCGCACTATCTCTTTAATATTTGGCAAGATAGTTTTATATGTCAAGAGGATAGTGGGAGTCTTAAAGATCCTAAAAAGAATTTCAAGAACTAATCAAGAATAAAACCTGAGGTTCTTCACTAGCACACGACTTGAGGTTTATAACCTATCGTGTTGACATATTTTGTGCCCATTCCAGTTAAAGTTGGCTTTGCATAGGAGTTCTGAAAGTTCTCAATTGGTTGCATAACAACTTGGAAGCAATGGCAGGCCCTGTACTGCCAGGTGGGAAGAAGTTAAGATTGCATAGGTTCAGTCCATATGAGTTTGGATTTGTCATTATCCTTGTCTTGTGACTATGGTTTTGACGATTCACATGGATAAGAACACATACACCATAAAATCTAAGGGTCATAAGGTTTCTCTCCGATTCATGAAAATGATGGTGAGGAAACACTTCCACCAAGTAGATTTAAAGAAGATGGCAAAAGTTCTAAACAATTGAGACTATGATTACGGCATCCCTTTTCATAGTTCTGAAATTGTTTAGACACACATGCATGTTATCTAAGGAAAGGTGTATGATTTTGATAAAGTTTTATCAAAGTATCTCGTATCAGAAATCTGAACTTTGGTAAGAAAGTCAATAAAGTATTGATTTCTAGAAGTCGAGCTGATTTCTGAGTACATGTCAAAGCTAGTGGGAGCATAAGTGTTATGCTAATAATCATCATGTTAGTGTGAGCATGATAATTATTGTTAGTGTTGCAAGTTAGCAATGTTAATTATAGAAAACAAAAGTTTCAATTCGTGAGGCTGCAGGGATTGAAAATGTTGTTTTGCTATAATTAAGGGAGAGGATATACTTCATTTCAGTTCTAAAGGCTTAGATTGAGACCTTAATCATCTTTAGTCAAGAATATATATATGAATTTCATGTTGGATCGGTTCAACTTAAGGAAATTCTATATATTGCATTCTAAAAATTCGATTATGATTACGGCATCCCTCTTCATAGTCAAATTTTGAAAACATGGCAAATAAAAATATTGTAGCAAAAGACTGGTCTAGAATCATGTCTTTATGTGAGACATCATGAATCGTGTACCATTTGCTTTGGGTACAGGATCGATTGCATGTGCTATAATATTTGTCATTTCTAAATTTTTCCAAATGCCCAGAGGCATTAAGAAGGGAAAAGGTCTAGAATTGGATATGACTAAAATGATTAAGCAATTGTCGAGGACAATATGAGGTTTACCAAAGATTTGTTGCTCAGGGACAGTTGGAAGTATAATGCTAATTTTGGAAGGACCATATTGACATATTCTGAAAAGAGGTATCTCTTATTCAGAAGTGATAGTCAAAATGAGAATATGGAGTTGTCTCCATAGGTGGAAGTTATCTGTGTAAGATTAGAAAACTTAATGCAAGAAGCATGTCCAAAGCAATGTACTTTGAATATGAGACTTAGTTTCCATGGAGTTGATCTCCATTGGAATACCTTATAATGACTGTTGACAAGTCTTTGTGACTTTGTACATATTCATTACAGGAGGGTCAGTGCATATAAGTTTAAAATCTAAACAGATTTTGATAAATGATAGGAATTTGAAATTCTCACATTTTTCGATAAGGATTTGGGAGTGTGAAATTAGAATCATTGAAATTATGTTCAATTGGTTTATTTCACAAAGTAAGGATCATAGA
Organism: Lactuca virosa; assembly: GCF_052849685.1. Taxonomy (NCBI): domain Eukaryota; kingdom Viridiplantae; phylum Streptophyta; class Magnoliopsida; order Asterales; family Asteraceae; genus Lactuca; species Lactuca virosa. Next base: position 100,930,880 of record NC_136427.1, on the reverse strand, counting down.
CAAACATAGAGTGCATACTTGGTGTATGGCAAATCTATTGTTTAATAAAAACATAGTGTACATGCTTGGAGCATGGGACAACTAGTGTTGTTAAGTCAAGTATAAAGTTGATAAAACTGAAACAATGAATAATGAGTAATCAGTATGGTGATAAATAAAAGTGTGTATTTATATTCATAGGATTTGATACCATATTTGATTCATTTATTCTTGTGTTTCACTTTGCATGTTTTGACTTCCAGAATAAGTAAGTCGCTCTTCCTGAATGATTAAGTTATTCAAACCATCCACAGTCGGTCATATGTTGGAAGTAGATATGAATCAAGACTGTCATGGGTTGGTTTGTAGAGGTCCAAGTTGGTGGACAAAATGGTGCTATAACACTCATGAGTGCTCGTAAGTTCTGAGTATTGGATTCAACCCACGCTCATTTGAATCACTTCATGGATTTTATCACGAGTGATCATGAGACGATAATATCTTATATTCTTAAAACCTAGAGATATGAGTTGTTACTATGACTTGGTTATACATTGATCGCACGAAAACGCATTGGTAACTCGATGTTATAAAACGTGCCTTTGTGTATGATTCAACAAGTAGAACAAGCCATATGAGTCGAAGTTTATCCATTCCTTTTACGTTCGGGATAAAAGCGATATCTGTGGGCCCCTCCATGATTTAGCGATGACACATGTGAGTGCTTGGCCAAGCCAGGACTGATTTGATTTGTTCAATCAGTCAGTCATCATAAATCGAAAATCGGGAAACAACAAATGGACAGAGAGAATGATTATAATCCATGTCTCAGTCCATATGATATCTAGAATGGAGGAATATATGATCCCTTATCTAATGGACAAGTCATTGACAAGGTCAGAGTTCGACAGCGGCTTTAAGAGCTACGATTGCCAGTTAGGTTTTGAAGTCATACTCAATAATAGTTTTAGACTTATCCAAGTGGGAGACTGTTGGATTAATGTCTAAGTCCATAACTATATTTGGTATGTACTTGACCTGACCCGGCATGGTCCATTTGGGTTGCACTTCACCTTCACAATTTATATGGATAGTCTTTTGAGAATAGTATATTTATGATTTATATTAATATATTATAAGTTCTAATATATTAATATGGAATCATATTATTTAATTAGTATTGATCAAGAATTAATTTAGAATTAATTAAGTGATCAAAAAGAACTAATTAAATATGGACTCTTATATATATGGAATGGGCCAAGTTCATTTAGGTTGGGCTAAGCTTTCATGGATGGTCCATGGAGATTTTAACCCATGGATCCTATGTAAATGAAAGGTCATGGGTATTAGGGTTTACATGGATGTAACCCTAATCCTCCATAATATATAAAGGGGTCCTTGGCTCACAAAATTGTAACAAGGGTGTGAAAATAAGAGTGGGCCGATTTTAGTGTGCATACATATTCTCTCAAGTTCTTCCAAGGTTTTTTGGTGATTTGTGATTCCATTTGAGGCTTCCACACTATTGGGGCTAAGCTCTTAAAGCTTGAAGACATCAAGCTACATCAAAAGGTATGTCATCTAACTAGAACTTTGTAGTATAGGTGCTTCATAATATGCTAGTTAGGATGAAACCTTGGAATAGTTAATATTTGCATGTATAATAGAGAAAACATAGATCCAAGGTTTATAGAGTTGCATGTACACCATAGGAGTGTTAGAATGCTCAAAACCCAACAGGAATGACTGAGGAGGTTTGGTGCCATGATTGATTGTGAAGGCCAGTGAGTGGTAGTTCGAATCCCAAGTGGGGAAGAACCGGTCATCTATGGAGAGGGCACCAGGGTTGGTTCAAGGATCGACAGTATATTTAGCATGGGTGTGCAGGTTATTTGGCTTATGTGGTTGATACTCGGGGTGGGGAGCAGATTTCAGTTTCATAGGTTTCACTTACCTGGGAGTTTGCTGATGTTTTCCCGGAGGAGTTACCCTGTGTGCCTTCTGAGAGGCAAGTTGAGTTCAGGATTGATCTTGTGCCAGGTGCGGCTCCGATTGCCAAGATGACGTACCGCTTGGCACCACCTGAGATGCAGGAGTTGTTATATCAGCTTCAGGAAATGCTAGGCAAGCAGTTCATCAGACCGAGCAGTTCTCTGTGGGGAGCGTCGATACTGTTTGTCAAGAAGAAGGATGGTTCACATCGGATGTGCATTGATTAACGGGAGTTGAACAAGTTAACGGTGAAGAACCGTTATCCCCTTCCGCGGATTGATGAGCTCTTTGATCAGTTGCAGGGTGCATCTTGGTTCTCCAAGATAGATTTGAGGTCTGGGTATCATCAGGTGAGAGTGAGAGAGGATGAAATGGAGAAGACCGTGTTCCAGACTCGTTATGGGCATTACGAGTTCTTGGTGATGCCATTTGGGCTCACCAATGTGCTTGTTGTGTTAATGGAATTGATGAATCGGGTATGTAGGCCGATCCTCGAGCGATCTATCATTGTGTTTTATTGATATTATCTTGGTGTATTCCATGTCCAAAGAGCAGCATGAGGAGCACCTTCAAGAGCTTATGGGGGTTTTAAGGCGAGAACGACTTTATGCCAAGTTCTCGAAGTGTGAGTTTTGGTTACGAGAGGTCCAGTTCCTTGGGCAGAGGTTATGTGAGGCCCCAGTATTGACCCTCCCAGAAGGGATCGAGGATTTTGTGGTATTCTGTGATGCATCCATCACCGACTTGGGGGCGGTCTTCATGCAGAGAGGACAAGTTATTTCTTATGCTTTGTGGCAGCTGAGGCCGCATGAGACACGATATCCCACGCATGACCTAGAGTTGGGGGCAATGGTGTTTGCCCTCAAGATTTGGAGACATTATCTATATGGGGTTCGTTGTACTGTCTACACGGATCACAAGAGTTTGAGATATCTGATGGATCAGCCGAACCCCAACATGAGGCAGCGCAGGTGGCTAGATGTGGTCAAGGATTATGACTGCGAGATCCTTTACCATTCGGGTAAATCAAATGTGGTAGCGGATGCTTTGAGCCGCAAGTCGGATGGATCTTCAGTTGGGAAGATGTGTATGAGGATATCCGTTGATTCTCTGCTTTTGGGATTGATCAGAGAGGCTCAGGTAGAGGGAGTCAACAAGGAGAACTAGAAATAGGACCAAATCAGGGGTGAGATAGACATATTTGTCACGGATAGCCGAGGTTTGTTGACCCTGTGTGATCGGCTTTAGGTTCTTGTTTCTGGTGAGATCAGGCAGATTCTGTTAGAGGAGGCTCATAACTCTCGTTTTTCTATACACCCAGGAGCTACCAAGATGCTGGTGGTCGTGTATAAAGAGGGAGATAGCATGGTATGCCGAGAGGTGCTTGACCTGCAGGATGGTAAAGGCGGAGCATCAGAGGCAGCATGGCAAGCTGCAGCCTCTGGAGGTTCCCATGTGGAAATAGGAGCAGATCACCATGAATTTTATCACCAAATTGCCGAAGACGACAAAGGCTTTTGATTCTATATGGGTCATCATGGATCGATTGACCAAGAGTGCCTACTTTTTGGCTATCCGGGAAAGTTCTTCGCCCGAAAAGTTGGCCGGTATTTATGTCCGGGAGATCGTTTCTCGCCATGGGGTCCCGGTATCCATTGTTTCGGACCGAGATGTTCGGTTCACTTCCCGATTCTAGCAAAAGTTCCACGAGGAACTGGGCACAAGATTACATTTCAACACTGCATATCATCCGCAGACCGACGACCACAGTGAGCCGACTATACAGACACTGGAGGATATGTTGCAGTTCGATGTTATTAATTTTGGTGGGAATTAGGATTCCTACCTACCCATTGCGGAGTTCTCCTACAACAATAGTTATCACTCCTGGATTGGTGCTCCACCTTTTGAGCTCTTGTATGGTCGAAGATGTCATACCATGGTTTTTCGGGGGGAGTTTGGTCACAGGGTTATGGGAAGGACCGAAGTAGTCGTTTAGACCATGTAGCTTATCCAATAGATCAGGCAGAGACTGTAGACCAGTCAGAGTCGGCAGAAGAGATATGTCGACCGACGTCGATCAGAGTTGGAGTTTCAGGTCGGCGATATGGTGCTCCTGAAGGTCTCACCCTGGAGGTGTGATACGCTTCAGGAAGAAGGGGAAGTTGGGTCCCAGGTTCATTGGACCTTTTTGGATGATTGACAGGGTTGGCAAGGTGACCTACAGATTGGATTTCTCGAGCGAGCTCAATCAGACCCACAACACTTTCCATGTCTCTCAGTTGCAGAAGTGTGTGTTGGACAGCGAGATGTTGGTTCCATTGGATGATATTCAGGTCGATGAGCGCCAGAACTATGTCGAGAGGTCGGTAGCTATTCTAGAAAGAAAGATGAAGGTCCTGCGCAACAAGGAGATACCTTTGGTAAAGGTACATTGACAACATCAGAGAGGCTCCGAATGGACCTGGGAGTCGAAGGCTAAGATGTCGGGGCATTATCCTGAGTTATTCTCTGCGGCATACTTCGAGGAAGAAGTCTAGTTCAAGTATGGGAGAATTGTAAGTCCCCAATCTGCTTGTGTATCAATCAGATCCGTTTGATGGTGCGGAATCCCAATCAAAACGGATGATGCCAGATCAAATGAAGAAGAAGAAGAAGAAGAATATGATCAATCTATGTATGAATTGATTAGAATGAAGATCCAGATACAAGAGATTCACACACACAAAACTTCTCTCTAATTTCTCTCTCTAGAACACCTTGGGTTTCACACACTTAAGCTCTCCTCCTTGCTAAAATTATGCACTCCTCACCCTATATATAGTAGACATGGGTCGTGTTCACGGCCGTAAACCTGTTCACGGCCGTAAACATATATACGGCCGTAAACACCAAGCTGTTTACGGTCCAAGACACAAAAATACATTTTCCTAGAAAAGTAAAGTATAAACCATATTTTTGACCCAACAATCTCCCCCTTGGTTTATAGCTTTCTTTTCTAATTGACCCAACAAGCTCCCCCTAAAAAGTAGCTGGCTTTTCTTGTTAATCTTCATTGGGAGCTTGGCTTCAGCATTAATCTTCAAATTCTTCACACCTTCAAGATGAACTTGATGAATCTTGAATGAATGACTTCATCTTGAGCAGTTGGGCTTTTCGTCAGGATTTGGCTTTGAACGCAAGTTGGGTGAGGAGGCTTCTTGATAAGATTCTTGAAAGATAGCGCTTTCAGCTTGAGAATCTTCAGAGAGAACATCAGAGAGAACTGATCTTCGGGATCACTTCAGCAGGTACATAGACAGGAGCAAATTGATTGAGGAGGCTTCAATGCAATCTGTCACATAATCTTCAAGTACAGCTTGACCTTGCTTCTGGGGTTGAAGGATTGAATGTTGAAAGAATAATCTTCATTTCTTGCTCCTTCGAATGAAAATTTTTCGATGCTCACGGATGAAGCCTTGGCTTAAAAATTTTCGATTCAGTCTCCATGAGTCTCATCTACATCTGAATTCACTTTTCAAGACAAAACAAAACTAAAAGAAAACTTAGCACACAATATTTTTGGATTTTTCATATTTTCTAAAAAAGAAATAAAACAGAAATAACACTATTTTTGGATTTTTAATTTTCTGATTTTTGTTTGGTTTGTAAAATTTTTAATTATCCCCTAATATTTTTTAAATTAGAAGAAAACTATAAACAAATTCAACAAAAATAAAAAAATAGCTAACTTTAAGAGTGATTTGGGATCAAAGTTTTTAGACAACCTTTATCCGTTTATCAGTACCTCTCCCTTCATGAATAGATCTGGTCAATCGCCGGTATTGTGGTCCACTTAAACACGAGAGATTGTGATAAAATTAGGACATACTACAAGTGATAAGACAATGTGATCCTATGTTCCTAGATAATATTCCTAAAGGACCATTCAGCAGGCGACGACCAAAGATATTGTTGTCCACCTAAATTGAGCAGCGAGATCTACAAACAACCTAGTGATTGTTCAATTTTAAATGTACTAGAACATGTTTCCCGCTTCCTGACATACCCCAATAATCAGGAACTTCCAAAGTACTCCTTACTTTAGGTGAGCAGACAATTATTATGAGAGAAGTCAAATTTAGAATGCATATGCTATACACCCAGGTCGGATATCTTCCAATCTCGCAGAGGGTGAAACATATGACTAACCAGATTTAGAGGGATTGAGAAGTAGAATGGTGCATATGTTGTGTACCAAGTCGGATGGTTAATCACGCAAAGGAGACAACATATGGCTAACAGGTAGGAAGAATTGCATAGATATAAGATGCATAGAAATAGAGTTACATATGTTGTAGTCCAGGTCGGATGTATTTCAATCACGCAGAGGAGGCAACATATGACTAACAGAAAGAAAGCAAGAAAATAATTTCCTACAGACCTACTTTATCGGAATTCCCCAGTCGCCCCAACAATACCGGAATTAAGGACAAAGTCCGTACATCGAGGAAGAGTTAAACCACAGTTCTAGATACGGATTACTTTAATGTGACCGGTTGATTATCATGTATATCTCCCTGCTCAACCTATCTGAGCATCGTATTGTAAGGATAAATGGATCTATCTAGGTCAAGATTTTTCAAGTTTCTAGATTCCTTAAGTTCATTAATGCCTAGTCAAGTCCATTTTAATCTCTCGTGCCTACCAGCGCATCGAACACGGAGCCTAGACAATTCAGATTCAGTCCCTTCCACATATTCAGATTTCCTGTTATCACATGATTATATTACTTCCCTAAACATCTCCCTCAAGCACATTTCATAAACACCATATTTTTTGATTTTCAGATTTTCTAATGTTTTTGGATTTTTTTAAAATTTTAAAATTTTTGTTTTGTTTTTATTTCTCCCCCTAAATTTGTGCATAGGAGAGAAACGAAATTAAATGCACAAATTTAAACTATCCTAAAACAAAAATTAGTCTTTAAAGTGAATCAACTTAAGAAAAACTCAGGAGTATCGAGAAGAAAACTCAAACCGTAAGTCACCGATTGAATTTGCATCCAGAAGGTCTGAGAACAGCACGCATAATCTCAGAACAGATCCAAAAATTCTTCACATCGTTAAGCACTAACCCCATGAGTGATCCCTTCCTTTCTTCCTTTCCCGCAAAGGACACATACTCTCAAACAATGTTCTGAGTGTTGTACAGTTGAGAGATCCCTCCTATCATGTGCCTGGAGCAGCCACTACCAACAAAACGAAGTCTGATGATATGCCTCCATAGCTGCTCCGACACAGAGCGGGATCAGTTGGTCTTTGGAACCCATTCCCTTTTGAAACTGGGTTGACCTTTGTCGTCTTTGCAAGGAACTCTCTCTCATGACATGTTCTGTTTATCACAAACAGAAGATGTAGAAATATTAGAATCATTAGATGATTTGGGAGATTGAACCTTCGGAACCCATCTGTAGTCGGGTTTAACCGATTTCTTTTTCGATTTGTTGGGTGCCCCGACACTTGTTTCAGAACTTGAAGCCGGTCTTCGAGATGACTTTGATATAGCCGGTCTTGGCTTCACTGGAACCCATCTGCCACCCTTATGCATAGTAGGGAACGTATGCGCGATTTAGACAATTTCTGACAATGTGTCCAGGTGTTCCACAGTGAAAACAAGTCTTTTTCTTCACTGGGAAGTTGTTTCTTCCTACCCCTGGTGGCGTATGCTTGCCTTGTCGCTTGTTGTTCCCACAAGCACAATTACAGCACGCACTTTGTTTCGCTTGTTTTGGTGGCCTGTATTTCTCAACAGCAGGTTGTTCAGAAGTAACTGAGTTCGAAGCAACAGATTCAGAGTTCAAGGAGACATTGGTTTGTTCAACTGTTTTCTCCTTGTTCTCATCTTCTGTTACTTTACCTGCACAAGAAGTAGAAGCATTAAAATCGTTCAGCTCAATACTTTCTGGCATATCCAAGTCAGAATTATCAAAGATATCATCAAATATATCGAAAAAATTCAAAGAGATTGAAAGGTCTTATTTTGTGGTTTGGGCTAGACAATTGAATGTATAGATGTTATAGGGCTTTTGTTTATGTTGATTGAAGTGTTTATGGTTAGGACTGTGTTTACGGTTTGTTATGACGGTAAACCTGTTTACGGTCTGCCTGACCGTAATCAGGTTTACGGTCTGTCCTCCTATATATATAGTTTGTCAGAATCTGTCAGGGGTTGTCAGTCAGTCGAGTTTACGGTCATCAAGTTGTACCTGATGTTTTTCAGTTATTAACGTGTGCAAGCTTGATCCTTAAAAAAAATTTAAAAAAAAATAATATGATGAATCTATGTATGAATTGATTAGAATGAAGATCCAGATACAAGAGATTCACACACACAAAACTTTTCTCTAGTTTCTCTCTCTAGAACACCTTGGGTTTCACACACTTAAGCTCTCCTCCTTGCTACAATTATGCACTCCTCACCCTATATATAGTAGACATGGTCCGTGAATGGGTTTACGGCCGTAAACCTGTTCACGGCCGTAAACACAACCGTAAACACAACCGTAAACATGTATACGGCCGTAAACACCAAGCTGTTTACGGTCCAAGACACAAAAATACATTTTCCTAGAAAAGTAAAGTATAAACCATATTTTTGACCCAACAATCTCCCCCTTGGTTTATAGCTTTCTTTTCTAATTGACCCAACAACTTAATATACAAGTAGTACCTAGGGTATAAGTAGTGGGAAACTTATAGTTAACATTAATACTTGTATACAACAAAGTATAATGTTTCTAACAATTTGCTACCATGAGCCTATGACCGCTGCTATGACATAATACCTCTGATAAAACACACTCATGATTTACAATGAGAAACAACACCGTACGCTTCATCGACGCCTGAACAATAACAAGTAAAAGGATAGTTCATCACTCGCTTTTGGTTGACTGTAGATTCCAGTCACAAGTGGGGTGGTCAACCCGTATACTAATTATACACGACTTCCTCGCTCACACGGGATTACCGGTTACAGTTCAGAGGACTTCTGCTAAGATCCCCAATCTTAGTTGATGAATACAATTACTCATGTAGACTTCGACGGCTTCCTATAGCTCTAACAACAAAAGCATTCTCATTTCTAAACCCTAAGTTACTAGACTATGCTTTTAAAAATTACTCCTAATCTCATAACATTTAGGCAGTATAACAGCTATAGCTTGAAGTAAAACCAGGTTTCATCTTGACATAAAACCAATAACAACAACAACATATAACCTACCAAGTTTTATCTTGTCATAAAACTAATAATAACAACATACTTTATAAATTAACATATAGAACTTCCGAATATAACTTCGGAACTATATCGCACACAACATATATATAGCATCCTAAGTGTAACTCAAGATCTACATTAGTATAATAACATACTGATAAGTTGATAATAGTTGTATATATTCAAAGATATTATATTTAGAATAACTATACCCCGACTATTATAACTATATACTATCATATAGACATAATAGTAATATATATACAACATTTAGCATGCGTTTTCCCCCAAAATATTAGAAAGTGGGGCCGTGAAACTCACCCTAGTAGCGTGATTTTATGTAATCTAAGCAGAAACAGTCAACGTAAGAGGTCGTCAGGGCTCGGGATGCAAGATGGCTTCAGTAAGGGAGAGAGGAGAAAGGGAAACAGTGTAAGGAATAGCTGAAGTCGGACCTGATATTTATAGTAAGGATTTTGGACTCTCACGTCGTGAGTTTTATAAGGCTCATGTCACACCCCAAAACCGGAACGGCGGAATCGTTCGGGGGTGGAGGATGTCATGTACAGTATCACAACAATGCAAAGTATTAAACAAGCAACAACATCATCCATTGCATTAATAATATAATTTAATACAAGTGTGTTCTGTGAAGTTTAATAGACACCAAAACATAATATAATTTAATACAAGTGTGTTCTTTCATAGTATAAGACATGAAAATAAGAAATCAAAATAAAAGACGAGTCTTGACTGCTCCATTTTCTCAAAACCTGGCACCGGTACCTGTCTACTGGTGACCTGAGAATACAAGTTATTTTGAAAGAGTTTATCAGCTTTAAAGCTGGTGAGATCATAAGTATATTAGTGTATGTATTTGTATGAAAGTGTTTGTAAGTATGTGATGTATGCATTTGTAAAAAAGTTTGAATCTCCTAGAAAACCCTATGTTTCCTACTAAAAGTAGCCTTCTACCAAGGCATCTAGTATCTGAGTGTGTGTCTCTTGTAAGAGTATGTATTTTCCCAAATCTGACTATCATTAACCAAAAATATAGTTTTTACATTACTGTTCATCGTGTAAATGTTCACAAAGTGAATGTAATGGGAAAATAAAATAGTACTGTAGTGTTGTATTAAGTAACTACTGCTGTACTAACTACCTTAAACCAATTGTTATTTAAAGTACCATGTGATCGGCCTGTACCCTGCTACCGACTCATAGAAAAACGACGATGTAAGACGTCGTAAGAAATGACGTTTGGCACCCGTAGACTTGTAAGTCCCACTGTAGCGAGCAACAAGGTGTAGGATAGTCAATCCAGTATAGATCTATACACAAACTCATACGCTCCCCACTTAAGGAGATTCTGGATACAAAACGGTCATGGCAGGTAGTGCCATGCCCCGTTACGTGGCTCACATAACTGTAGTAATGTATATGTAATGTATGTGCTAGCTGTATTGTGTGTTCTTCCTCTGTCTAGCCTGTATGTATGTTCTCTCTGTTGGATTAATGTCTAAGTCCATAACTATATTTGGTATGTACTTGACCCGACCCGGCATGGTCCATTTGGGTTGCACTTCACCGGCACAATTTATATGGATAGTCTTTTGAGAATAGTATATTTATGATTTATATTAATATATTATAAGTTCTAATATATTAATATGGAATCATATTATTTAATTAGTATTGATCAAGAATTAATTTAGAATTAATTAAGTGATCAAAAAGAACTAATTAAATATGGACTCTTATATATATGGAATGGGCCAAGTTCATTTAGGTTGGGCTAAGCTTTCATGGATGGTCCATGGAGCTTTTAACCCATGGACTATGTAAATGAAAGGTCATGGGTATTAGGGTTTACATGGATGTAACCCTAATCCTCCATAATATATAAAGGGGTCCTTGGCTCACAAAATTGGCACAAGTGTGTGAAAATAAGAGTGGGCCGATTTTAGTGTGCATACATATTCTCTCAAGTTCTTCCAAGGTGTTTTGGTGATTTGTGATTCCATTTGAGGCTTCCACACTATTGGGGCTAAGCTCTTAAAGCTTGAAGACATCAAGCTACATCAAAAGGTATGTCATCTAACTAGAAGTTTGTAGTATAGGTGCTTCATAATATGCTAGTTAGGATGAAACCTTTGAATAGTTAATATTTGCATGTATAATAGAGAAAAGATAGATCCAAAGTTTATAGGGTTGCATGTACACCATAGGAGTGTTAGAATGCTCAAAACCCAGCAGTGGTATCAGAGCCATGGGTTGTTTTCTGTTATATTGATGCAAATGTTTTATTTTCAAAGTTGGAAAAAAAAGAAAAAAAAAACATGACGTTTGTCAAATTTTAAGATAATTACTTGTTTTGTGAAAAACGAATTATTTGTAAAATTTGAATCATTTGTTATATGAGTTGAATTAGGTCAAATTTAGTAAAAGATAAAATGATATGATTATTTTATTAGTTTTAAAAGTTTGATCTAAATGTTTTAAGGGGTTACAAAATTTGTCATAAAATTTTGGAGCTCAAAATTTTTCTTTTTAAAGTTGTGATCTTAAGAGTTTTGAAACTTCCATAAGTTATGGATATGAAAGTTTTTTTTTTAATAAAAAAAAATTGATTCAAAGTTTTTATGGAGTTACAAAACTTGGTGTTAATGTTTTAAAGAATTCCATAACTTGTTCTTAAGTTATGGAACATGGAAAGTTTCATCATAAAACACCATTAATTCCATAAGTTATGGAATCCAAAGGTTTTCAAGAGTTACAAAACTTACCCTCAAGTTTTGGAATTTGAAAAAAGTTTTTTATGAAAAAGAAAAAAGAATTGATTTCTAAGACTCTTGGGTTCATAACTTAAACAATTAATTAAATGATTTTAATTTTGAATTTAATAATTGGAATTATGATGTTTTGTTGAATACTTCAAATTAACTCTTATGGACTTTATTAATAGTTAATTAAAGCGTTTAATTAAAAGAGTATCATTAAATCCATAAATAAAGATATGGTTTGAGTTTAATTAACTTAAAAGTCTAGTTTAATTAATAGATTAAAACACCAAGTATTTTAAATGTCTAAAATACACCCTTATACTATTATAATATTAAAAGCTTAATATATCATATGTATAAGAGCAAGTCGTCTTACCATTAGTAGGCCTCATTCACGAAGCCGGTCTATAAGGGGGTATAAGGTTATTACCTATAAAATGGCAGTTTAATGGGTGTCCACTCTCACTCACCGCTTCCTTGACTGGTGGAGGGTCGTTAGCCGAACAGGTAGGACAAGGACTATAATTCTCCCTCCATTATAAGTATAATGATAAATACTAAGTAACTAAACACTTATAAATTCCTAATCATAGTTACTTAGGAAAATGTGAATAAGGTGCTAATCCATGAAATTACACTTTGCACTTTGTTTAAGCTGTTAGTGGAGCGTGTATGGTTAACCGGCACACTAACCTGGACTTAACAAGGTAGGCAAAGGGTAACTTAATGTTTATCATAGTATCGTTGGAGCGTGTGTGGTTAACCGGCACATCGATTGAGGGGTAAATATTAAGGGTACCAAGTATATTTGCATGGTTACTTCACACCTTGTTTTGTGATCCTCGACATCCCAGTCACAAAACCTGAAGGGCACACTCGAGATTGAAACATGCCGTTGAAAAGTTCAATGAATCTCAAAAGAATCTAGGAGTTTCAAAACCAATTAAAACCTAATAATACATTTCGTTTATCTTGGTGGAAATTGGTGAATCGTCATTCACCTACCTTCAAATATTTTATAGCTTGGATTACGGCATCCCTCTTCCAAGTTATAAAATAGTTTGTTGGGTCCTAGCCTTAATATATCATATTGGGTGTTATATTAAGGACTTAAATCAACTTTACGTGAATTTCTCCCATTGTTGATGTCTGGTTTAGACAACAATGATCTTCCCAAACCAAGCTTTCCTAATGAATATGACTTCCCGAATTTGGCTCATGGAAGTCATATTTCTCTTCCTCCACCTCCTCCAATTATTCTCCCTAACCCACAAGTTCAAGGTCACTCAAGCCCTAATGGCAAGCAAGGTCTATGTGTGATCACATCTTAGAGATGAAGTCACATATTGACAAGTTGGGAGAGTTGGGTGTCAAAGTCTTGAGAAAGTTGGATGTTCAATCACTTTCTAAGTCACATAGTGAGTTCCTTTGGGACTACTATGAAACAGACTATGCCATGAACCTTAATGATCATATCTATTTGCTTGGTACTGCTGAATCAGCAATGATTTGGAACGATAGTAATACAAATTTGATTAGAAGATCAACTTCCCAAAAACTTTATGGACATTGACAATGGTGACACTAGAAATCCAGAAAAAACATTCTCTTCCCAATGGAAAGGGATTGGCCATAGTCAACCCGGTTGACCAAATGGTAAAGAGAAAGGCTAAGTCTGAGATAGTCCCATTACCAAAGGGTCCATGTGTTTATTTTGCCAAAGGAAGGGGCGTTGATTGCAAAGCTGCCAAATTTACCTACGGATGTTAAAGTCAATAAGTTTGACTCTACATCAGGTAGAGCCCATTATCTAACTCTGTTAAGTTCTATTCTGAGATCCTCATTACATGATGTGACTGGGTCACATGTTGATGTTTTAAGAATCAAAGAATAGAGAGAAATCTTAAAGGAAGTATATGCTGATTCTGATCGCGAAGGTGGATTTCGATCGCATAAGAATTTTGAGCAGTTGCTTAAGAAGTTATGATATATTGCTAAGGAATAGATAACAACAATTTTCCATGTGGATTTTAAGGATAAGTTTTTCCGCAAAGTTTTAAAATAAAAGAAAATTGTTTAATTTTATTTATTTGAAGTATCCTTACAATGGAATTTGTGGAAAATTGTTGCTTATATGATTCCACTGACAGCAATATTGGAAAATGGATTTGATTCTTTCATTTGTGGTAGTGTCTAAATTTACCAAATCAGGAAAGTTCCTCATCACCCAAGTTTCAATTGGACCGAAACTTGGAATCATGCAAGTTGAATAGTATAATGAATGAGAACTTTCAAGCATTGGAAAATCAAGACTAATTACTTGTTCACATGGATGTGTGAGTCAAGTGAAGGACTAAAGGGATCGAGTACACATTCTTGTGCACTGGTCATGTCCACCACAAAGTTCGTTAAGACTATTTGATTTACTAAAGTTTAGTAAATATGGTTATACTTACAAGTTTAAGTATAATTCTGAAACATTGGAAAAGTCTCAATGTATGGCAGAACGAATGGGAAGAATCAAATTAGGCAGAAAGATAAAAGTTTCTCAAATCTGAAAAGATGGGAGAGTACTTTAGTATCATGTTTGTGATCATCTTAATGATTTAGAAATCATATCACAATTAGTCCTCTAAAGGTCATCTTAGTGCATTATTATGACTAATAAGAGGAGTCATGAATTGTTGAAATGGTTAGATCAGGAAGATGAGTCATACTTCGTTCCAAAACAATTCTTAGAGTCATACTCCAAGATTGTAACTTGAGTGACATATCTTAAAGAAAGGTTTAAAACACTTGTCAAATGTAAGAGTAAAAGTGTCCTACTCTTGTACATTTGAAATTGGTAAGTTGTGATGTTTTGGATAAAACAAAGACCAACTAAGGCCAATTGTGTGAAGTGTTTGTCTTGATAAAGAATCCGCACTATCTCTTGAATATTTGGCAAGATAGTCTTATATGTCAAGAGGATAGTGGGAGTCTTAAAGATCCTAAAAAGAATTTCAAGAACTAATCAAGAATAAAACCTGAGGTTCTTCACTAGCACACGACTTGAGGTTTATAACCTATCGTGTTGACATATTCTGTGCCCATTCCAGTTAAAGTTGGCTTTGCATAGGAGTTCTGAAAGTTCTCAATTGGTTGCATAACAACTTGGAAGCAATGGCAGACCCTGTACTGCCAGGTGGCAAGAAGTTAAGATTGCATAAGTTCAGTCCATATGAGTTTGGATTTGTCATTATCCTTGTCTTGTGACTATGGTTTTGACGATTCACATGGATAAGAACACATACGCCATAAAATCTAAGGGTCATAAGGTTTCTCTCCGATTCATGAAAATGATGGTGAGGAAACACTTCCACCAAGTAGATTTGAAGCAGATGGCAAAAGGTCTAAACAATTGAGACTATGATTACGGCATCCCATTTCATAGTTCTGAAATTGTTTAGACACACATGGTTGCTATCTAAGGAAAGGTGTATGATTTTGATAAAGTTTTATCAAAGCATCTCGTATCAGAAATCTGAACTTTTGTAAGAAAGTCAATAAAGTATTGATTTCTAGAAGTCCAACTGATTTCTGAGTACATGTCAAAGCTAGTGGGAGCATAAGTGTTATGCTAATAATCATCATGTTAGTGGGAGCATGATAATTATTGTTAGTGTTGCAAGTTAGCAATGTTAATTATTGAAAACATAAGTTTCAATTCGTGAGGCTGCAGGGATTGAAAAAGTTGTTTTGCTATAATTGAGGGAGAGGATATACTTCATTTCAGTTCTAAAGGTTTAGATTGAGACCTTAATCATCTTTAGTTAAGAATATATATATGAATTTCATGTTGGATTGGTTCAACTTAAGGAAATTCTATATATTGCGTTCTCAAAATTCGATTATGATTACGGCATCCCTGTTCATAGTCAAATTTTGAAAACATGGCAAATAAAAATATTGTAGCAAAAGACTGGTCTAGAATCATGTCTTTATGTGAGACATCATGAATCGTGTACCATTTGCTTTGGGTACAGGATCGATTGCATGTGCTATAATATTTGTCATTTCTAAATTTTTCCAAATGCCCAGGGGCATTAAGAAGGGAAAAGGTCTAGAATTGGATATGACTAAAATGATTAAGCAATTGTCGAGGACAATCTGAGGTTTACCAAAGATTGGTTGCTCAGGGACAGTTGGAAGTATAGTGCTAATTTTGGAAGGACCATATTGATATATTCTGAAAAGAGGCATCTCTTATTCAGAAGTGATAGTCAAAATGAGAATATGGAGTTGTCTCCATAGGTGGAAGTTATCTGTGTAAGATTAGAAAACTTAATGCAAGAAGCATGTCCAAAGCAATGTACTTTGAATATGAGACTTAGTTTCCATGAAGTTGATCTCCATTGGAATACCTTATAATGACTGTTGACAAGTCTTTGTGACTTTGTACATATTCATTACAGGAGGGTCAGTGCATATAAGTTTAAAATCTAAACAGATTTCGATAAATGATAGGAATTTGAAATTCTCACATTTTTCGATAAGGATTTGGGAGTGTGAAATTAGAATCATTGAAATTATGTTCAATTGGTTTATTTCACAAAGTAAGGATCATAGACAAACATAGAGTGCATACTTGGTGTATGGCAAAGTTATTGTTTAAGAAAAACATAGTGTACATGCTTGGAGCATGGGACAACTAGTGTTTTTAATTCAAGTATAAACTTGATAAAACCGAAACAATGAATAATGAGTAATCAGTATGGTGATAAATAAAAGTGTTTATTTATATTCATAGGGTTTGATACCATACTTGATTCATTTATTCTTGTGTTTCACTATGCATGTTTTGACTTCCAGAATAACTAAGTCGCTCTTCCTGAATGATTAAGTTATTCAAACCATCCACAGTCGGTCATATGTTGGAAGTAGATATGAATCAAGACTGTCATGGGTTGGTTTGTAGAGGTCCAAGTTGGTGGACAAAGTGGCGCTACAACACTCATGAGTGCTCATAAGTTCTGAGTATTGGATTCAACCCGCGCTCATTTGAATCACTTCATGGATTTTATCACGAGTGATCATGAGACGATAATATCTTATATTCTTCAAACCTAGAGATATGAGTTGTTACTATGAGTTGGTTATACATTGATTGCACGAAAACGCATTTGGTAACTCGATGTTATAAAACGTGCCTTTGTGTATGATTCAACTAGTAGTAGAACAAGCCATATGAGTCGAAGTTTATCCATTCCTTTTACCTTCGGGATAAAAGCGATATCTGTGGGCCCCTCGATGATTTAGCGATGACACATGTGAGTGCTTGGCCAAGCCAGGACTGATTTGATTTGTTCAATCAGTCAGTCATCATAAATCGAAAATCGGGAAACAACAAATGGACAGAGAGAATGATTATAATCCATGTCTCAGTCCATATGATATCTAGAATGGAGGAATATATGATCCCTTATCTAATGGACAAGTCATTGACAAGGTCAGAGTTCGACAACGGCTTTAAGAGCTACGATTGCCAGTTAGGTTTTGAAGTCATACTCAATAATAGTTTTAGACTTATCCAAGTGGGAGACTGTTGGATTAATGTCTAAGTCCATAACTATATTTGGTATGTACTTGACCCGATCCGGCATGGTCCATTTGGGTCGCACTTTACCGGCACAATTTATATGGATAGTCTTTTGAGAATAATATATTTATGATTTATATTAATATATTATAAGTTCTAATATATTAATATGGAATCATATTATTTAATTAGTATTGATCAAGAATTAATTTAGAATTAATTAAGTGATCAAAAAGAACTAATTAAATATGGACTCTTATATATATGGAATGGGCCAAGTTCATTTAGGTTGGGCTAAGCTTTCATGGATGGTCCATGGAGCTTTTAACCCATGGATCCTATGTAAATGAAAGGTCATGGGTATTAGGGTTTACATGGATGTAACCCTAATCCTCCATAATATATAAAGGGGTCCATGGCTCACAAAATTGGCACAAGTGTGTGAAAATAAGAGTGGGCCGATTTTAGTGTGCATACATATTCTCTCAAGTTCTTCCAAGCTGTTTTGGTGATTTGTGATTCCATTTGAGGCTTCCACACTATTGGGTCTAAGCTCTTAAAGCTTGAAGACATCAAGCTACATCAAAAGGTATGTCATCTAACTAGAACTTTGTAGTATAGGTGCTTCGTAATATGCTAGTTAGGATGAAACCTTGGAATAGTTAATATTTGCATGTATAATAGAGAAAACATAGATCCAAGGTTTATAGGGTTGCATGTACACCATAGGAGTGTTAGAATGCTCAAACCCAACACTCTCTGTATGGTATTGTTTGTTTCTCATCACTATGTATTATGTTTGTTTCTCATCACTATGTATTATGTTTGTTTCTCATCACTATGTATTACTCATGAATGAACTGACTCTTTGTATGTTTCATTGTTCTAGTAATAGTATTAGTAACTCCCTAAACTATACCTATTATAGCTTACTAGTAATGTTGTTTGAATGTATGAACATGTGTGTATACCCTTGCTACCCAAAGGTATTGAACTCGATGAAAGAAGGAACTTTTTATATCTATATACATATACATAATATATAACTAGGATTCAAACGACCTTCGGACAAATAACCGGAATACCCTAAGTCCACAACCAAACAAGGAACATGAAGTAAGGTGAGCTATCAGTCCTAAGTCCTTTCAATCCTACTTATATAACTATATCTATATAGATACACACTTAACAGAATATAAGTTTAAAAGAATTTAAGTAACAGTATTTGATATGTAAAAGACTTTGATAAAAGCATTTGGTATGTAAAAGAGTTTGTAAAACAGTTTGAAGTAAAACAGTTTGGTAACACAGTTTAAAAAGTAAGAAATCCACTTGTTTGGTAGTTATTAATCACATGTGATTGATCTAATAACTATAATTGTTCAACTTGTATTCCCCCCCCCCCCCCCCATAAAAGCATTTAACAACATTTAAATGGTTAATTAAGGGGAATGAACTCATCTGTAGTGAGTGGTTTGGATGAACGGAATGTATAGGATGCTAAGTGTCAAGTGAAGACTTAAACACACATAATGATCCTAGTTAACATATAATAACACATATATGTATCCAATTAGTCATAAAACAACTAATTTACCAAGTTTAAGACATCCTAAGACATGTAAAACACTTGATTTAAGTGCTATAAGTCCTAAGGATTGCATCTAAGGGTGGTAGGACCTTGTAATTGAGTTTAGGGTTCAAGGGTAAACTCCTTTGGAGTTTACGGTTTTGTGACCAACTCTTATTGAGTTTACGGTCGTAAACCCATGAGTTTACGACCGTAAACTCATGACACTTTTACCATGTTGAGTTTTGAAGCCTATAAAGTCATAAGAAGCATTCCTACTTCATATCTAAGCCTTCGGAAGTGATTAGGGCACCATTTCACTCCTTTGTGGAGTTTACGGTCCTTGGACCACTTCTCCTTGGGTTTACGACCGTAAACCCAAATGGTGTATCGTCTTTTTGATGTTTTAAGTCCTAAGCACATGAAGGATGGTATCTAATGTCACACCCCGTTAACGCGGAAACACGAAGGGTGACAGGCTAAGGTCTCATAAGACAAGGTACATAGGATTACCAACCATAATCATTGAGAATTTTAAGTTTACATCATGTTCGAAGCAAAATTACATTTTAGTTAGTACAAAGTCTAATACATAACAAAAGAAACATCAGGTGCAAATTCTTGTTGATGTCTAATTTAGATCACTGACCGTTCCCTGAAAAGCATGCAAAAACGAGGGTCAACTATAAAATAGTTGGTGAGTTCACAGGTTTATATAGGTAAATCATTTCAGTAAGAAAATATAGATTTGTTCACAAAAGTTCAAACTCAAAATGAGTGTTGAATGCCAAAGCACTTCGTTCACAACCAAGCCTAACGACCGTTCTTGCCCCATTCCATCATGTCCATGGTTTCCATGATGTCAGTTCACGGAAATATACACTCACGGTTCTGAGTGAGTGGGGGCTGTCTACCCCAAATAGCGCTATCCATAAGACCGTCGGCTCGAAATACGAGTTAATAGGTTGTAGTTTGGTTCTCGGGGACTTAACATACAAAGTTCATAACAAATTCATATCACAAAGTTCATATCAAGAGTTCATCGTATAAAGTTCATAGCACAAGTTCATAACAGAAAGTTCATAAAACAATATCGTTCCAAGTTCATTAAGTTCGTAAAACCATATCGTTCCAAGTTCATTAAGTTTATAAAACAAGATCATTTCAAGTTCATTAAGTTCATAAAACAAGATCATTCCAAGTTCATTAAGTTCATAAAACAAGATCATTCCAAGTTCATTAATATAGTACGGATAGCTCATAAAACAGTAGCATGCTTTCCACCCCAAAACATGAAAACAGTAAAAAGGGGGCTGTGAATACTCACTAGGGAGAGTTTTCGGTTCGAGCTTCGCGGTTCGGTGTTGTAGAGATCGATTTCTACTAGTGCCCTATGGAACAAATAGTTTCCAGTGAGATACAATTCACTAATCCATTATCTAATAACTACCTATCCAACTAGTGGTGTCGTAAAAGTGCCCAAAGTGTGTACGATTCATTATCGGTATTATCGAATTCACGGTGCCTTGTGTTCAAAAATCTATAAAGGCATGAAAATGAACTCCAAAAATTGTAAAACTTTACATTCTGGTTCTAACAGAGGGTATTAGTGTCCAGATATTTTATAGACATTTTTGAAGGTCATTTGTTATTTATTTGCAATTTGAGTCTAAATAATAAGAAAAATTCAAAGTAAATAGTAAACAGTTGCAAAAATTCACAAATTAATTTCCACATGTTCTAATAATGTTTCTAAAGCTGGGAAAAATAGTGGTTTGTGGATTTGAGTTATAAAACCCAGTTTTGTAAATTCATGCTCTAATACAATTATTATTTTGAATAAAATACCAAACAGTGACCAAATTGTATGAAAATTTAGGTGGCATCCTTACTTAGTACAGAAATCAGTTATTTAAAACTTTCAGATTTTTAACTCATTTGTAAGTATTTATTTTTAATTTTTGACCATTAAATTCTTATTTTTGTAGAAAAATAAAGAATTTGTTCTAGCACTTTGGGTTTCACAGAACATCACTTGAAGATATTAACTTATATAAAACAATTTTCCTGAAAATTATTTCGGAACTAAATGGGTGAGTTATGAGTGAGTTATGACCTTTTAAAGTCGAGTAAACAAATCTGATAGAATGTTGAAGGCTAAAACTCATGAAAACATAGTTCAAATTCCTATTTTACCGAATGATATGGGTTTATTTTGCATAGATTGAAATATAAAAACATTATATTAAAGATATTTTGTAGAAATACTTGTTTCTAACCATTTGACCTTACATGGAACCAAGCTAGATGAGACTAAACTTTTGAAAAATTGGTTTTTGGTGTTAGATAAGGCTTGCATGTGCTCACCTTTGCTCTTGACTTTGGTTTGATCATGGATCATCGTCATTTACAGAACATGCAACTTGTTTTTTGTGGTGATCTACAAACATCAAGATCAAACAAAGGTTATTTCCAAGAACATGCCTTTGAAATCGGAAATTAGAAGGAGAAAGTGACTACAACTTGTAAATTTTGTTATGGATCTTCAAGAGATGTATGATAAGCACTTACCCTTTGATATGAAGCTTCAAGAACACCCAAAAAAGTGCTGAAAATTCGTGGTTGAGGGGCTGATTTTTAGAGAGAGAAAGTGAGGTTTCTAGAGAGAAGGAAGAGAGAAATTGAGATTTTGTCTCTCTGGATAGACCATCTCTCTCGTCATATCTTTGGGTCTATACGTCATTAAAATCGGCCACAAAACTCCAAAACTGTTGTTTAACATCCGAAAATGAATTGCAAAAATCTCTCCCACAGAAAATGCCTCTAAGGTCGGTTTTGCCCTCTACTCTGACATGCAAAATCTGACCTCGGGATTTTGCATAAATGAGTAATAATGAGTGAGAGAGAGGGAGAAGGAATGGAAGAGCCTATGAACGAATTTTGGGAGGAGAGAAGGGATTAGAGGCTTCTTCAAAAGTGGTAAACTTTATAAATATGGCCCCATTTCAAATTTTATAAAAGTTGTCTTTAGTTTTTATAAAAGTTGTCTTTAGTTTTTATAAAAGTTCTAGATATATTATATAAACTTCCAAGAGTTTATTTCTTGGTTTTCATTCAAGTACTTTTTTTTTTAAATAATTTCATAGACTTGCATTTTAATTTATAATTGTAGGAATTAATTATTTTGTTATTTAAATTTTCTAAAAAAAATCAAATATATAGTTCATGTAAACGGAATAAGGGTTCATAGCATACCCTTGAGTTGTGATCTACCGAACATAGTTTTGTGTTTAGACTTAAGGTTGAACTTTGGCACTTTACCACATAGTTGGTTCATTCACATGTAAATGTGATTGTTCCACACAAGCTAATGTACACTAATTGTTCCGAAGGATCTATTAGGTCGCGAACCTAGTTCAACTTGTAACTCTAAACAAAAGTTAAGTGCACACAATGAAATGACAAGGTTCTAGATGAGTCCTAACCTGAGATTTGACGGTTGTCACAGTCTCCCCCAGTTGTGGGAATTTCGTCCCGAAATTCAACTGGCGGTACCATTGGTTCATACGTAGAACATAGTTGAGGATATTTGTTCTTCATGAAATCCTCACGTTCCCATGTAACTCATGTATGTGCTTAGAATTCCAATGAACTTTCACAATTGGGATTCTAATTTGTTTAAGTTGCTTAACTTCTCGATTGATGATTTCTATGGGTTCATCCATGAATTTTAGGCGATTATTAATTTGGAGGTCCTCGAGTTGTACGTTCATGGATTCCTCCGCCAAGCACTTTTTGAGGTTCGACACATGGAATATGTCGTGTATCGCACTAAGTTCTTCTGGTATCTTGAGCTTATATATTAATGGGTCGATCATTTCAATAATCTGGAAGGGTCCTACATAGCGAGGAATTAGTTTTCCTCTTTTTCCAAGCATACAATTCTTTTCCCTGGCGGTACTTTTAAGAGTACCTTATCTCCCAGTTGAAATACCAAGGGTTTCTATGCTTGTCAACATAGCTCTTCTTACGATCACAAACACATTCCAGTCTATCATGTATTATCATGATTTTATTGGTGGTTTCTTGAACTATATCAAGCCTCATTAATTGGTATCGCCAATTTCCAGCCAACAAGGTGGTGATCCACACTTAAGCCCATACAGTGCTTCGTAGGGGAGCACATTTAACACTGACGTGACATTTGTTGTTATAGGAAAATTCAAATAACCGTAATTGGGTGTTCCAACTACCTCCTAAACCAATCATATGGGCTTGGAGCATGTTTTCCAAAGTGTGGATAGTTCATTCGCTTCTCCACATCTGAGGATGGTAGGTAGTACTTATGTTTAATCGTGTACAAAGGCTTTCTAAAGTGACTACCATATTTGTGACACAAGGAGACTCCCTATCCAAAATAATGGAAATCGGTACTCCATGACGTACTATGATCTCATCTACGTAAATCCAGGCAAGATTTTCCATTCGGTAATATTCTTGAATGGGAAGGAAGTGTGCAGATTATGCCAATAGATCCACCTCTATCCAAATCGGATCGTTTCCTTTAGCAGTCCTTGTCAAACTCCATTAAAATAAAGTATATCTACCATCCTGGTGGTTTGAATACCTCATATGAATCGCAAAAGGATCGGCACCATCTGGACCAACAAGCACTTAGAGTCCTAAAATAATTAATGGGGAAGGATGTGAATACATCCTTGCCAGTATGGAGAAAACCCACAATTTTATATGAGGATTGTCCAAAATGCTTGAAACATCCTCTACTGGAAACATGGTGCACTTGATTCGTTGGCTATGAAACATGAATGTGAAAGGATAGCTCTGTGACGATTCGTGAGAATAAACACAACTCAGTTACCTCAAGACTGGCATGTGTTGCCAATGGGCTAGAAAATGTAGTCTTGTTATTGCCACTATTATCATTTACTTGATAGTTTGTCCAGTACTGAGGCAATAGTTAGCAGCTCCATTAGGGTTGGATAGCTAAATATTTACAGCATTCAAGATTGGATCCTTGATAAGGACATGTATAGATAGAGTTCCAAGGGAAACATCCAAGTCGAGAGGAGATGTTTACTGAACAATGGGAAAGACATCTTATATTGGAGCTCTAACGATGACCAAAGCTTCTAATGTAAGAGTAGGAAAGAGGTGAATGTTGCAAACAATTCTCATGATGATGCTCTTATTTACTATAGTAATGTCTCAATAGAATTGTAACTAATAGGAAATGGGGTGTCGGTTCCTTCTAGTCATTCCGTTAGTTCCATAAAGAATCCAAAGAACTACAATGGGATAGTTTGAGTAGCACACAATATGAGCTAAGGTATCATTCTCATTGGGGATGCGGTCCCCAAAGCATCCTTTGGTACAAATTTAGAACTTGCAGGAAGTCAAGTTCTTTCCAGTCCTTAAGAGAGTGTCGATAAAGGTATACGAACTTGACGGTGAGGGTCACCAAGCTATTTATGGTGGTTAGCCTTGAAAAGAAACATAAAGAAATTTAGTGTTTTCTAGAGATCATAAACAAGGTACGCTCTATATGGAGGAAAATTCTAGTTCTAAAGTACGTGCTAATGACCAAGTTGATCATAATGGATGGAGTAATAATACCTTACAACATAGAGAGAATGAGTCATAATAGGTTGATAAGGATGCAAGAACATCAATGGAAGTAAAAACCTATAGTTTGACATGAACGATGCTAGAAATTTCATAAGGAAGTTAATTAAGTTGCTCTTAAAATCGGAAAGTGAGTATCTTGAAAATAACCCAAGGTATGATACTATGTTTTGCTTGCCACAAGGAAAATTACATCGAGGGAAAGAAATAACAGGCTTGGGTTAAAAAGTTAAATGTACAATGTCCAAAAATTTGTGTTCATCGATCAAAATTTAAACTTGACTTATAAAGATACTCCGAAAAAGAGATAACATACACTTCACATGTCAATTAAAATTAGTTAAGATCATAGTGGTGGTAATTCTATGAAAAAAAAAATATCAAAGTTTTTAATTTTTTTTTTCTAGTTTTGGAAACTTTCATGATCTATATAATAGGAAAAATGGCATAAATGACTGAAATAAGAGATGTTTTGAAATCGACATCCTGGTAATGTAATATAAACATATTATGAATGAAAGGTTCTGAAATGACATGCTCAAACTCGAGAAAATACTTAAATGAGATAATTGTCAAAAGTGTCAAAGATGATTATTATGCCCTTACGAAGCATACATCAATACTGAAATGGAAATCCAATGCTAATGGAATGAGCCAGAATGAAGTCAGAGATACAGTTTCAAATAGTGAGTACGCACTAGCAGTGCCTGAAGTCTTATTTATATCAATTGGAGGAGTCAAGTGATTCACTCGAGTCTGCAATCTTCCAATGAGCTATACTGCCTTTGCAAGCTACTCATTGCCTTTGCCTCATGTTTAAGCATCCTCGCTCTAGGATATGTTGAAGGCCTTTGTGGTCAATATAAATAGTGCATATGGTTTCATATAAGTACTGTCTCTATATTTTAAGGGCGAATACTAACATTCCTAACTCTAGGTCGTGTGCGGTATAGTTCTACTCATGCACCATCGATTGCCTTAAAGTGTACGTAATAATCTCGTCCTTTTGCATCAAGGCGCAATCCTAGAATTGGTGCGATGTGTCACATTATTTTGTAGCTCTGTCCACGCCCTTTGGTAGAATCAGGGACGACATGTTGCACAACTTGTGTTCTACCAATTTGGACACATCTTCTTATTGTTTTTACCAAAATAACTTCCAAACTTTTGGGTCACTGCATTTAGGGGTTGGGCGATCGTAGTGAAGTACGAGGCATTTTATTATTGGTCAAACAAATCATTGATTTAGAGAAGAGAGTATCAGTGTTTGATCGTCAACTTATTCCATTCTTTATAATCATTGTACATTCGATCGATCCATCTTTCTCTTTAACGGATAGCGCCAGTGCATCCCATCATGAAGAATTTAGACGAATGAAACCTTTTTCAAGGGGTTTCTAGAGTTGATCAGATAGCTCTTGTATTTCGGAAGGGTGCTAAGCGGTACGACACTTTAGTTATAGATGTTTGCCCATAAATTAGGTCGATTCTTAACTCGACCTATCTAGGCACGGAAAGTCTAGATAAATCCTTTGTAATTATTTTTGGGTCGAAGGCAAGATATCGAACATGTTGCTTTTTGGGTCTACATGTTGGGAATTAACAGCTTCGAAAAATACTTCTCTAGATTGGTTGAGGAGAAGGACCTAAGGATTTCTATGAAAATATTAGGAATGGGCATAGAGAGAAATATAGCTGATGGTATTCTAAAACTCGCTCGAAAGATGTAGGTCTGAAAATTCCTAAGAAGTTCTTATGGATAGGAGCAATCCCAGACATATGCATTTGAGAAGTCACTTAAGGCTTTCAAAGAATCAATCTCTAAAGAGAGAGAACGACCTAGAAGGTGTGGCCAAGGCCCTTTTCAAATTATTAGTTGACAACATAATGTATACGACAACATGCACTAGGCCAAACATTCATATACATTAGGAGTAGCGAGTCACTTTATGTATAATCCAAGGAGACAACATTGGGATGGTGTCAATTAGGTGCCATTGTTCTTGAAGGGTATTTCTAAGCTTGATTAGAATAACATATCATAGTGGCCACACATGCTATAATTATGGTCGTATATGTGTCAAGTGAGGTTCAGATACGTCCCTGAAATGGGATAAGAAGACTATGCCATGGTGGTACCTTCCATCGTGAAATAGTTCTCCATAATGATGTCCGAGAGGTAATATCTCCTTCGGATATTGAATTATATCGTAATGGGTCGATTTTCCTCCACATTACACCCTTTAAACTGAAACAATGTTGGAAGGGATCTGACCTTAGGGGTTGAGGTAAGAGCTCGGGGAAATAAGAGATTTGCTTGAATGTAGTTTGAAAATACTTTATATTTAGCTCCTGTAATTCACAAGGTATTTTCATCTTATGCATTACGTTATATCCCACATATCTCAATGGGTTCCTAAATTTAGGAGATACATATTGTTATACTAGTTGCACACTACAAGAGAATTGGAGTTCCGTCCTTATAGCATCCTAGGAGACTAGTGATATAACATGGCCCGTCGGCAAGGTATGCGGTTTAAGACGATGAAGATGTCGACCTAAGGAGTCGATGAAACAGCTGAATGGTGCGTAGGTCTCCTAGATAGGTTACTGACTACTAACCTCCTCTCCGGATCCGATCCTAAAGTGGGATTCTTTTTCCGGCTCAATACTGGATTAATTTTCTAATAGGCATCAGATAATGTATCCTAACGTGTCGTCCGATCCGGGAGCATGAGACGTAGAGTTCGACCTCATTAGGGTGTCCATAAGAAATCCTTGTGTTTATAAGCATCTTATCAGCCTAATGTAACTTGATAGCTATGTACACTAAGGGTTTCTATTTTTGTTAAGTGTCTAAGAAGATCCTAGGTTATTCATACCACTTACTATAAACAATTCCGGTCTTGCACTTGCTCTTCCATAATTATACATAGGTGATCAGACTATGTATAATTAGGGTCCAGTAGTGCACTACCCGATTTAGTTATACTAGATGGTATGATTATTTACTCGTTGGTTATAGTTTAGGATTTCCCAAGGGAAAGGGAAAACCGGTATTCTCTATAACCTTCGACTTTGATACCAAATCTGTCATACCCCGTTAACGCGGAAACACGAAGGGTGACAGGCTAAGGTCTCATAAGACAAGGTACATAGGATTACCAACCATAATCATTGAGAATTTTAAGTTTACATCATGTTCGAAGCAAAATTACATTTTAGTTCCCTAGTACAAAGTCTAATACATAACAAAAGAAACATCAGGTGCAAATTCTTGTTGATGTCTAATTTAGATCACTAATCGTTCCCTGAAAAGCATGCAAAAACGAGGGTCAACTATAAAATAGTTGGTGAGTTCACAGGTTTATATAGGTAAATCATTTCAGTAAGAAAATATAGATTTGTTCACAAAAGTTCAAACTCAAAATGAGTGTTGAATGCCAAAGCACTCCGTTCACAACCAAGCCTAACGACCGTTCTTGCCCCATTCCATCATGTGCATGGTTTCCATGATGTCAGTTCACGGAAATATGCACTCACGGTTCTGAGTGAGTGGGGGCTGTCTACCCCAAATAGCGCTATCCATAAGACTGTCGGCTCAAAATACGAGTTAATAGGTTGTAGTTCGGTTCTCGGGGACTTAACATACAAAGTTCATAACAAATTCATATCACAAAGTTCATATCAAGAGTTCATCATATAAAGTTCATAGCACAAGTTCATAACAAAAAGTTCATAAAAGAGTATCGTTCCAAGTTCATCAAGTTCATAAAACAATATCGTTCCAAGTTCATTAAGTTCATAAAACCATACCGTTCCAAGTTTATTAAGTTTATAAAACAAGATCATTTCAAGTTCATTAAGTTCATAAAACAAGATCATTCCAAGTTCATTAAGTTCATAAAACAAGATCATTCCAAGTTCATTAATATAGTACGGATAGCTCATAAAACAGTAGCATGCTTTCCACCCCAAAACATGAAAACAGTAAAAAGGGGGCTGTGAATACTCACCAGGGAGAGTTTTCGGTTCGAGCTTCGCGGTTCGGTGTTGTAGAGATCGATTTCTACTAGGGCCCTATGGAACAAATAGTTTCCAGTGTGATACAATTCACTAATCCATTATCTAATAACTACCTATCCAACTAGTGGTGTCGTAAAAGTGCCCAAAGTGTGTACGATTCATTATCGGTATTATCAAATTCACGGTGCCTTGTGTTCAAAAATCTATAAAGGCATGAAAATGAACTCCAAAAATTGTAAAACTTTACATTCTGGTTCTAACAGAGGGTATTAGTGTCCAGAAATTTTATAGACATTTTTGAAGGTCCTTTGTTATTTATTTGCAATTTGAGTCTAAATAATAAGAAAAATTCAAAGTAAATAGTAAACAGTTGCAAAAATTCACAAATTAATTTCCACATGTTCTAATAATGTTTCTAAAGCTGGGAAAAATATTGGTTTGTGGATTTGAGTTATAAAACCCAGTTTTGTAAATTCATGCTCTAATACAATTATTATTTTGAATAAAATACCAAACAGTGACCAAATTGTATGAAAATTTAGGTGGCATCCTTACTTAGTACAGAAATCAGTTATTTAAATTTTCAGATTTTTATCTCATTTGTAAGTATTTATTTTTAATTCTTGACCATTAAATTCTTATTTTTGTAGAAAAATAAAGAATTTGTTCTAGCACTTTGGGTTTCACAGAACATCACTTGAAGATATTAACTTATATAAAACAATTTTCCTGAAAATTATTTCGGAACTAAATGGGGGCTTTCAACCCCAACAAGTTTAGAAATGTTGCACCAACTAGGGCATGAGTTCCAAATGTAGTTGGAAGTTCAACAATTTTTGTAGAAAATTCTATAACGTTTTTGTTCATGATGTTTTATGTATTCTGAGGTAATTGTGTTGAGTTACTAAAATAATTTTATCCAGCTTTATTTTTCGGTTTAAGGCCTTTGATCATGTAATGAAATACTAGTGATCACAGAAAACGTGCTGATGGTGCAACTGTTTTGTAAAAATTGTTTAAAATAGAAATCTTAATGTTTTACACTAAGACTAATTGGGTTCGAAAGTTAACTCAAAGTTAATCTCATGATTTCGTTGAGAAATGAGTGAGTTATGACCTTTTAAAGTCGAGTAAACAAATCTGATAGAATGTTGAAGGCTAAAACTCATGAAAACATAGTTCAAATTCCTATTTTACCGAATGATATGGGTTTATTTTGCATAGATTGAAATATAAAAACATTATATTAAAGATATTCTGTAGAAATACTTGTTTCTAACCATTTGACCTTACATGCAACCAAGCTAGATGAGACTAAACTTTCGAAAAATTGGTTTTTGGTGTTAGATAAGGCTTGCATGTACTCACCTTTGCTCTTGACTTTGGTTTGATCATGGATCATCACCATTTACAGAACATGCAACTTGTTTTTGGTGGTGATCTACAAACATCAAGATCAAACAAAGGTTATTTCAAAGAACATGCCTTTGAAATCGGAAATTAGAAGGAGAAAGTGACTAGAACTTGTAAATTTTGTTATGGATCTTCAAGAGATGTATGATAAGCACTTACCCTTTGATATGAAGCTTCAAGAACACCGAAAAAAGTGCTGAAAATTCGTGGTTGAGGGGCTGATTTTTAGAGAGAGAAAGTGAGGTTTCTAGAGAGAAGGAAGAGAGAAATTGAGATTCTGTCTCTCTGGATAGACCATCTCTCTCATCATCTCTTTGGGTTTATACATCATTAAAATCGGCCACAAAACTCCAAAAATGTTGTTTAACATCTAAAAAATGAAATGGAAAAATCTCTCCCACAGAAAATGCCTCTAAGGTCGGTTTTGCCCTCTCACATTGACATGCAAAATCTGACCTCGGGATTTTGCATAAATGAGTAATAATGAGTGAGAGAGAGAGAGAGAGAGAGAGAGAGAGAGAGAGAGAAAAGGAATGGAAGAGCCTATGAACGAATTTTGGGAGGAGAGAAGGGATTAGAGGCTTGTTCAAAAGTGGTAAACTTTATAAATATGGCCCCATTTCAAATTTTATAAAAATTATCTTTAGTTTTTATAAAAGTTCTAGATATATTATATAAACTTCCAAGAGTTTATTTCTTGGTTTTCATTTAAGTACTTTTTTTAAATAATTTCATAGACTTGCATTTTAATTTATAATTGTAGGAATTAATTATTTTGTGATTTAAATTTTCTAAAAAAAATAAAATATATAGTTCATGTAAACGGAATAAGGGTTCATAGCATACCCTTGAGTTGTGATCTACCGAACATAGTTTTGTGTTTAGACTTAAGGTTGAACTTTGGCACTTTACCACATAGTTGGTTCATTCACATGTAAATGTGATTGTTCCACACAAGCTAATGTACACTAATTGTTCAGAAGGATCTATTAGGTCGCGAACCTAGTTCAACTTGTAACTCTAAAGAAAAGTTAAGTGCACACAATGAAATGACAAGGTTCTAGATGAGTCCTAACGTGAGATTTGACGGTTGTCACATCTAGACTTGTATCCAAGGCTTGGTAAGGGACTAGGGCACACTTTGGCCCCTTTATTGGGGTTTACGGTCCAAGAACATCTTCGACCGTAAACACCTTTGATCTTGTGTTTCCTTGGTGTTTTCTAGATGATTACAAGTGTAACAAGTCTTATAACAAGCCAAGGTAAGAGTACTTACTATGTAGAAGCTTGAAAAGGTGCTAAAAGTCCAAGAACACTAGTGTGTGTTCTTGGTGTTCTTGGTGTTGTTGGTGAAACTTGAAGATCTACACATATGGAATGATTTCATGGATGGAATCACGTAAGATCACTAGATTAAGGTAGATATCAACTTATTAGGGTAAGAAACACTTACAAAGTTGAAGACGAAGAAGGAAAATCGGATGATACTTGAGAGGATTTGAGTTCTAGCTTTGAAATGGTGAAAAAGTGCTAAAAATGGCTAAGTGCCATATTTATACCCTTGGGGTTTATGGCCGTAAACACCATGTTTAGACCATAAACTCCAAACTCTTGGAGTTTTTGGACTTTCTTGGTGCACAATAAACCCTAGGTCATCCTCTCTCCTGTTATCTCCTAAAGTACTAACTTTAAAACACTCAAACTGACTCCAGAAAGCTTGAAAGTTAGCAGAAACAGTTCTGAATTCTATTGAAGTGAATTGTTGTACAAAATAGAAATTTCAGGTTGTCACAACTCACGTCGTGAGTCATGCATGCTCATCCCGTAGACTTGCCATTTGCGTCCCTAGCTTCGGAAGGTGGCCATGTGACTCCTCACGTCGTGAGATATCCTTGCTCACGTCGTGAGAAACAGTTCTGAATTCTATTTATACCCTTGGGGTTTACGGCCGTAAACACCATGTTTGGACCATAAACTCCAAACTCTTGGAGTTTTGGGACTTTCTTGGTGCACAATAAACCCTAGGTCATCCTCTCTCCTGTTATCTCCTAAAGTACTAACTTTAAAACACTCAAACTAACTCCAGAAAGCTTGAAAGTTAGCAGAAACAGTTCTGAATTCTATTGAAGTGAATTGTTGTACAAAATAGAAATTTCAGGTTGTCACAACTCACGTCGTGAGTCATGCATGCTCATCTCGTAGACTTGCCATTTGCGTCCCTAGCTTCGGAAGGTGGCCATGTGACTCCTCACGTTGTGAGATATCCTTGCTCACGTCGTAAGTTTGGATCTTATCCCTTCGTTGCCTCGTCAGACACTTGCTCACGTCATATTTGTA
Organism: Lactuca virosa; assembly: GCF_052849685.1. Lineage (NCBI taxonomy): Eukaryota > Viridiplantae > Streptophyta > Magnoliopsida > Asterales > Asteraceae > Lactuca > Lactuca virosa. The sequence goes on along the minus strand of NC_136427.1, from coordinate 100,898,293 downwards.
TTAGAATTTATCATGAACTACATAGCACTCTTATCAGATTACTAGTTTAACAAAATCACATTACATGATTGACATAATCACATGTAATTGTTTATTGACATATTTTCACTAGTGTTACATTCTCCCCCCGTTAGAATAATTTCGTCCCGAAATTTATCTTATGGATGGGATTTTGTCAAACAGTTGGGGGTATTTTTCTTTCATCTGATCTTCACGTTCCCAAGTAAATTCAGGTCGTCGTAAAGAGTTCCATCGAACTTTCACTATGGGAATACGACTTTGCTTTAATCGTTTGACTTCTCGATCCATGATCTCAACAGGTTCTTCTACAAAGTTGAGTTTCGTATTCACTTGTATCTCTTCGAGAGGAATAACAAGAGTGTCATCGGATAGACATCTTTTGAGGTTTGATACGTGAAAAACATCGTGCACATTACTTAGCTCTTGAGGCAACTTGAGTTGGTATGCGACAGAACCAATTCTTGCTAGAATTTCAAAAGGTCCTATATACCGTGGGTTTAGTTTTCCTCGTCTCCGGAATCGAATTACGCTTTTCCAAGGGGAGACCTTCAACATTACTTTATCCCCAACTTGGAATTCTAAAGGCTTACGTCTTACGTCAGCATAACTCTTTTGACGATCACGTGCAGCCTTTAATCGATCCTTAATTTGCACGATCTTTTCAGTTGTTTCGTGGATTATTTCTGGTCCAGTACGTAAGGTATCGCTTATACATTTTATGGCCATCTGCGTATCTCCAACTTCTTCCCAACACACTGGGGAACGACATTTTCGTCCATGAAGAGCCTCAAACGGTGCAACCTTGATACTGGTGTGATGACTATTGTTGTAGGAAAACTCAATTAATGGTAAATGAGTATCCCACGCATTTCCAAAGTCTATTACACAGGCTCGGAGCATATCTTCTAAAGTCTGAATGGTTCTCTCACTCTGACCATTAGTCTGTGGATGGTAAGCTGTACTCATATCTTGACGTGTTCCTAAGGATTTTTGTAGAGATTGCCAAAATCGTGAGTGAATCTACTATCTCGGTCAGAAATAATAGAATTTGGAACTCCATGCAATCTGACAATTTCCTTCAGATAAACTCTAGTCAGCTTCTCCATCTTGTCGTTCTCCTTAATTGGTAAGAAATGGGCGGACTTAGTCAATCTATCAACTATTACCCAAATAGTGTCGAACCCAATAGGAGTTTTAGGTAACTTAGTGATGAAGTCCATTTATATCTGCTCCCATTTCCATTCAGGTATTTCCGGTTGTTGAAGTAAACCTGAAGGCTTTTGATGTTCTGCCATTACTCCAGAACAAGTTAAACATTTGCTCACATAAGTAGCAATTTCTGCCTTTATGTTTGGCCACCAATAATGTACTTTTAAATCTAAGAACATTTTGTTAGAACCTAGATGCACATAATATCTGGACTTGTGGGCTTCTTCTAAGACCAAGTCCTTGACTCCACCGAACTTAGGCGTCCAAATTCGGTTAATAAAGTGTCGCGTTTCGTCATCTTTTTGTATAAGTTTCTTTTCCATTCCTCGTAAAGATTTGGTCTTGATGTCTTCTTCTTTTAGAGCCTCAAGTTGAGCTTCTCTAATTTGTGCGGTAAGGTTAGAATGGATAGTTATAGCTAATGCTCGTACCCGACGGGGTTTAATATATTATTTCCGGATCAAGGAATCTGCTACCACGTTTGCCTTTCTGGGATGATAACGAATCTTACATTCGTAATCATTCAACAATGCGACCCATATTCGTTATCTCATATTAAGATCTTTTAGGTTGAAGATGTGCTGGAGACTCTAGTTGTCGGTAAAAATAGTAAACTTAGTACTGTATAAGTAATGTCTCCAAATTTTTAGTGCAAAAACTACAGCTCCCAATTCAAGATCGTGGGTAGTGTAATTATTCTCATGCACCTTAAGTTGTCATGATGCATAGGTGATAAGTTTTCCTCTTTGCATCAACACACATCCCAATCCTTGATTTGATGTGTCACAGTATACGACGAAATCTTCTGTCCCATCTGGAAGGGATAGGATTGGTGCACTACACAACATTTGCTTCAGTTTCTGAAAAGCAGCTTCTTGTTTGTCTTCCCAGTTGAACTTTGTATCCTTCTGGGTTAGTGTTGTAAGCAGCTTGGCTATTTTGGAGAAATTCTATATGAATCTACGGTAATAGCCAGCAAGTCCTAGGAATTGACGCACCTCTGTTGGCGTCTTTGGTGCTTCCCAATTCCTGATTGCTTCAACTTTGTATGGGTCAACATGAATTCCTTTGTTGCTAACTACATGGCCTAAAAATTGTACTTCTCTAATCCAAAACTCACATTTGGAGAATTTAGCGTACAACTTTTCTTTTCTTAGTAGTTCCAATATTATTTGCAGGTGTTGACCATGTTCTTCCTTGGTTCGTGAATATATCAATATATCATCGATAAATACGATCACGAATTTATCCAAGTATGGTTTGCAAACACGATTCATGAGATCCATAAACACTGCTGGGGTATTGGTCAATCCAAAAGACATAACTAAGAACTCATAATGACCATAACGAGTTCTAAATGCTGTCTTTGGAATGTCATCTTCTTGTACTCTGAGTTGATGGTATCCTGATCTAAGATCTATCTTTGAGTAGTAGCTGGATCCTTGCAGTTAATCGAATAGATCATCAATTCTTGGACGTGGATAACGATTCTTGATCTTAGCTTGTTCAGCTCCCGATAATCAATACACATTCGAAAGGATCTGTCCTTCTTCTTGACAAACAAGATTGGTGCTCCCCAAGGTGAAAAACTTGGTCGGATAAAGCCTTTGTCAAAAAGTTCTTGTAGTTGGCTAGACAATTCTTGCATTTCGGATGGAGCCAACCGATAAGGAGATTTTTCTGCTCCTGGAATTAAGTCGATTCGAAACTCGACTTGTTGGATGGGAGGTATTCCAGGTAGATCTTCAGGAAACACGTCAGGGAAATCACATAGTTGAGGTATGTCCTTGATTTCTTTTGTCTTTCTCTTCTTATCTACAATGTAGGCTAAGAACGCGCTACATTTCTTATATAGATACTTCTGGGTCTTAGTACAAGAGATGACTTTGAGGTTCTTCCCGGATTTATCACCATAGATAATCAGGGCTTCGCCGTTTGGTAAGGGTAGTCGTATGGCTTTCTCATGACATAGAATTTCGGCGTGGTGTGAAGATAACCAATCCATGCCAATTATGACATCAAAACTACCGATAGGCATTGGCATGAGGTTTACGTGAAACAGGTAGTTATTAAGAGTTAACATACAGTTTTCTAGAATTTCATGTGTTTTCTCAGTTTGACCGTTAGCGATTTCTTTTAATTTGCTAGACTTATGACTTAACAATTTTCTAAATGTCGGAGTTATAAAACTTCTATCTGCTCCAGAGTCGAAGAGTATAGTAGCATATAAATTATCTATGAGAAATGTACCAGATACGACCGAAGGGTCCTGGATAGCTTCTCTGCTTCCGATCACGAACGCCCTGCCACGTCCTATGCCTCCTTGACTCCTTAACTTTAGACATTCTTTCTTGAGGTGTCCAACCTCCCCATACTCATAGCATTTTCTTCCTTCACCACGGCCTTTTCCATTATTGGTTTGCTGATCGAATGTTGTAGGTGTTGTGCTCCTGCAGTAACTAGCAGTATGCCCCTTTTTCTTTTACTTCGTGCAGACAAAACAGTCACATGGATGATGACGGTTGCACTGATTGCACCATGAAGATTTTGGTTGTGTAGGTACTGCTGTTATGGCTGCATAATGATGGGTTTTCAGCATTCTAACACTCCTATGGTGTACATGCAACCCTAGAAACCTTGGATCTATGTTTGACTAAGATACATGCAAATAATTATTTTTCCAAGGTTCTTATCCTAACTAGCATGGCATGGGGTACTTGAATCAAATAAAACTAGTAGAATTACTTACCTTGTAGTAGTAGTTGATTGCTTGGAGTTTGAGAGCCTAGCACCAATAATGTGGATGCCTCAAATGGAAGTCACAAATCACCACAAACTTGGAAACTTGAGAGAATAGTCACAAACTTCTTGAAATCGGCCCTCTTAGTTTACACACATCAACTAGTGCAATTTCAAGAACCAAAGCCTCCTTTATATAGTGTGGTGGATTAGGGTTACATTCATGTAAACCCTAATACCCATGTCTTTTCATTTCCATGAGATCCATGGGTTAAAGCTCCATGGAGTATCCATGGACTTTCCATGCAAGCCTAGCCCATTCCAAATAAGCATTAGCCCACACTATATAAATACAAGAGCCCATATTTAATTAGTCATACTTTTGATCTCTAAATTAATTCTAAATTAATTATAGATCAACACTAATTAAATAATATGATTTTATATTAATATATTAGAACTTATAATATATTAATAAATCATAACTTATACTATTCTCAAAAGATTATCCGTAAATTGTTCGGGTGAAGTGCAACCCAAATGGACCATGCCGGGTCGGGTCAAGTACATACCAAATATAGTTATGGACTTAGACACTATATCCAACAGTCTCCTACTTGGATAACTCTAATAACTATAGTTGCAAGTATGACTTCAGGAACCGATCAGCAATCGTAGCTCTTTAAACTCTGTTGAACTATGAAGCGCCATTTTAGATAAGTGATCATATAATCCTCTGTTCTAGATATCAGCCGAACAAATACATGGAACATGGTCTTGCTTATTGTCCAGCATTTGTTTCCCGATTTCCGATTTGTTTGACATAGAACTTAACTGAACACATCAATTTAGTTCTGACTGGGCTCGGTACATAGGTCAAAACAAAATCATCGAGGCACCCAGATATCGCTTCTAATCCTAGAAGGAACAGATAAACTTCGACTCATATGTTTGCTCTACTACTTGTTGAATTACACACAAAAGCACAGTTTATAACATCGAGTTACCAATGCGTTTTCGTGCAATCAATGCATAACCAACTCATAGGCAACAAATCATATCTCTAGGTTTGAAGACTTATATGATATTACCGTCTCACGATCACTCGAGATAAATTCCATGAAGTTATACAAGTGAGCGTGGGTTGAATCCTATACTCAGAACTTATGAGCACTCATGAGTGCTGTAGCCCCGCTTTGTCTAACATCTTAGACCTCTACAAGCCAACCCATGATAGTCTTGATTCATATCTACTTCCAACATATGACCGACTGTGGAGTGTTTGAATAATATGATATAAACCATAACATAATTATTCTGGAAGTCAAAACATGCAAAAAGAAATAATAGTAAACGATTGACAAGAGATAGCAACACTTTACTCATAAATAACAGCTTTTACTTATCATCAAATGTCAATTACATTTTACAAATTTCAAGATTATCTAACTACTAAAACTAATATCATCCTTCAGCCCTATGCTCCGAGCATGCTGGAGATGCTTAGCCCGAGTCAGTCCCTTCGTGAGGGGATCTGCTGGGTTCTCATCCGATGATACCCTCTTTGCCACGAGGATTCCTTCTTCTATTCGATGTCTGATGAAGTGATATTTTCTGTCAATGTGTCTGGATCTCCCATGATCTCTTGGTTCCTTGGCTAAGGCAACCACACTATTGTTGTCACAGAAAATCTCCATTGGCTCCTTTATAGCTGGTACAACTCCAAGGTCTCCGATGAAGTTCTTTAGCCATATAGCCACCTTTGCTGCCTCGCTTGCTGCTATATACTCTGATTCATAAGTGGAATCAGCCACTATCTCCTGCTTGGAACTTTTCCAAGTAATTTCCCCTCTACTTAGAGTAAAGACCCAGCCCGACAGAGAGCGGAAACTATCCCTGTCAGTCTGAAAGCTAGCATCACTGTACCCTACAACTCTCAAGTCCTCACTACCACCGATGGTAAGGACGCTGTCCTTAGTTCTCCGTAGGTACTTGAGGATATTCTTTACCGCAGTCCAGTGTGCCTTGCCAGGGTTCCCCTGATACCTGCTAACCATGCTCAAAGCAAAGGCTACATCAGGTCGAGTACACGTCATAGCATACATGATCGATCCTACAGCTGAAGCATAAGGTATTCGACTCATTTCTGTGTCTTACTCAATCTGGCGTTACTCTGGGTGGGTAACTCTCCTTTCTTGGAGTTATGCATGTTGAACCTTTTCAACACTTTGTCCACATAGGTGCTTTGACTAAGTCAAATTAGTCTTTTACTCCTGTTTCTCAAAATCCTTATCCCTAGGATATAGGCAGCTTCTCCAAGATCCTTCATAGCGAAACACTTCCCAAGCCAGGACTTTACTTCCTGCAGGGTTGGGATGTCATTTCCTATGAGTAGTATGTCATCCAAATACAGTACCAAAAAGCTGACTATACTCCTACTAGCCTTGATAAAGACACAACTCTCAAGTCCTCACTGCCACCGAGGGTAAGGACCCAGTCCTTAGTCCTCCGTAGGTACTTGAGGATATTCTTTACCGCAGTCCAGTGTGCCTTGCCAGGGTTCCCCTGATACCTGCTAACCATGCTCAAAGCAAAGGCTACATCAGGTCGAGTACACGTCATAGCGTACATGATCGATCCTACAGCTGAAGCATAAGGTATTCGACTCATTTTTGTGTGTTACTCAATCTGGCGTTACTCTGGATGGGTAACTCTCCTTTCTTGGAGTTATGCATGTTGAACCTTTTCAACACTTTGTCCACATAGGTGCTTTGACTAAGTCCACTTAGTCTTTTACTCCTGTTTCTCAAAATCCTTATCCCTAGGATATAGGCAGCTTCTCCAAGGTCCTTCATAGCGAAACACTTCCCAAGCCAGGACTTTACTTCCTGCAGGGTTGGGATGTCATTTCCTATGAGTAGTATGTCATCCACATATAGTACCAAAAAGCAGACTATACTCCTACTAGCCTTGATATAGACACAAGATTCATCTTCACTCCTTGAAAAGCCAAATTCTTTGACTTTCTCATCAAAGCAAAGATTCCATCTACGAGGTGCCTGTTTTAATCCATAAATGGATTTCTTGAGCTTACACACTCTACTGGGGTACTCTATACTGACAAAACCCTCTGGCTGAACCATGTAAATATCTTCAGCCAACTTTCCATTAAGGAAAGCGGTTTTGACATCCATTTGCCATATTTCATAATCATGAAATGCAGCAATGGCTAACAGAACCCTAATAGACTTAATCTTGGCCACTGGTGAAAAGGTCTCATCATAATCAACTCCCGGTGTTTGAGAATAACCCTTTGCAACCAGTCGTGCCTTATAAGTGTGTACATTACCATCCATGTCGGTCTTCTTCTTGAAGATCCATTTACACCCAACTATCTTACGATCAGGTATATTGTCAACCAAGTTCCAAACTTGATTGTCACACATGGACTGTATCTCTCTATCCATAGCCTCTTTCCATTTAGTAGCCTCAGGGCCTGCCATGGCTTCCGTGTAGCTGTTAGGCTCATCCAGATTTACCAGTGTGTTATCACTGATAAGTGTCTCACCTTCTGCAGTAATATGAAAACCATAATAATGCTCAGGTACATTCCTAACTCTGGTGGAACGTCTCAGACGTATAGATTCTTCAGTCGGCTCAACAGGAGTTTCCTCCTCAGGTTGAGGGCTAGGGTTTGAGGTTCCTTCACCACTTGACTCTTGAATTTCCTCAAGGTCAATTTGCCTCCCACTATCTCCTTGGCTCATGAATTCTCTCTCTCGAAAGAATCATCTTCTTGCTACAAAGACCACATTATCACTAGGTCTGTATAAGATGTAACCAAAGGATTTCTGTGGGTAGCCGATGAAAATACACTTTTCGCTTCGGGGTTCGAGCTTATCGTGAGTCTCACGTCTCACGAAAGCCTCGCAACCCCAAATATTGATGTGGTCTAGATTGGGAACTTTTCCAATCCACACCTCGTGAGGTGTTTTGGCAACCTTCTTTGTAGGGACTAGATTAAGGATATGGGCGGCAGTCTCTAAGGCATACCCCCAAAATGAGATTGGTAGCGAAGCTCGACTCATCATGGAACGAACCATGTCCAACAAGGTCCGATTGCGCCTCTCAGCTACACCATTCAACTGTGGTGTCCTAGGAGGTGTCAATTGTGAGACAATCCCACATTCCTTAAGATAGTCAAGGAACTCAGTACTAAGATACTCACCACCACGATCGGATCGAAGCATCTTAATGTTCCTGCCCAACTGATTCTCCACTTCTTGCTTAAACTCTTTGAATTTCTCAAAGGTTTCTGACTTATGCTTGATTAGGTAGACATATCCATATCTACTAAAATCATCAGTAAAAGTCACATAGAACCGATTAGCATCTCTTGTGGCGGTTCTGAAGGGTCCACACACATCCATGTGTATGAGGTCCAACAAACCTTCACCCCTAGCACAAGTGCCAGTAAAAGGTGACTTTGTCATTTTACCAAGAAAACAAGATTCACAACTATCATCTGACTTTAGGTCAAATGACTCCAAGACTCCATCCTTTTGGAGTTGGCCTATGCGTTTCTTGCTTACATGTCCAAGACGACAATGCTATAAGGATGCTTTATCTAAGCTAGTGGAAGAGTTAATACACAATACATTATTTTGTAGATTATCTACAACAGATACAGTTTCATACACGTCATCACAAGGTAATGCTTTAAAATAAAGAACATTATTAAAGAAAGCATCAATACTACCATTATTATTATCAAAATAAAAGGTAAAACCTTGTTTATACAATGCATGAAAGGAAATAACATTTCTTGCCATTTCTGGCGAATAATAACATTTATTCAAATCTAATGTAAACCCACTATTTAGCACTAAGGAATAAACTCCTATCTTGGTGACAGGTGAAGCTTTCCTGTTTCCCATGATCAAGTTTATCTTTCCCTGCTCTACATTCTCACTTCTTTTAAGTCCCTGCAAATCACAACATATGTGCATACCACAACCTGTATCAAGGACCCAAGACTTAGAATGAGGTGAGTTATTAGACAATATAGTGTATATACCTGCATGGTTGGGTTTTACTTTCCCATCCTTCAAATCTTGCTGGTACTTTGGGCAGTTTCGCTTCCAGTGCGACTTTTCATGGAAATAGAAGCATTCAGCCTCATTAGGGTTAGCAGAAGGAGTGACAAAACCTTTCTTGGTTTTGCTTGAAGAGGAGCCTTCAAGGGTCTTACCCTTGGTACCCTTAGAACGGTTCTTTCTCTTCTTCCCTTTTCCATGCCCGATTGCCAAGATATTGGCCGCAGTTGGAGTAGGAGTAGGAGTAGTAACAACCGACTTACCCTTTAGACCACTTTCGGCGATCTTCAAGAGTCCTTGAAGTTTGCTGAGGGTGACTTCTTCCTTGTTCATGTGATATGTCATGCGGAATTGATCATAACACGATGGCAAGGAGTGCAAAATGATGTCTATTGCTAACTCCTCAGGGAAGTTCACATTCAGCTTCAGTAAACGGTCCACATACCTTTGCATTTTCTGCATGTGGCCTGTGATGGGTTCACCATCCTTCATTCGGGTTGTTATCATGGAGGAGATTATTTCATATCGCTCTTGACGAGCACTTTGATGGTAGCGGTCCATCAAGTCCTGGTGCATCTCAAAAGGATAATAGTCCTCATAGGACTTTTGGAGCTCGGCTGTCATGGTGGCCATCATGATGCATGCCACTTTTGTAGCATCTCTTTCATGTACCTCATATTCAACAAGCTCTTCAGGAGTAGCAGTTGGCTCGGGTACCTTCAGCTCCTTGTCGAGAACATATTCTTTGTTCTCATACCGAGTGACCATCCTGATGTTTCTGATCCAATCTGTAAAGTTGGACCCATCAAAGATGACTCTCCCACAAAGATTCATGAGAGAGAAGGAGCTAGTAGGGTTTGAGCCAGAAGCATTGTTATTGGAAGACATCTGAAAAGAAGAGGGAATAGATTAGATTAGATATAGAGATAGTCCTTAACAAAACACCCAAATGTAATATTAAGGCTAGGACCCAACACAATATTTTATAACTTAGAAGAGGGATGCCGTAATATAAGCTATAAGATATTGAAAGGTAGGTGAATGACGATTCACCAATTTCCACCATGAAAAACAAAATATTTAATTAGATTTTAATTGGTTTAGAAACTCCTAGATTCTTTGAGATTCATTGAACTTTCTTCAATGACATGTTTTAATCTCGAGTGTGCCCTTCAAGTTTTGTGACTGGGATGCCGAGGATCACAAAACAAGGTGTGAAGTAACCATGCAAATTACTTGGTACCCTTAATGTATTACCCCTCAATCGATGTGCCGGTTAACCACACACGCTCCATCGATACTATGATAAACATTAAGTCACCCTTTACCTACCTTGTTAAGTTCAAGTTAGTGTGCCGGTTAACCACACACGCTCCACTAACGACTTAAACAAAGTGTAAAGTGTAATTTCATGGATTAGCACCTTATTCAATAAAGTTTAGTTACTTTAGTATTATCATTATACTTTTAATGAGAATTTATAAGTCCTTGTCCTACCCGTTCGGCTAACGACCCTCCACCGATCAAGAAACCGGTGGGTGAGAGTGGACACCCATTAAGTTGCCATTTTATAGGCAACAACCTTATACCCCCCTTATAGACCGGCTTCGTGAATGAGGCGTACTAGCGGTAAGATGACTTGATCTTATACATATATAAATATTATTAAACTTATAATATTATAAAGTATAAGGGTTGAATTTTAACTTTTAAAATTCTAGGGGTTGGAACTAAACTTTTCAATATGACTTTACATGTTCCAAAACTTGACGGCAAGTTTTGTAAACTTTCAAAACTTTTCATTTCTCATAACTTATGAGTTAATGGTTATTAAAAATGAAGACTCTTCATTTTTTGTAACCTATGTGTTCTTTTAATAGTTATTTATAAATGTGACTTTTGGTTATCCATAACTTAAGAACTAGTTATGGACTCCATTAAAACACATAAAGATCAAGAATTAATCTAATCAATTATTAGCACATAATTTCTATGATCTTCTAAACTCATATGTTTATGAATGTTCATATCAAAAATTTCAAGAATCGTAAGTACATATACAAAACTTGAAATTTTGATACGAGCTTTTGAACAAAACTTCGATTTTCAAGTTTTTTTTTTTTCAACAAGTATCAAATAAACAAACCTGGCTCTGATACCACTGATGGTTTTCAGCATTCTAACATTCCTATGGTGTACATGCAACCCTAGAAACCTTGGATCTATATTTGACTAAGATACATGCAAATAATTATTTTTCCAAGGTTCTTATCCTAACTAGCATGGAATGGGGTACTTGAATCAAATAAAACTAGTAGAATTACTTACCTTGTAGTAGTAGTTGATTGCTTGGAGTTTGAGAGCCTAGCACCAATAATGTGGATGCCTCAAATGGAAGTCACAAATCACCACAAACTTGGAAACTTGAGAGAATAGTCACAAACTTCTTGAAATCGACCCTCTTAGTTTACACACATCAACTAGTGCAATTTCAAGAACCAAAGCCTCCTTTATATAGTGTGGTGGATTAGGGTTACATTCATGTAAACCCTAATACCCATGTCTTTTCATTTCCATGAGATCCATGGGTTAAAGCTACATGGAGTATCCATGGACTTTCCATGCAAGCCTAGCCCATTCCAAATAAGCATTAGCCCATACTATATAAATACAAGAGCCCATATTTAATTAGTCATACTTTTGATCTCTAAGTTAATTCTAAATTAATTATAGATCAACACTAATTAAATAATATGATTTTATATTAATATATTAGAACTTATAATATATTAATAAATCATAACTTATACTATTCTCAAAAGATTATCCGTAAATTGTTTGAGTGAAGTGTAACCCAAATGGACCATGCCGGGTCGGGTCAAGTACATACCAAATATAGTTATGGACTTAGACACTATATCCAACACATAATTGGTTGCCACTTCTTGTCTTTTCTCAGATGATTGTTTAGGATTCTTCCTATTAAACTTGCACATGTTTGTTCCAGATTTGGGAGACTCAGTCTTTGAGACCACTTCTATTCCTTGGATCTCTGTGAGGGTTAGCTGATGAGCTATTCCCTTGGTGCTGTCATAGGTCGTAGGCGTTGATGCGATCACCATGCCTTTAATTTGCGATGCTAAACCCCAGATATATCGCTCAATCTTTTTATATTCAGGGGTTACAACTGTTGGACACATTACTGCAAGATCATTAAATCTAGCGGTATAAGTTTTTATCTCTTAACCCTTCATGGTTAGGGTCCACAATTCTTGCTCCAACTTCTGTATTTCCTCCCTAGGACAATACTCCTATACTAGCATCATTTTTAGCTCTTCCCATTTCATGGAATTTGCAGTATCAATTCCCATTGTATTCACATGGTTGTTCCACCATGTGAGTGATGCATCAGCGAAAGTACATGCTGCAAATCGTACCTTACAATCATCTGGACAGAAGCTTATTTGAACTACGAACTCTGTCTTTTCTATCCACCTCGTCAAATTAACTACCCCTTCATTTCTATGAAAGCTTTTTGGCATGCAATTCATAAAATCTTTGTAGGTACACGTTCTAGCGGTCCCTACATGGATTTCATTTCTAACTCCAACTCTTGTGACATTAGATAGAGTCGCAGCAATTCTTTGAGCTATGATTTCTTCCAGTTGTGTTTTATTTATTGGAGGGTTTGGTTTTGGTGGTTGTTGTTGTGGTGCTGATGTTCGGTTAAGGTTTAGCCGAGCACTACTCCTTCTAGGCATTTTGTTTTAGTTCCTAAAATAATAAGAATTTTATGAGTTTTGTTAATCATTTAATACACGAGTACTAAATACTTCAATTATTCTTCAAAGTGTAAAACATAATGGATAACACAATGATTACTATAATATATGCTTCATATTATTACCAGCGGTTACATCAGTTTATTTAGGTTTATAAGAGAAAAGTTTCTATAAACATTGCAATATTTTCAAGGTTTTCTACATCCTTGCTATAAACTTTCCTCTTCTTGCCTTAACTAGTCTGATTTTTCTATTTACACAACCACTAGTTTTAACTTATCTACCAGTAACCTAGGTGATGACCTAGCACGTCCGTGACATTAACCACTTGCTCCTCAAGTGCTTGAGTTCTCTGTTCAAGACTTCCCGTGCGTTCGTCATTTCTTGAGGTTTGATTGTAGAGTTCTAACTCTGCAATCCTTGCATCGTGAGTAATCATGTCGTTATAAGCGAAATTTATACGATGATGGACATCCATCACCGATTCCTGATCTCGTGTCCTTTGTCGTTCTAGCCTTCGTACTCTTCCAGAGAGATGAGTAACCCTTCCTTCGACAATTTCCATCTTATCTTCAATTTTCACACTTTTCTCAAACAATTGAGATAAAGTGTTAACTTTGGAAGAATGTGGGAGATGTGGTCGAGATGATTGACCAGTCTCATACATCTTAGCAGCTCTTTCTTCCGCCACCCACCTATCAACGGTTTGTGCGATCCGTGCAGGTTCATCTTGAACTTGTAACATCCGGGATTTCAGGTATTATTTTTATCATTTATTTTTTTAGTCTAAGAGAGAGACTAGACGAGTTGATGCCTAGACTCGTCGAGTAGGGTCGCGTGGTGATGACTGGATTAATGAGTGGACTCGACGAGTCGGTGAAGGGACTCGACAAATCCGTGTTGGCGACTAAAACCCTAATTTTCCGGGTCTGAGTCCTATTTAAAGGACCTTATAACCCTTCATTGTGGCTGCCTTCGTCCTTGAGAGGACCAGAGCATCTGAGAGTCCTTGTGAGTGAGAAAAGAGGCCATTGTTCATCATCCTTGTGTGTTTTAGCAAGAAGGGAAGAGGAAGGTCAAGCTAGGAGAGTTGGAGAGCTTGGATCTACTTTCATTTGGGCAGAGGGAGCTATTTGAGGTATTATTCAGAGCTTATTCTCGTGTTTTTGTTGATATAGTCAAATTTAGGGTTTCTTCATGCCTTGATTAGCTTGTATTTGGGGTGTGAGAGGTCCCATGGGGAATTGGTACCTAGATCTGGACTTTAGAAGGTCCAGAGAGTCCCAAATGCTCTGCTTTATCCCTTTCCTTTTGAGTTGTGGACTTAGGTTACCATTTTAGAGGTCATTTCACCAAAAGAAGCCTTGTAGGCGTTGCATGGGTGCCAAGATGTAACCTTTACGTGATTATCATGCTTGGGAAGGTCAGATCTATAGATTCGAGAAACAGATTTGACCTTAGAAGGCCATTTGAGTTCGAGCATGGAATGAACTCGCCGAGTCCATGAGCAGACTCGACGAGTCGGACGGGGTTGTCCCGTGACTCACACAGTTGATGACTCGTCGAGTCAGAAGAGTGACTCAGTGATTCAGAGGAGGAATTTAGGGAACTTGAGTTCACGTCTGAACTCGCCGAGTCAGTGCCTGACTCGACGAGTTGGGTCAAGGGGGGTGGCCATTGACCAACGTTGACCAGAGTTGACTTGTGTTGACTTAAGGGCATTAGTCAAAATAAGTCAGGAAGGTATTAAATAGAGATGTATTTATGCTATAGGAGGAAGCTAGGACGGAGGATTGAGCGCGAGTGATTATCCGACATCTTCGAGGTGAGTCTTCTCACTATGCTTACCCGACGGGGTGATTATGTGTGATCGGAAGGTCTTATGTGTATGATGAAAATGTGATGTATGTTGTATATGTTATATGATATGATATGAGTATGATGATATGGACCGGAAGGTCAACAGATTTATGGGATGGAAATCCCCTGAGACACCTGGATCGGTAGATCCCATAGGGCTATGGCCTGGAAAGGCGTATGAGCTGTACGTGGTATTTTGGGGAACTCACTAAGCATTATTGCTTACCGTTTGCGTGTTATGTGTTTCACGTACCAGTGATGATCGCGGGAAGGCACCGGCTTGATCAGTACACACTTATGGTGGAGATGTTTTGAGATTCTGGGGTTTTTGATTTGTACTTATGTTATGTAAAAACAATTGATACACGTTTTTGAGAATTGTGATTGGGGTATTTTTATTAAATTAAAATGAAAAATTGTTTGAAATTTCACGGTGTTACAAGGTGGTATCAGAGCCTTGGTTTGAGGGATTCAGATTCACCTTCGGGTGTATTTGAACTCAAACTGAGGATTTGAGAAACATTTTCATAAAAGAAACAATTTTTCCAAAAAGTAAAAGAATTTGAGGAAAGCAGAAAGAAGCAGTGTGTACGATCAGCTAGCGCCCGAACGGTGATTTCCCAAAATACCCCTACATTATGTGTTACGGGATATGATATGTTATGCATGCTAGAGTAGGATAGGTATTCATGTTAGGACTAGAGTCGCCTGATTTGTGATGCCTTAGCCTAGGAGATTTCTGCTACTAAGAGATGCTTGGAGCGAGTAGGTAGCAGTGAGGAGCTTATGAGAGGCTTACCGGAGGGTAGCCTATGCTAGCGAGATGTAGAGTATTTGTGAACTGGGATCCTAGGATGACTTGGGGTGAATGTTGATGTGGTGTGGGCGGTAGTATTGGGCCCATACTACCGAAGACACCGGATCAGTGCGCAGTCCAAGTAAGAATCCTTAGGGTACTAGGGAGCAAGTAGGGTTGAGTTATCGAGTGCAAGTATACTCGAGCGAGTCTCTGATATTTTTATGTTGTATTCCAGAGGCATCATGGTTGGGACACGCCACAGACCGGGGACTAGCGAGGGGGGTGTGAGCGATGAGGAGCTCTGCCAGATGATTCATGATGAGGTGGCTGCGGCCATCCGAGCTGAGATACCAGAGATGTTCAGGTCTATCAAGACCACGCTGATTGAGACTTTTGATGAGCGGTACGCCCCTCTTACTGACGCTGCTGTTGCCGCGGCCACCGTAGCCGTCGCTGCTGCCAGGCCACGGGGGGGTGACTCGTTGCTGTATCGGGAGTTCAGCAACACGAAGCCACCAGAGTTTGATGGGACGCAGGATCCGATTGCTGCGATGAGACGGATATCTGATATTGAGGGATGCTTCTACACCTGTTCGTGTCCAGAGCATCTGAGGGTTCGGTTTGCACTGAACCAGCTTTGCTTGGGAGCGAAGGATTGGTGGAAATTTGTGACGACGCATCTTACTTCTGCGGAGATCTCAGCGGTGACCTGGGAGAGGTTCACCACTATGTTCAGAGACGAGTACGTTCCCCCGGTGGAAAGGGAACGGTTGGCCCATGAGTTCTTCACCCTCAAGCAGGGTACTGAGTCAGTTACTGTGATCACCAGGAAGTTTCATGAGAGGGCGATGTTCTGCCCTGAGCACGTGTCGTCTGAGCAGGCGCGCATGAGCCGGTACTTGAGCATTCTGAGGAGGGACATTCGGGAGTTCGTATCGAACTCGACATACCGGACATTTGCTGAGCTTCAGGCAAATGCCCGGAAGAGGGAGATTGATTTGGAGACTCAGGCCAGGGAGGAGGCCGAGTCTCAGGGGTTGGATAGGCGGCCGGCACAGTCTCAGCCGGCAGCCAAGCGGGCAACGCCCGCCGATTCGAGATCTGGAGGCCAGAAGGGCCGCACTTGCGGAAAGTGCGGCAAGGGACACGATGGATTTTGTCGATCTGGTGCTTGCTACAAATGTGGCAAGGAGGGGCATATACCCAAGGACTGCCCCAAGGGATTTATGGTTTGCTTTCATTGCAACCAGACGGGCCATCGGAAAGACGAGTGTCCGTAGCTGCGGGGGACAACACAGGGAGCACAGCAGGGATATGCCCCTGCCACCGAGCGCGCTACTGAGGTTCGGCCAGTGAAAGCCGAGGCACCGAAGGCTCGCGGGAGAGCCTTCCAGTTGACAGCGGAGGAGGTCCGCGCAGCACCCGACGTCGTGGCTGGTATGTATTCTGTTATTATTTCTTTATGATGAGATCTTTTGTTGATATTATGATATGCGTAGGTACTTTCCTTGTGAATTCTGTACCTGCTTTGGTGTTGTTTGACTCTGGTGCGAGTCGGTCATTTGTTTCATTAGCGTTCAGTAGACATATCAGTATCCAGCGAGAGGCGATGAGTCGAACTCTACGACTTTCTATAGCTAACGAGCGAGCAGTGTATGCCACGGACGTGATTCGAGGGTGTGTGCTTGAGATTTTCGGTGTTGGGTTTCCGATAGATCTGGTCCCGATTGCGATGGGGGACGTATGTGTCATCGTGGGCATGGATTGGTTGAGCCGGTTTGGGGCTGTGATAGACTGCGAGCAGCAATTGGTGACGATTCGAGATCCTAGTGGGGGAGTGTTGACAGTCTATGGCGAGGGAACTCGAAGTGGGTCAGCGTTCTGTTCAGCTGCCAGAGCGAGGCAGAGTTTACAGCATGGCTGCAAGGGGTTCGTAGCTTTTGTGGTGGATACGAGGAATGATTCGGAGAGACCGAGATCAGTTGGCGAGGTTCCAATAGTGTGTGAGTTCCCGGACGTTTTCCCGAGGAGTTGTCGGGTGTGCCTCCAGAGAGGCAGGTAGAGTTTCGTATCGATTTGGTTCCGGGGGCAGCACCTATCGCCAAGGCGCCCTATCGCCTTGCGCCTCCAGAGATGCAGGAGTTATCCTCGCAGCTTCAGGAGCTGTTGGGGAAGGGGTTTATTCGGCCGAGTAGCTCGCCGTGGGGAGCGCCGATCCTTTTTGTTAAGAAAAAGGATGGTTCACACCCGATGTGCATTGATTATCGGGAGTTGAACAAGTTAACGGTCAAGAACCGTTATCCGTTGCCGAGGATTGATTATTTGTTCGATCAGCTTCAGGGGGCATCTTGGTTTACCAAGATAGACTTGAGGTCTGGATATCACCAGATGAGGGTGCGTGATGAGGATATCCAGAAGACAGCGTTCAGGACTCGATATGGGCACTATGAGTTTGTGGTGATGCCTTTTGGGCTCACCAATGCACCAGCAGCGTTTATGGATCTCATGAACAGAGTATGTCGGCCGATGCTGGATCGATCGGTGATCGTGTTTATTGATGATATTCTAGTGTATTCTAGATCCCGAGAACAGCATGAGGAGCATTTGAGGGAAATCCTCGGGGTATTGAGGTCGGAGAGGCTTTATGCCAAGTTCTCCAAGTGTGATTTTTGGTTACGAGAGGTCCAATTCTTGGGGCATCTTGTTAATCAAAATGGGATATTGGTCGACCCGGCCAAGACGAGGCGGTGATGAGTTGGGAAGTGCCGAAGTCCGCCACGGAGATCAGGAGTTTTCTAAGGTTGGCCAGTTATTATCGGAAATTCATTCAGGATTTCTCCAAGATTACAGTGCCACTCACTAGGTTGACCCGGAAGGGTGTTGCTTTTTCATGGGGTCCAGAGCAGCAGACCTCATTTGAGACTCTTCGCCGGAAGTTGTGCGAAGCCCCGGTGTTATCCCTTCCAGAGGGAGTTGAGGATTTTGTGGTATACTGCGATGCATCGATACCAGGGTTGGGTGCAGTGCTTATGCAGAAGGGGCATGTGATAGCATATGCATCGAGGCAGCTAAAGCCTCATGAGGCGAGGTATCCCACTCATGATCTGGAGTTGGGAGCGGTACTGTTCGCCCTCAAGATCTGGCGCCACTATTTGTACGGGGTTCGGTGTACCGTTTACACGGACCACAACAGTTTGAAGTATTTGATTGATCAGCCCCACCTGAATATGCGGCAGAGGAGATGGCTGGATGTGGTGAAGGATTACGATTGTGAGATCCTGTACCACCCGGGCAAGGCGAATGTGGTAGCCGATGCCCTGAGTCGGAGGGCAGAGAGTGTTCCGATACGAGGTATGTGTAAGAGAATGACCGTGATGACTCCGGTGTTAGATACCATTCGTGAGGCTCAGGCAGAGGCTGTGAGACCGGAGAACCGCAAGAAAGAGCGAGTGATTGGGCAGGTATCTGAGTTTGTGACTGATAGCCGAGGGCTTATGACTTTTCATGGTCGGATCTGGGTGCCGTTTATTGGCGGGGCACGCAGTGGTTTGATGGAGGAGGTGCATAGATCGAGATTCTCGATCCATCCCGGGGCCACAAAAATGTATTTGGATCTAAAGAGAGACTAATGGTGGCCTTGTATGAAGAGAGATGTTGCGTGGGTTGTAGAGAGGTGGTTGACCTGTCGTCAGGTTAAGGCCGAGCACTAGCGTCCGCATGGCAAGTTGTAGCCACTTGAGGTTCCCCAGTGGAAGTGGGAACAGATTTCTATGGATTTCATCACCAAACTGCCAAGAACCCCAAGGGGTGTCGATGCAATTTGGGTGATTGTGGATCGATTGACGAAAAGTGCTCACTTCCTTGCTATCAGTGAGAGTTCTTCCACAGAGAAGTTGGCAGAAATATATGTGAGGGAGGTGGTGTCTCGGTATGGGGTGCCGATTTCGATTGTGTCAGATCGAGATGTACGTTTTACTTCTAGGTTCTGGAAGAAGTTGTTGGATAAGGTGTCTAAGTCCATAACTATTTCTGGTATGTACTTGACCCGACCCGGCATGGTCCATTTGGGTTGCATGGCACCATGCAATTGGATAAACTAAAATGAGAGAAATAACACTTATGGTTTATTAATATATTATAAATTCTAATATATTAATAATATTATTTAATTAGTTTGATCAAGAATTAATTTAGAATTAATTAAGTGATCAAAAGATAACTAATTAAATATATGGGTAGATTATGTAAATCTTCCATATCTTATATAGTGGGCTAAGAGGCTCCATGGATTATCAAGTTGGGTTCCACCCATAGGATGCTCCATGGGAGTTACAAACCCATGGGTCATGGAAATGAAGAGTCATGACACATTAGGGTTTACATGGTGTAACCCTAGATGTGTCAACACTATATAAGAAACTCATTCTCCACCAAAATCGGCGACACTAAGAAACAAGAGGGCTAGAGCCGATTTTGCAAGTGTAAGATTCTCTCAAAGTTTACTCCTTTGCATTTGGTGTTGTGTGAAGCATTTGAGGCATCACACTTGGGGTGCTAGGCTCACAAGGTTTCAAGGATCATAATCAACAACAAGGTAAGTTATTCTATCTTTCATTCAAGTTAAAAATGTTCCCCATGTATGCTAGATAGGAATATAACCTTGGAATTCAACTTTCCATGATTATTAGACAAACATATATCCAAGGTTATTAGGGTTGCATGTACACTTAGGAAGTGTTAGAATGCTCAAAACCCATCAGTGGTATCAGAGCCTAGGTTTGTTTGTTGTTTTTTTTTGTGTGTGCAAACAGCTTGAAAAAAAATCGTTTTTCTGTTTTCTGCTCGTATGAAAGTTTGCACATTTGTTGCTGGAAATGGACTAGAAACATTACCCTAAACGGTTTTGATGTTTTAAAGATTGTTTTAGATGGTGTAATGTTTATGCTAATCCATTTACAATGGCAATTATTAAAATTACAAGTTTTTTTTAAGTGTAATTTTTGATTCTTGAAAGTGTTCATATTCATGTTCTTGAACTTATGAAGATTAGATGATCATAGGCATTGTTTGTAACCTTCATGGTAGTTTAATTCATGATCATAATGTGTTTTAATGGAGTCCATAACTTGTCCTCAAGTTATGGAAAACCAAAAGTCTCACTTTTATTAAAGCCATTAAAAGAACACAAGAGTTATAAAAATGAAGAATCTTCATTTTTATTACTCAATTAATTCATAAGTTATAAGAAATGAAAAGTTTTAGAAGTTTACAAAACTTGCCCTCAAGTTTTGGAACATGTAAAGTCTTGATTAAAACTTTAGTTCCAACCCTTAGAATTTTAAAAGTTAAAATTCAACCCTTATACTTTATAATATTATAAGTTACTAATATATATATATGTATAACGACAAGTCGTCTTACCGCTAGTACGCCTCATTCACGAAGCCGGTCTATAAGGGGGATATAAGGTTGTTGCCTATAAAATGGCAACTTAATGGGTGTCCACTCTCACTCACCGCTTCCTTGATCGGTGGAGGGTCGTTAGCCGAACGGGTAAGACAAGGACTTATAAATTCTCATTAAAAGTATGATGAATATTATAAAGTAACTAAATGCTTTTATTAAATTCCCAATCTTAGTTACTTTAGGAAAATGTGAATAAGGTGCTAATCCATGAAATTACACTTTACACTTTGTTTAAGTCGTTGGTGGAGCGTGTGTGGTTAACCGGCACACTAACTTGGACTTAACAAGGTAGGTAAAGGGTGACTTAAGGTTTACCATAGCATCGGTGGAGCGTGTGTGGTTTACCGGCACATCGATTGAGTGATAAACCTTGAGGGTACCAAGTGATTTGCATGGTTACTTCACACCTTGTTTTGTGATCCTCGGTATCCCAGTCACAAAACTTGGAGGGCACACTCGAGATTGAAACATGCCTTTGAAAAGTTCATTGAATCTCAAAAGAATCTAAGAATTTCTAAGAACCAATTAAAAAACCTAATATTTATATTTCGTTTTTCATGGTGAAAATTGGTGAATCGTCATTCACCTATCTTTCAAATATGTTATAGCTTGGATTACGGCATACCTCTTCTAAGTTATAATATATTGTGATTGGATCCTAGCCTTAATATTACATTTGGGTGTTTTATTAAGGACTCTCTTAATATCTAAACTAATCTTCTTCTCTTCTTTCAGATGTCTTCAAACAATGCTGCTTCTGGCTCTAATCCTAATGGCTCCTTTACCCTTATGAACTTGTGTGGGAAAGTCACTTTTGATGGATCCAACTTCAATGAATGGATAAGAAACATCAGGATGATTACCCGCTACGAGGACAAAGAATATGTCCTTGACAAGGAGCTTAAGGAGATTGATGAGACCACTGCAACTCCCCAGGAGATTGCTGACTTCCGGGCACATGAAAGGGATGCTACAAAAGTGGCATGCATCATGTTGGCCACCATGACAGCGGAACTCCAAAAGTCCTATGAGGACTTCTACCCTTTTGAAATGCACCAAGATCTGATGGAAAGATACCATCAAAGTGCACGATAAGAGAGGTATGAAATCATATGCTCTATCATAACAACCATGATGAAGGACGGGGAATCCGTCACGAGCCACATGCAGAAAATGTAAAGGTATGTGGATCGGTTGCTGAAGCTTAATGTGAACTTCCCTGAGGAGCTTGCAATAGATATCATTTTGCACTCCTTACCATCGTGCTATGATCAATTCCGCATGACATATCACATGAATAAGGAATAGATATCATTTTGCACTACTTACCATCGGTTGCTGAAGCTTAATGTGAACTTCCCTCAGGGACTCCTCAAGACCGCAGAAACAGGTCTTAAGGGTAAGTCGGTTCTTAACACTCCTACTCCAAACTCCGCCCCGGTTTTGGCAATCGGGAAAGGTAGAGGGAAGAAGAGGAAGAGCTCTTCGAAGGGTACCAAGGCTAGGACCCTTGATGGCTCTTCTTCAAGTGGAACCAAGAAAGGTTTTGTCACTCCTTCTTCTGACCCTAAAGAGGCTGAATGCTTCTATTGCCATGAAAAGTCACATTGGAAGCGGAACTGCCCAAAGTACCAGCAAGATGTGAAGGATGGGAAAGTTAAACCCAACCATGCAGGTATTTACACTATCTTATCTAATAACTCACCCCATTCTAACTCTTGGGTCCTTGATACCGGTTGTGGTATTCATATTTGTTCTGATTTGCAGGGACTAAGAAGAAGTGAGAATGTGGAGCATGGAAGAATAAACTTAATCATGGGGAATAGGAAAGCTTTACCTGTCACCAAGATTGGAGTTTATACTTTATCGCTAAGTAGTGGGTTTAGTTTAGATTTGAATAAATGTTGTTATTCGCCAGAAATGGCAAGAAATATTATTTCCTTTCATGCATTGTATAAACAAGGTTTCACCTTTTCATTTGATAATGAAGTTGGTTCGTTTAATGCTTTCTTTAATAATGTTCTTTATTTTACAGCATTACCTTGTGATGGTGTGTATGAAACTGTATATGTGGTTGATAACTTAGGAAATAATGTATTGTGTATTGATTCTGTTAATGATAATAACTTGGATAAAGCATCATTATGGCATTGTCGTCTTGGACATATAAGCAAGAAACGCATAGGCCAACTCCAAAAGGATGGAGTATTAGAGTCATTTGACCTAAAGTCAGATGATAGTTGCGAATCATGCTTACTTGGAAAAATGACAAAGTCACCCTTCACAGGTTCTTGTGAGAGGGGTGAAGGTTTGTTGGATCTTATACACACGGATGTGTGTGGGCCCTTCAAACATGCCACAAGGGATGCTAATCGTTATTATTTGACTTTTACTGATGATTACAGTAGATATGGATATGTCTACTTAATCAAGCATAAGTCAGAGACTTTTAAGAGGTTTAAAGAGTTTAAACAGGAAGTCGAGAATCAATTGGGCAGGAACATTAAGATGCTTCGATCCGATCGAGGTGGTGAGTATCTTAGTTCAGAGTTCCTCGACTATCTTAGGGAATGTGGGATTGTCTCACAATTGACACCTCCCACGACACCGCAGTTGAATGGTGTAGCTGAGAGGCGTAATCGAACCTTGTTGGATATGGTTCGTTCCATGATGAGTCGAGCTTCGCTACCAATCTCATTTTGGGGGTATGCCTTAGAGACTGCCGCCCATATCCTTAATCTAGTTCCCACAAAGAAAGTTGCCAAAACTCCTCAAGAGATGTGGACTGGCAAAGTACCCAAACTAGACCACATTAAGATTTGGGGTTGCGAGGCTTTCGTGAGACGCGAGACTCATGATAAGCTCGAACCTCGAAGTGAGAGGTGTATTTTCATCGGCTACCCACAGAAATCCTTTGGTTACCTCTTCTACAGACCTAGTGAGAATGTGGTCTTTGTAGCTAGGAGGGCTTTCTTTCGAGAGAGAGAGAGAGTTCATAAGCCAAGGAGACAGTGGGAGGCAAGTTGACCTTGAAGAAATTCAAGATTCAAGTGGTGAAGGAACTTCAAACCCTAGCACTCAACTTGAGGAGGAAACTCCTGTTGAGCCAATTGACAAGTCTGTACCTCTGAGGCGTTCCATAAGGGTTAGGAATGCACCTGAGCATTACTATGGATTCCATATTACTGAGGAAGGTGATACACTTATCAGTGATAAGACACTGATAGGTTTGGATGAACCTAACAGTTACGCGGAAGCCATGGCAGACCCTGAGTCAGCCAAGTGGAAAGAGGCAATGGACAGCGAGATACAGTCCATGTATGGCAATCAAGTTTGGAACTTGGTTGAGAATGTACCAAGTCGTAAGACTATAGGGTGCAAATGGATCTTCAAGAAGAAGACCGACATGGATGGTAATGTACACACTTATAAGGCACGGCTGGTTGCAAAGGGTTTCTCACAAACTCCGGGAGCTGATTATGATGAGACCTTTTCTCCAGTGGCCAAGATTAAGTCTATTAGGGTTCTGTTAGCCATAGCTGCATTTCATGACTATGAAATATGGCAAATGGATGTCAAAACCGCTTTCCTTAATGGAAAGTTGGCTGAGGATGTTTACATGAGTCAGCCAGAGGGTTTTGTCAATACAGAGTACCCTAATAAATTGTGTAAGCTTGAGAAATCCATTTATGGGTTAAAGCAAGCACCTCGCAGATGGAATCTTTGCTTTGATGAGAAAGTCAAAGAATTTGGCTTTTCTAGGAGTGAAGATGAATCTTGTGTATATGTCAAGGCTAGTGGGAGTATAGTTAGCTTTTTGGTATTGTATGTGGATGACATACTACTCATAGGAAATGACATCCCAACTCTGCAGGAAGTTAAGTCCTGGCTTGGGAAGTGTTTCTCTATGAAGGACCTAGGAGAAGCTGCCTATATTCTAGGGATAAGGATCTTGAGAGACCGGAGTAAAAGACTAATTGGACTTAGTCAGAGTACCTACTTGGATAAGGTGCTGAAGAGATTCGGCATGCAGGACTCCAAGAAAGGAGAGTTACCCATCCAGAGTAACGCCAGATTGAGTAAGACACAAAGCCCTAGTACTGAGGCTGAGAGAGCAGAAATGAGTCGAATACCTTACGCTTCGGCTGTAGGATCGATCATGTATGCTATGACGTGTACTCGACCTGATGTAGCCTTTTCTTTGAGCATGGTTAGCAGGTATCAGGGGAACCCTAGCAAGGCACACTGGACTGCGGTAAAAAATATCCTCAAGTACCTACGGAGGACTAAGGACTGGGTCCTTACCCTCGGTGGGAGTGAAGACTTGAGAGTTGTAGGGTATAGTGATGCTAGCTTTCAGACTGATAGGGATAATTTCCGCTCTCAGTCAGGCTGGGTCTTTACGTTAAACGGAGGAGCAATTTCTTGGAAGAGTTCCAAGCAAGAGACAGTGGCTGATTCAACTTGCGAATCAGAGTATATAGCAGCTAGCGAGGCAGCAAAGGAGGCGATATGGCTGAAGAACTTCATTGGAGACCTTGGAGTTGTACCAGCTATTAAAGAGCCAATGGAAATTTTCTGTGATAGTGAAAGTGCAGTTGCCTTAGCCAAGGAACCAAGGGATCACGGGAGATCCAGACACATCGACAGAAAATACCATTTCATCATACATCGAATAGAAGAAGGACTCCTCGTGGCAAAGGGGGTATCATCGGATGAGAATCCAGCAGATCCCCTCACGAAGGGACTAACTCGGGTTAAGCATCTCCAGCATGCTCGGAGCATAGGGCTGAAGGATGATATTAGATTTAGTAGTTAGATAACCTTGAAATTTGTAAAGTGTAATTGACATTAGATGATGAATAAAAGGTGTTTTATTTATGAGTAAAGTGTTGCTATCTCTTGTCGATCGTTTACTATATTTCTTTTGCATGTTTTGACTTCCAGAATAATTATGTTTGGTATATCATATTATTCGAACCTCCACAGTCGGTCATATGTCGGAAGTAGGTATGAATCAAGACTGTCATGATTGGTTGCAGAGGTCTAAGTTGTTGGACATGGCTACAACACTCATGAGTGCTCATAAGTTCTGAGCATTGGACTCAACCCACGCTCACTGGAATCACTTCATGGAATTTATCTCGAGTGATCGTGAGACGGTAATATCATATAAGTCTTCAAACCTAGATATATGATTTGTTACTTATGAGTTGGTTATGCATTGATTGTACGAAAACGCATTGGTAACTCGATGTTATAAAACGTGCTCTTGTGTATAATTCAATGAGTAGTAGAACAAACATATGAGTCGAAGTTTATCTGTTCCTTCTTGGATTAGAAGTTGATATCTGGGCCCCTCGATGATTTTGTTTTGACCTATGTATCGGGCCCGGTCAGAACTAAGTTGATGTGTTCAATTAAGTTCTTTGTCAAACAAATCGGAAATCGGGAAACAAAGTGTTGGACAATAAGTAAGACATTGTTCCATGTATTTGTCCGGCTGATATCTAGAACAGAGGATTATATGATCACTTATCTTAAATGGCGTATCATCATCTTCTCAGTTCCGAGAGACCTTGAAAGAGCTACGATTGCCGATCGGTTCCTGAAGTATTGCAGTTATAGTTATTAGACTTATCCAAGTGGGAGACTGTTGGATAAGGTGTCTAAGTCCATAACTATTTTTGGTATGTACTTGACCCGACCCGGCATGGTCCATTTGGGTTGCATGGCACCATGCAATTGGATAAACTAAAATGAGAGAAATAACACTTATGGTTTATTAATATATTATAAGTTCTAATATATTAATAATATTATTTAATTAGTTTGATCAAGAATTAATTTAGAATTAATTAAGTGATCAAAAGATAACTAATTAAATATATGGGTAGATTATGTAAATCTTCCATATCTTATATAGTGGGCTAAGAGGCTCCATGGATTATCAAGTTGGGTTCCACCCATAGGATGCTCCATAGGAGTTACAAACCCATGGGTCATGGAAATGAAGAGTCATGACACATTAGGGTTTACATGGTGTAACCCTAGATGTGTCAACATTATATAAGAAACCCATTCTCCACCAAAATCGGCGACACTAAGAAACAAGAGGGCTAGAGCCGATTTTGCAAGTGTAAGATTCTCTCAAAGTTTACTCCTTTGCATTTGGTGTTGTGTGAAGCATTTGAGGCATCACACTTGGGACGCTAGGCTCACAAGGTTTCAAGGATCATAATCAACAACAAGGTAAGTTATTCTATCTTTCATTCAAGTTAAAAATGTTCCCCATGTATGCTAGATAGGAATATAACCTTGGAATTCAACTTTCCATGATTATTAGACAAACATAGATCCAAGGTTATTAGGGTTGCATGTACACTTAGGAAGTGTTAGAATGCTCAAAACCCATCAGAAGTTTCATGAGGAGTTGGGTACGAGGTTGCATTTTAGCACTGCTTATCACCCTCAGACCGACGGTCAGAGTGAGCGGACTATCCAGACACTCGAGGACATGCTTCGGGCATGTGTATTAGACTTCGGAGGAATTTGGGACACGTATCTGCCTTTGGCTGAGTTTTCCTATAACAACAGCCACCATTCGAGCATCGGTATGCCTCCCTTCGAGCTGTTGTATGGAAGGAGGTGTCGGACTCCCATTTGTTGGGGAGAGGTAGGACAGCGTGTGATGGGTAGTACGGAGATAGTACTCCAGACGACTAAGCAGATTCAGCAGGTCAGGCAGAGGTTGCTGACGGCCCAGAGTCGCCAGAAGAGCGACGCTGATAGGCGTCGCTCAGAGCTCGAGTTTCAGGTTGGTGATTTCGTTCTCCTGAAGGTATCACCTTGGAAAGGTGTGATTCCATTCAGGGTGACAGCTAGGGTGGGCAGAGTAGCGTATCGTTTGGAGATACCTGCCGAGCTGAGCCAGATTCATGATACCTTCCACGTGTCTCAGTTGAGGAAGTGTATTGCCGATGAGTCAGCAGTGGTTCCATTAGAGGACATTCAGGTGGATGCGAGCCTGAACTATGTTGAGAGGCCGATCGCGATCTGAGATAGGAGAATCAAGGTTCTGAGGAACAAGGAGGTGTCCCTGGTTCAGGTCCAGTGGCAACATCGGAAGGGGCCCGAGCTGACTTGGGAGCCGGAGTTGAGATGCGAGAGCAGTATCCAGAATTGTTTGCAGAGCGAGACTTCGAGGGCGAAGTCTGATTCTAGTGGGGGAGAATTGTAACATCCGGGATTTCAGGTATTATTTTAATCATTTATTTTTTTAGTCTAAGAGAGAGACTCGACGAGTTGATGCCTAGACTCGTCGAGTAGGGTCGCGTGGTGATGACTGGATTAATGAGTGGACTCGACGAGTCGGTGAGGGGACTCGACGATTCCGTGCTGGCGACTAAAACCATAATTTCACGGGTCTGAGCCCTATTTAAAGGACCTTATAACCCTTCATTGCGGCTACCTTCGTCCTTGAGAGCACCAGAGCATCTGAGAGTCCTTGTGAGTGAGAAAAGAGGCCATTGTTCATCATCCTTGTGTGTTTTAGCAAGAAGGGAAGAGGAAGGTCAAGCTAGGAGAGTTGGAGAGCTTGGATCTACTTTCATTTGGGCAGAGGCAGCTATTTGAGGTATTATTCAGAGCTTCTTCTCGTGTTTTTGTTGATATAGTCAAATCTAGGGTTTCTTCATGCCTTGATTAGCTTGTATTTAGGGTGTGGGAGGTCCCATGGGGAATTAGTACCTAGATCTGGACTTTAGAAGGTCCAGAGAGTCCCAAATGCTCTGCTTTATGCCTTTCCTTTTGAGTTGTGGACTTAGGTTACCATTTTAGAGGTCATTTCACCAAAAGAAGCCTTGTAGGCATTGCATGGGTGCCAAGATGTAACCTTTACATGATTATCATGCTTGGGAAGGTTAGATCTATAGATTAGAGAAGCAGATTTGACCTTAGAAGGCCATTTGAGTTCGAGCATGGAATGAACTCGCCGAGTCCATGAGCAGACTCGACGAGTCGGACGGGGTTGTCCCGTGACTCACACAGTTGATGACTCGCTGAGTTAGAAGAGTGACTCAGTGAGTTAGAGGGGGAATTTAGGGAAATTGAGTTCACGTCTGAACTCGCCGAGTCAGTGCCTGACTCGACGAGTTGGGTCAAGGGGGGGTGGCCATTGACCAACGTTGACCAGAGTTGACTTGTGTTGACTTAAGGGCATTAGTCAAAATAAGTCAGGAAGGTATTAAATAGAGATGTATTTATGCTATAGGAGGAAACTAGGTCGGAGGATTGAGCGCGAGTGATTATCCGACATCTTCGAGGTGAGCCTCTCACTATGCCTTACCCGACGGGGTGATTATGTGTGATCGGAAGGTCTTATCTGTATGATGAAAATGTGATGTATGTTGTATATGTTATATGATATGATATAAGTATGATGATATGGACCGGAAGTTCAACAGAGTTATGGGATGGAAATCCCTTGAGACACCTGGATCGGAAGATCCCATAGGGCTATGGCCTGGAAAGGCGTATGAGCTGTACGTGGTATTTTGGGGAACTCACTAAGCATTATTGCTTACCGTTTGCGTGTTATGTGTTTCAGGTACCAGTGATGATCGCGGGAAGGCACCGGCATGATCAGTACACACTTATGGTGGAGATGTTTTGAGATTCTGGGGTTTTTGATTTGTACTTATGTTATGTAAAAGCAATTGATACACGTTTTTGAGAATTGTGATTGGGGTATTTTTATTAAATTAAAATGAAAAATTGTTTGAAATTTCACGGTGTTACAGAACTCTATGACTTCCTGAAGATGTCGCCTTCTGATTCTTCTTAATCTTTTGCCATATCGGTATCGATTTACGTGCCATACGTTTCATTTTTGCTCCTCCTGGAACTTTACGGTAAAGAGTGTTTATCGGTGGTAAAGATGATCCCACCGATTCTGTCTCCTCCATTGATTCGCTCTCTTCCATTGGTTTACTCTCTTCCCATTCGTTGGAGGGTAAAGGTGCTCCATCATCAGAAGGTATTGGATGAAAGGTGGTTGGATTTATAGGGTAGTAAGGATCGCCTACCATCATGGGGAATGAAACTTCATCTTCTTCATCCGTATCCTCGATGATTATCCATTCTCACGAATGTGCCATGTCGAATTCCTATACATTTTGGATCACCAAGAGTTTAGTCTATCAAATATTACTCCTAAATTAAATAGTTCATATGATCTGATCATAATAAAATGTAGTTGTGCACGTACACCTAGTTATGATAGGATCTACGCACATATAAACTTTAGTTGGAATATTTAATCTAAATCCTTGAGATCAAAAACATTCCGAGTATTAAGGTGTATTCTCATCGCGGGTCTGAGTCTTTATATATGACTCTATATTCTTATTTATTGTATTCACGCTTTAACTATTGTTTGTTACTTCAGGTCTATCTGATAAGGCTCCGGCCAGTCAGGACAGTCGAAAGGGCAGGATCATTTTAGCATATAGCCGTTCTGGAATACAGCAACCCAAATTGACATATCTATCCTTGTCACCGCTCCCGTAAGTAGTCCTTCAGTAGAATAATTAATAATACTTTTTATTGTAGGCTAAGGGATATTCCTAAACCTAATAGAGTAAGCCCTAAACTATAGACGTGCTTTCCTAAGAAAGTACTATTTCACTATAGTTAATAGCTCTGATACCAATTTCTGTCGCACCCCCAGCCATCGGCGGAAACACCGGGTGGTGTAACGTCATTCTTCGTATCACAGTTATATAACATACATTGAACAATACTAAAGAAAATACATACCTTTATTGATAACTGAAAGTTACATAACTGTTTTTCTAGAACCTGTTACATAATATCCGACTATGGCATACTTCTTAATGAACAGAAAGGTAATAGTAAAACTTCTTATGTTCGAATACATACCAGCTTTTCAAGTTCCTGAAAACACATGCATTTTAAAATACGTCAACATAAAGTTGGTGAATCCACAGGTTTTGACTCCATAAAATAATACATTTTCCACGTTCAAAAGTATAGTTTTGAAAGTATCATTTTGACACTCCAACGTTTAGTATATATATCCTAGGTATAATGGTTTACTTACCAAATAAGTATATACCTATAAGTCGCATATATTATAAATATAAATATAAATGTTTGTAATTCCATATAAACGAAAGTTACTACGTATAAATCTTATTTCAATTCTATACGAGTATGTGTGTTAGGTATATTTATCTACTTAATACACAAGTAGTACCTAGGGTATAAGTAGGGGAAACTTATACTTAACATTAATACTTGTATACGACAAAGTATAATGTTTCTAACAATTTGCTACCATGAGCCTATAACCGCTACTATGACATAATACCTCTGATAAAACACAGTCATGATTTACCATGAGAAACAACACCGTACGCTTCATTGACGCCGGAACAATAACAAGTAAAAGGATAGTTCACCACTCGCTTTTGGTTGACTATAGCTAACAGTCACAAGTGGGGTGGTCAACCCGTATACTAATTATACACGACTTCCTCGCTCACACGGGATTACCAGTTACAGTTCAGAGGATTTCCGCTAAGATCCCCAATCTTAGTTGATGAATACAATTACTCATGTAGACTTCGACGGCTTCCTATAGCTCTAACAACAAAAGCATTCTCATGTCTAAACCCTAAGTTACTAGACTATGCTTTTAAACATTACTCCTAATCTCATAACATTTAGGCAGTATAATAGCTATAGCTTGAAGTAAAACCAGGTTTCATCTTGACATAAAACCAATAACAACAACATATAACCTACCAAGTTTTATCTTGTCATAAAACTAATAATAACAACATACTTTATAAATTAACATATAGAACTTCCGAATATAACTTCGGAACTATATCGCACACAACATATATATAGCATCCTAAGTGTAACTCAAGATCTACATTAGTATAATAACATACTGATAAGTTGATAATAGTTGTATATATTCAAAGATATTATATTTAGAATAACTATACCCCAACTATTATAACTATATACTATCATATAGACATAATAGTAATATGTATACAACATTTAGCATGCATTTTCCCCCAAAATATTAGAAAGTGGGGCCGTGAAACTCACCCTAGTAGCGTGATTTTATGTAATCTAAGCAGAAACGGTCAGCGTACGAGGTCGTCGGGGCTCGGGATGCAAGATGGCTTCAGTAAGGGAGAGAGGAGAAAGGGAAATAGTGTAAGGAATAGCTGAAGTCGGACCTGATATTTATAGTAAGGATTTTGGACTCTCACATCGTGAGTTTTATAAGGCTCACGTCGTGAGTCATGCATGCTCATCCCGTAGACTTGCCATTTGCGTCCCTAGCTTCGGAAGGTGGCCATGTGACTCCTCATGTCGTGAGATATCCTTGCTCACGTCATGAGTTTGGATCTTATCCCTTCGTCGTATTGTCAGACACCTTCTAGATTCCGAGATGTGGCAAAATGACTCCTCACGTCGTGAGTTCTGTGCTCACGTCGTGAGTTCAGTCAGATTAGGGTTTCTGACAGCTGAGTCTTCGGAAGGTCGTAACTTTCACATACAAACTCAGTTTTTGACGTTCTTTATATGCACGCGTAGGTATTTACAAGTACTACAACTCTATTTTAGACTCCAATAGCTAATTCTAACTCTATTTTAAATTCCTCTTATTATAGAGATTTATAATGTTCTGTTTATCATAACTTCTTCATGCGAAGTCAGATTCGGACATTTTCTATATTTTTGGAATCGTATGGGCATATACTTTGAGTTGTATCATAAAGAAAGGTCATATTTGTATTAGAATTTATCATGAACTACATAGCACTCTTATCACATTACTAGTTTAACAAAATCACATTACATGATTGGCATAATCACATGTGATTGTTTATTGACCTATTTTTACTAGTGTTACAACTTCCAAATTTTTATCCATCCCTCTCAGGGATTCACCCGCCACATTTTTAGGTTTCAAGGCTTCAGGCTGAGCCTCCTTAATTCGTGTGGATAAATGTGAATGGATAGTTATAGTCAATGATTTGACTCTACGACCAGAGTATTCTTTCCGACTTAGGGAGTCACCTACCACGTTGGCCTTGCCGGGATGATAATGAATTTCGCATTCGTAATCACTGAGTAGCTCGACCCACCGTCGTTGTCTCATGTTGAGCTCCTTCTGGTCAAATATGTGTTGTAGGATTTTGTGGTCTGTAAAGACACTGCTTTTAGTATCGTATAGGTAGTGTCTCCAGATCTTCAGAGCAAACACAACTGCTCCTAAATCAAGATCATGTGTGGTGTAGTTGACCTCGTGTGTCTTCAACTGTCGTGAGGCATAGGCGATGACCTTACCTCGTTGCATGAGGACACAGCCGAGCCCATGGTTGCATGCATCACAATAAACCATGAAGTCTTATATCCCTTCTGGAAAGGATAGTATCGGTGCGGTGCATAAGGCTCGCTTCAGTGTTTGTAATGCTTTCTCTTGCTTCTCTTCCCAGTCAAAGGCCACATCCTTCTGGGTCAATGTTGTAAGCGGTTTCACAATCCGAGAGAAGTTCTGAATGAACCTACGATAGTAGCCAGCGAGGCCTAGAAATTGACGAATTTCTGTAGGCGTCTTTGGAGCTGACCAGTTCTCAATGGCTTTGATTTTGGAAGGGTCCACGTTTATTCCCTCTTCGCTGACGACGTGCCCCAAGAATTCGACTCTTCGGATCCAAAATTCGCATTTCGAGAACTTCGCATAAAGCTTCTCTGATCGCAGTGTTTCCAAGACCTGACGTAGATGTTGTCTATGCTCCTCCTTACTACGAGAGTAGATAAGTATGTCCTCAATGAAGACAATGACGAACTGATCCAAGTAAGGATGACACATCCTATTCATTAAATGCATGAATACAGCGGGCGCATTGGTCAATCCGAACGGCATTACTACAAACTCGTAGTGTCCATAATGAGTTCGAAAGGCTGTATTCGGAACATCCTCCCCTAGCACTCATAACTGGTGATACCCGGATCTCAGGTCAATCTTTGAAAAGAAATTCGCCCCTTGTAGTTGGTCGAACAAATCGTCTATGCGAGGCAGAGGGTAACGATTTTTGACGGTCAGTTTGTTAAGTTCTCTGTAGTCGATGCACATACGGAATGATCCGTCTTTCTTCTTGACGAACAAGATTGGTGCTCCCCAGGGTGAGAAGCTGGGTCTAATAAAGTCCTTGCTGAGCAGTTCGTTAAGTTTACCAGATAGCTCCTGCATCTCAGATGGTGCTAGGCGAAAGGGCGATTTGGCTACTAGGTTAGCTCCTGGAACTAAGTCGATTCTGAACTCAACTTGACGCTGTGGAGGTAATCCCGGGACTTCTTCTGGAAAGATGTCGGGAAAGTCGCGTACCAGTGGGATGTTCTTTATGTCTTTCGTCTCTTGGCTCATATCGACAACATGAGCAAGGAATGCGCGGTATTCCTTTCGTAAGTACTTCTGGGCTTTTATTCTCGAGATGATACGAAGTCTCATGCCGGGTTTGTCGCCGTAGATAATTAGGGTTGCACTAGACGGTAGATTAAGGCGAACGGCCTTCTCGTAACACATGATGTCGGCATGATGAGAACTCAACCAATCCATACCGATTATGATGTCGAAACTTTTAATTCAGACCGGCATGAGGTCGATTGGAAATGAATGGCTATCTAGAGTTAGTGTACATCCTATGAATATGCAGCTAGTACTCTCTGTCGTTCCGTTAGCCATTTCTACAGTGAACGGTTCTTTAAGTACACGTGATTTTTGTTTAAGCAAGTGAGCAAATTTCTGATTCACGAAACTCCTCTCCGCTCCAATATCAAACAGTATGCATGCATATGAGTTAATGAGGAGAAACGTATCAGTGACCACTGTAGGGTCGGCAACTGCTTCCTCGTGGCCTATAACCAAAACTCTTCCCACTCTGCCGGCATTCCCTGTCTTCGGGCAGTTTCTTTTGTAGTGGCCCACCTCGCCACATCCGTAGCATGCCTGGCCCACACCAGCGCCGGGGACTTAGGTGATTGGCCTTGCCGGAGCCTTGCAGAAACGGGCAGTGTGCCCCTTCTTGTTGCAGTTAGAGCACTGCATTTCCCGATAGGGTCCGTTGTGGTGGAAGTTGCATTTGTTGCACTTCGGCAAGCTTCCAGCATATTGCTTTACCGGCACAACAGCAGTAGGTGCTATTGCAGTATGAACAGCTACGACCTGCTGCTTTTTGGCAGCTTTCTGCGCATCGTTCTTCTTCTTGTCATCCCAAAACTTCCTCTTTTTGTCAGCGACTTTGGAGGGTTCTGAGATGGCTAGGGTTGTTGTTGACGGGGTACGGACTCCATGGTCAATGAGCCGTTGTGCCAACCACTTGGCACTATCGAAGGTAGTGGGGTTTGAATCTAGTACATTCCCCTGAAATGGAGTCATCAGCCCCCAGATGTACCTCTCCACCTTCTTCGCTTCAGAAGGGACCATTCCCAGACATAGCGCTACCAGATCGCTAAATCTAGCAGTGTAGGAGACTATGTAATGCCCGCGTTTCCAGGCTAGGCATTATTGTTGATGTAATAGTCTAGGTTAACCCTTGTAACTATTTTTGAAGTATTAATGATGAAATATTTGAGTATTATGTGAATTATGTGAATTATGTGTTTATTTTCTTAATTATTATAATTTAATGAATTAAGAATAAAATGAGCGTCAAAATTAAAGTGTGAGATAAGCCCGATATCTTTGCATAAAGTTGTAGTGGTCGAAACAAGAATTCCGGAGATATAAAGAATGCCGAAATCCGAGTTATAACGAAGAAGTTATGACCTGTCGAAGTTTCGCGACAGAACCGGCAACGTTGAATGACGTAAAAAGTGAAATTTACGTTAGAGAAATATTTAGCCTTAGTAATATAAATGAAAGTCGTAGAATTCGTTAAACCGAGAGCGTGCATATAAAGAATGCCCAAATCTGACTTCGTATGAGGAAGTTATGATTTTCCGAAGTTTCGACTTAGCAGTATGCAGCCCGAATACTCAATTTGAGATCGAGCGGTTTTTAGCCGAAACAATCTAAACGAGAATCGAAGACCTCGTTGATAGTAGTGAAACGATAAAAAGAAAGGCGAAAACGGACGTCAGATGGAGAAGTTATGAATTTATAACGGAGTTTTCCTGTCCCGGACTACTAAAAATAAATAATAAAAATAAATTCAAAATTAGCCGACGGAGCCTAAATGAAAATTGTAGAGCGTAGTCTCACCTACGCGTGGATATAAAGAACATAGAAAACGGAGTTCGTATGAGGAAGATATGAATTTTGGAAGTTTTATAAATAATTAAAATATATATTTAATTAAGAATTCTGGATAATATCCGAAGGAGTCACTGCTCCTATCCGAACTACGCCCAGTGTAGAGCTGTACGCCCAGCGTACACCGAAGCGTGACCCGCCTCACACTCGAGTGCTCCGATGACGTAAGCGATGACAATTCTGAAGCACTACGCCCCGCGTAGCTAAGCATTACGCCCATCGTAATGCGACGCTTCTGCCCCTATATAAAGGATGCGAGGGCAGCCGGCCATTTTGCTCCTTTTCTCTTCTCTCTCTCCCGTTTTGTCTTGTTTTTCGTGCAAGAATTATCCCGAAGCCCCGGTATCATTCCCGAGACTCGAAGCAAGTCCCGAAGCCCCGAAGATCCCGAGAAGTAAAATTTCCGAGCCGAAGCTCTGCCCGCGAGGAGCCCGGTTTTTGTGAAGATCTTCCAGATCGACCGAAGAATACTACTTCTACAAGCCGTAGTGCTGTCTGATCATCTTCTGATCAAGTGAGTGTGTAGTCACTTTCTTCTAACGCATAATTATGAAGTATTTTATACGAAATACGTGTTATATGTATATTTTGTTGTTATATATGTGCGAATGTATATTCACTTTCTTCTATCTCATAGATATGATTTATTCTCTATGAAATATGTGTTATGTGTATGTGTCTCATCTGTGATTTAGAATATGTATTAAATGGGAATGCTATACAGGTTTTAAACTATGTAAAAATATATATATTTTTATCTACTAATATGTTGGGTAGAACATGGGTAGATAGTTGATGTGTGATAAACAGATGAGAGGCCTCGATGTTGTTTTTGATTCAGTCATCTAGCAGAGTTTAGATGACGACCACGTACTTTTCTAGACAGTCCTGTGGAACGCTAGCAGGCTCGCCACCTGTAGGTGTTAATGAACTTGGGTATTCATTCGTTGTACTCCATCCCCCTCATGGTTGCCTTATTTGACATATATTGTTGGGAAACCCCCGAATGCATGTGTTGTCGCCCCGATGAAATATTCTAAGACTAGGTCCCTTGTGTTAGTTGTTTTAGGGACGTAAAGTGAGAATAACGGGAATGGGTAATTGGGTTATTGTTGGTTGATGAAAATAAATTTAATTACTTATTGTGGGTTGAAAACCCTATATGCTCACCAGGCTCCCAAGCCTGACCCACTCAGTTTTCTTTGTATTACAGGTAGTGGCGCCAGAGCATAAGTTGGATGACTTGTCAAGTTATTTTTGGATTATAGACCTGTTGTTGTAAATAACTGTTGTAAGGTCTGTATTGAAATGTTTATGCTTTTGGTCTGTTTATCGGAACATGACATCCCGAGTATTGTAATATAATGAAAAATACATTTCTTTAAGAAATGCTTTGGTAAATCTTATTTTTATCATATTTTGTTTTGGGAACAAATTCTGCAACTCTTTTAATCAAAGGATTACTCTGAAATCATTTTAAAAGCATAAATTAAACTGGTCTTTTCTGGCCGTGATTTTGGGGATGTCACAGTTGGTATCAGAGCATTAGTTTAAGCGAACTAGGAATTTGTAGGATTTCTAGACTTAAACTTAGAATGCTAAGTGAAATTGTGAGATGTGTGTCTGTTATATTATAGACACGAGCACTAGTTTATTTTAGGAAAATTGCTTAAAATGCTTTTATGTGCTAAATGTTATATGTTTTCCATATATGATATTATTTGTTTGGATCTATGGTCTGTTGCCGACCGGATCTGGAAACCTTATGTGTGTAGGATTCTAAGCATACGTCTACGATATTAGAACTAGCATGTAAACGTTTCGGAGTGATAAGGATGATCTGAATATCTATCGTGAATGAGGATTTAATTTCACCTTATTCAGTGTATAGATCAAAAATGGTGAGAACGAGGAGTGGAGTTGGAAATGCTGATGAAAACAGGAATTAAATACCAGTGATTGAGCAAATGCCTGTTGTAGCAGCAGCACCTGAGCTAATGACAATGGCTGGTGTACAAATGATGATTCAAACAATGTTGGATCCTCAGATGGAGGAGACTAGGCGGTTGCTTCAACAGAATCGTGAAGAACTGTCAATTCAAGTGGAAGAGCCCGAATTAAATGAAAGGCACTCGGAAATAGGAAACTTCAGTGGATCTGTTGGTCAAGCCAACCCACCGATAGTTAGGCAAAATAACCAGGATAGAAGGAATGATGGAATGGGATGCAAGTATAACGATTTTCTAACTTAGAAACCATCGACCTTTACTGGAAAGGAGGATCCGATCGGAGTCATGGATTGGATATCGGAAATGGAGCTAGCCTTCACGACGTGTGGCTGCAGAGGCAAGTTGCAGACCACTTTCGCAGTACGTCAGTTCAGGGGTGGAGCTGTTCGTTGGTGGAACACTTTAGCGAAGACCCTAAGCCCTAATGAGCCACTGCAACTGACATGGGCAGAATTCTTGGTGCAGTTCAAGCGCAAGTTCTGTTCGGCCCAAAATTTGTTGGAGTTGGAGAACAAGTTTCTGACATTGACAAAGGGCAGCATGTCGGTCGACGATTACACTAACGCCTTCACCGACAAAATGGAGTTTGCCTTGCGCAACGTTCCAGATGAGATGACAAAGGTTGACCGATACGCAAAAGGACTCCCATGGGAGTACGCGGTGCCAGTGCGTCAGGCACCTACTCTAGAGGCAGCTATTTGGGCTGCCAAGTCTGTTGAGGACATGATCAAGGGAAGAACCGCCGACAAGGTTGAAGTTGGAAAAAAGAGAAAATTTGAAGGAACTTCAACTTCCAATAAGAAAAGTAAATTTTCGAAGTCAAATTCGAAGAAGTTTGGAAGAAAGGGAGGCGAAGTGAAATGGTGTGATAAGTGTAAGAAAAAGCACTTTGGGAAATGTAGTGAGGAGGTGACTTGCTACAAGTGTGGAAAAACTGGGCATTATGCCAACGAGTGTCCATCCAAAAAGAGGATGTGCTTTGGTTGTAACGAGGAGGGGCACATTTTGAAAGACTGTCCAAAAAAGAAAGAGGCAGCAAAACCCAACATTCCACCAAAGCCGAAAGCAAGAGCCTTCCAGATGACACTTGAGGCTGCGAAAGATGAAGCTGATGTCGCTTCAGGTACCTTTTTCGTAAACGAATTACCTGCTCAAATTTTGTTTGATTCTGGAGCCAACTACTCCTTTATTTCGCATGAGTTTGGTAGAAAACTAGCTTTGCCTGTTGATAGACTAGATAATGCTTTACTAGTCGAAGTTGCTAGTGGCAAGTTTGTACCTGTTAGCCATCGTATGAAAAACATCTTAATCGACCGTAATGGGAATAAGTTTCACAAGGAATTATTGCCTATCGAACTAAATGGTTTCAACATCGTTCTGGGAATGGATTGGCTTAGCGCCAATGATGCCGAGATTTTATGCAAGAAGAAGATAGTAAAAGTAAACCCGCCAGGGAAAGAGTCATTTATGGTGTATGGGGATAAACGTAGAGTGAATTCTGGAATCATTTCTCTAATGAAAGCCAGAAAGTGTTTGACCAAGGGATGTACATCATATTTAGCATTCGTGATCGATGCTAAGAAGGAAAAGAAGGTGATGCAGAATATTCCAGTGGTGTGTGATTATCCGGAAGTATTTCCCGAAGATCTTCCTGGATTACCACCTGATAGACAAGTGGAGTTCATAATAGACTTGTTACCAGGAACGACGCCTATAGCAAAAGCACCTTACCAATTAGCACCGACGGAGATGAAGGAGCTGATGATGCAACTTCGGGAGTTATTGGACAAAGGTTTCATTAGACCTAGTTCATCACCCTCGGGAGCTCCGGTGTTGTTCGTGAAGAAGAAAGATGGAACTATGAGAATGTGCATCGATTACAGAGAGCTGAATAAGGCAATGATAAAGAATAGATACTCGTTGCCAAGGATTGATGGCATGTTTGATCAATTGCAAGGCTCGAGTTATTTTTCAAAGATCGACCTATGGTCAGGATATCATCAGCTGAAAGTAAGAGAGCAGGATATCGAGAAAACTGCATTCAGAACACGATATGGACACTACGAGTTTTTGGTTATGTCGTTCGGACTAACGAATGGTCCAGCAGCATTCATGGATTTGATGAATAGGGTTTGTAATCCGTTCCTCGATAAATCTGTGATAGTGTTCATAGATGACATTCTAATTTAGTCGAAAAGCCAAGAGGAGCATGGCAGACACTTGTGAGAAGTGTTGGAAGTCTTGAAGAATGAGAAGCTGTATGCAAAGTTCTCCAAATGTGATTTTTGGATTCGAGAAGTCCAATTCTTGGGTCACGTGGTCAACCAAGAAAGGATAATGGTTGATCCAGCAAAGATTGAGGCTGTAATGAAGTGGGAACAACCGAAAAGTCCCACGGAGATCCGAAGATTTTTAGGATTAGCCAGATATTACCGAAGGTTTATCCAAGGCTTTTCTTCGATTGCTACTCCATTAACAGCTTTGACCCACAAAGGAGCTACTTATGCTTGGAGTGATAAGCATAAGGAAGCATTCGAGTTGCTAAAGAAGAAGATATGTGAAGCACCGATTCTTTCTCTACCCGACGGAGTCGAAGACTTCGCTGTTTATAGCGATTCGTCTGGTGTTGGGTTGGGTTGTGTTTTGACCCAAAGAGAAAAGGTGATAGCATATGCGTCTTGACAGTTGAAGGAGCATGAAAAGAACTACCCTACTCACGATTTGGAGTTGGCAGCTGTAGTTTTTGATCGGAAAATATGGAGGCATTACCTCTATGGCACGAAGTGCAAACTTTTCACTGATCATAAGAGTCTCCAATATCTCTTTAATCAGAAGGAATTGAATATGAGGCAACGACGGTGGCTAGAATTACTGAAGGACTACGACTGTGAGATACTTTACCACCCCGGTAAAGCTAATGGTGTTGCTGATGCTCTCAGTCGGAAAGTCAATGTTGAAAGAAAGAGGCCAAGAGCGTTGAGAATAGAAGTTGTCTCGACAATTGTGGAGAGTATAAATAAAGCTCAAGGGGAAGCTGCTGAAAAGAATGACCGCAAGGAAGAACGTTTGGGCAAAACGTTGGCGTTTGATACAAACGGTCATGGACTAAAGGTATTCCAAGATCGAATTTCGGTGCCTAAGTCAGGAGGAATAAGAGATCTTCTGATGGAAGAAGCTCACAAAACCATGTACTCAATTCATCCTGGCAGCACTAAAATGTATAGGGACCTGAAACCCTATTACTGGTGGCCGACGATGAAGCTTGATATTGCAAAGTACGTGGCAGAATGTGTGACGTGTGCTAGAGTTAAGGCACACCATCAGAAACCATATGGGAGTTTAGAACCTTTACCTGTACCTATGGGTAAATGGGAAGACATTGCCATGGATTTCATCACTAAACTGCCCAGAACAAATAACGGTCACGACATGATTTGGGTGGTCGTTGATCGCTTCACTAAGAGTGCGCACTTCATAGCAGCCAATGAGAAATGGTCTATGGATAAGCTTGTGAATTCTTACATGAAGGAAATTGTGAGACTTCACGGTGTTCCGTTAACGATTGTATCGGATCGTGATAGCCATTTCACCTCAAGGTTTTGGAAAAGTCTACAAGAGGAAATGGGTACCAAGTTGTGTTTAAGTACAACTTACGATCCGCAGACTGATGGTCAGAGTGAAAGAACAATACAAGCACTTGAAGATATGCTGAGAGCATGTACCCTAGAATTCCTAGGTAACTGGGATGAACATTTACCTTTGGTAGAATTTTCCTACAACAATAGTTTCCACTCGAGCATAAAGATGGCACCTTATCAAGCTTTGTACGGACAGAAGTGTCGTACGCCGTCTTGTTAGCTTGAGGCTCGAGAAAAGCAGTTTATGGGACCCGAGATGGTCCATCAGACTGCTGAGAAGTTGAAAGTGACCAGGGAAAGAATGTTAGCAGCTCAAGATCGTCAAAAGAGCTACGCTGACAAAAAGCGAAGACCGATGACTTTTGAAGTTGGAGATTCGGTTTTGCTTAAAGTCTCGCCGTGGAAGGGAGTTATAAGATTTGGTAAAGGGGGAAAGTTAAGTCCAAGGTT
Source organism: Lactuca virosa (assembly GCF_052849685.1). NCBI lineage: Eukaryota > Viridiplantae > Streptophyta > Magnoliopsida > Asterales > Asteraceae > Lactuca > Lactuca virosa. The sequence goes on along the minus strand of NC_136427.1, from coordinate 100,855,857 downwards.
TAATGGACCGTTTAAAGTTCTTCAGAGGGTTGGGAACCAAGCTTACAAGCTCGAATTACCCGAAGAACTGAATGGTATTCATAACACTTTTCATGTGTGCTATTTGAGGAAGTTCACGGGAGAAGTTCCCGATATAATTCCAATTTCTGAATTGAGAATTGATGAAAACAAGAGGTTAATTGAAGAACCAGAGGCAATTGTTGACCGAAAGACTAAGAAGCTTCGACGCAAGATGGTCGAATTAGTGCTTGCCTGTTGGAAACATACGAATGGGCCAAATCTCACCTGGGAAACGGAGAGTGACATGTTGAGTCGCTATCCGCATTTGTTTGTTGATGTGTGATTCTGAGGACGAAATCATCCTAAGGGGAGAGAATTGTAACGCCCGCATTTGCAGGCTAGACATTATTGTTGATGTAATAGTCTAGGTTAACCCTTGTAACTCTTTTTGAAGTATTAATGATGAAATATTTGAGTATTATGTGAATTATGTGAATTATGTGTTTATTTTCTTAATTATTATAATTTAATGAATTAAGAATAAAATGAGCGTCAAAATTAAAGTGTAAGATAAGCCCGATATCTTTGCATAAAGTTGTAGTGGTCGAAACAAGGATTCCGAAGATATAAAGAATGCCAAAATCCGAGTTATAACGAAGAAGTTATGACCTGTCGAAGTTTCGTGACAGAACCGGCAACGCTGAATGACGTAAAAAGTGAAATTTACGTTAGAGCAATATTTAGCCTTAGTAATATAAACGAAAGTCATAGACTTCGTTAAACCGAGAGTGTGCATATAAAGAATGCCCAAATCTGACTTCGTATGAGGAAGTTATGATTTTCCGAAGTTTCGACTTAGCAGTATGCAGCCCGAATACTCAATTTGAGATCGAGCAGTTTTTAGCCGAAACAATCTAAACGAGAATCGAAGACCTCGTTAATAGTAGTGAAACGATAAAAAGACAGGCGAAAACGGACGTCAGATGGAGAAGTTATGAATTTATAACGGAGTTTTCCTGTCCCGGACTACTAAAAATAAATAATAAAAATATATTCAAAATTAGCCGACGGAGTCTAAACGAAAGTTGTAGAGGGTAGTCTCATTTACGCGTGGATATAAAGAACGTCGAAAACGGAGTTCGTATGAGGAAGATATGAATTTCGGAAGTTTTATGAATAATTAAAATATATATTTAATTAAGAATTCCGGATAATATCCGAAGGAGTCACTGATCCTATCCGAACTACGCCCAGCGTACACCGAAGCGTGACCCGCCTCGCACTCGAGTGCTCTGATAACGTAAGCGATGACGATTCCAAAGCACTACGCCCCGCGTAGCTAAGCATTACGCCCAGCGTAATGCGAGGCTTCTGCCCCTATATAAAGGATGTGAGGGCAGCAGGCCATTTGCTTCTTTTCTCTTCTCTCTCTCCCGTTTTATCTCATTTTTCGTGCAAGAATTATCCCGAATCCCCGGTATCATTCCCGAGACCCGAATCAAGTCCCGAAGCCCCGAAGATCCCGAGAAGTAAAATTTCCGAGCCGAAGCTCTGCCCGCGAGGAGCCCGGTTTTTGTGAAGATCTTCCAGATCTACTGAAGAATACTACTTCTACAAGCCGTAGTGCTGTCCGATCATCTTCTGATCAAGTGAGTGTGTAGTCACTTTCTTCTAACACATAATTATGAAGTATTTTATACGAAATACGTGTTATGTGTATATTTTGTTGTTATATGTGCGAATGTATATTCATTTTCTTCTATCTCATAGATATGATTTATTCTCTATAAAATACGTGTTATGTGTATGTGTCTCATCTGTTGTTTAGAATATGTATTAAATGGGAATGCTATACAGGTTTTAAACTATGTATTAAAATATATATTTTTATCTACTAATATGTTGGGTAGAACATGGGTAGATAGTTGATGTGTGATAAACAGATGAGAGGCCTCGATGTTGTTTTTGATTCAGTCATCTAACGGAGTTTAGATGACGACCACAGACTTTTCTAGACAGTCCTGTGGAACACTAGTAGGCTCGCCACCTGTAGGTGTTAATGAACTTGGGTGTTCATTCGTTGTACTCCATCCCCCTGATGGTTGCCTTATTTGACATATATTGCTGGGAAACCCCCGAATGCATGTGTTGTCGCCCCGATGAAATATTCTAAGACTAGGTCCCTTGTGTTAGTTGTTTTAGGGACGTAAGGTGAGAATAACGGGAATGGGTAATTGGGTTATTGTTGGTTGATGAAAATAAATTTAATTACTTATTGTGGGTTGAAAACCCTATATGCTCACCAGGCTCCCAAGCCTGACCCACTCAGTTTTCTTTGTATTACAGGTAGTGGCGCCAGAGCATAAGTTGGATGACTTGTCAAGTTATTTTTGGATTATAGACCTGTTGTAAATAACTGTTGTAAGGTCTGTATTGAAATGTTTATGCTTTTGGTCTGTTTATCGGAACATGACATCCCGAGTATTGTAATATAATGAAAAATACATTTCTTTAAGAAATGCTTTGGTAAATCTTATTTTTATCATATTTTGTTTTAGGAACAAATTCCGCAACTCTTTTAATCAAAGGATTACTCTGAAATCATTTTAAAAGCATAAATTAAACTGGTGTTTTCTGGCCGTGATTTTGGGGATGTCACAGTCGGAGCCCTCCATGGTTAGGCTCCATAGCTTCTGCTCAAGCTTTTGAACCTCGCGCCTCGGGCAGTATTCCTCGATCATGAGCTCCTTAAGAGCTTCCCAGCCCATGTCATTTGCCACTATCAGAGTTAGTGACTTGACATGTCTATTCCACCATGTCAGGGCTCAGTCCGCGAAGGTGCAGGCGGCAAATTTTACTTTGCTCCCTTCCGGACAGGAACAGATCTCAAAGATCGATTCCGCCTTCTCGAACCATTGCGAGAGGGCAATGATTCTGCCAGTGCCATTGAAGTTTCTAGGTTTGCAGCTGGTGAAGTCCTTATACAAGCACTCCCTAGCGTGCACTGGAGCTTCGACTGTAGTGGGAGGCACATTTGATCCACTCCCGCTTGTACCGGTAGGGGTGAATTGTGATAGGGCTGCCGTAAGATCCGCATTCACCGCAGCTTGGATTGCTGCCAGATTGTATTGAGGTCGAGGAGGTGGAGTTTGATTTGGAGTTATTGGAGTAGTGCGCCTATTCGATCTACGCGGAGGCATCTTGAAGCTATAAAATCACAAAGATGACGATATTGGTAAGAATTTAATAGAGAGAATGATGGGAGTGACTCGTGGACTAACTCTCCATAGCCCAACAACACAATTGAAAGTATGATTGAATATAGATCTAGTACTAGAAAGATGAAAGCATTTGGATAATAATTTCCAAATGATTAGATATCTGTCAATAATATTGGTATTACAGATGTAACAAGTTCAGGAAAAATGACCTAGGAGTAGGTCTTACATCAAACCAGGATAGGAAAATTTTGACAGAACTAAGACCTAATTGTAAGGGTCGAAGACCTGTTGTAATATGTCGAAGACTTAAGATTATTTTACAAGGCATTTTTGTAACGAAGCGTACTGTTTTAATCCTTGTAATTTTTTGTGTTCTTTCATGTTTCCTATAAAAAGGGACATTATTTAGAGTTAGATAAGAGTCTTTGTACGAACTTGTCTATTTTCTCTCTATAAGAATTGAAAGCATAATAGAGCTGAAACCAGATCATATTTACATCGTGTGTTCGAATTACGTTTTTGTTACTCTGATTTGTTCCATTCTCGATTCATCACTTCATCAATTGGTATCAGAGCAGGATTCATCACTTCAAAAAGTTTCCACACCTTTTGAAGTGAAAAAGCGTTCTAGATCTTCAGTTGTGATTCGATTCTACAACTAATTTGTTGAATCAAGTGTTCTATTTGTTATCTCAGTTCAATTCAGCAACTTGCTTTCAAATTCTCTTTAATTTCTCAAAAATTCTCAAAAATCTTCATCCGTACATCAATGGCAAACTTCAATCTAAACTCGATGACTTCATTCTCTCACTTTCTAGGATCTTCAACTAAGATTCCTATGCTTATTCCTAAATACTATGATCAATGGGCGGATTGGATGCAAGATTACTTGAATGGACTCGATGAAGAGCTTTGTTCATGTATCTCTGGGAATATTAATCCTCCGACAAATGTTCAACCAATTGGATCATCGTCTGGAAATTCAAGTGTTGAAAATCAAACTGATCGATTGAAGAAACTTGAGAAAAGATGCATAAGAGAGTTACGCGGTGCATTGCCTCCAGTTGTTTATAACTATGTCAGGAGTTGTACAACTACAAAAGATATTTGGAATAATCTCAAAGACAAGTTTCAGGGAAGTGAGAAGACAAAAATAAATTCAGTTAATCAATGTTTGCTTGAATTTAAGGAGTTCAAGAAAAAAGATGGTGAAACGATTGAATGCTATTATGATAGGCTAAATGAGTTGATCTACAAATGCAATCGATATGGAATCACGAGGACTGCTATGGAATTCAATCTCATCTTCATTATGGGACTACGTAAATAATGGAGGAGTGTTAGTATGATGGTGAAAAATCAGCAAAGTTTCGACACTTATTCTCTAAATTATTTGTACAATCAACGGAAAAATCACGAAAGTGAAGTAAATGAAATAGCAGAAGAGTAGAAGCTTAGTCTGGGAGGTCCATTAGCACTTGTCTCTAAAGTGTCTGAAAAGGAAGCAGTCGAAAAATGTGACTCTGATGATGAAGAGGGGTTTATCATGAATTCGGTTGATGATGCAATAGCTTTTTACTCAAACAACAGAGTCAAAAAATTTTCAAGAAACCGTTTAATCCAAAGGTGAAGCAAAGTGAGGGAAAAGGAAGTTTTGTGAACAAGGCTGCTTGAGAGGAGAAGAAGAATTATGAGAAGAATGATGGGAAGATTGCCGAGGAGAAGAAAGAGAAGAAACTATAAGGAGATTCGGGTATGGATTGCCATTACTGCAACGAAGCAAATCATCTAGCAAATGATTGCATGCTTCGTAAGAAGGATTAGAAAATGAATAGGGTAAAGGATGAAGCGTATTATGTGGAGAGATTGGAAGAGGTGTGTACGAAGGCGAAAAATTTGTCTTTGGTGGCTCAAGGTGAACAGGAAGATGATGGCACATATTAAATTTGGTCTTCGGGCTCATATGATGAAGAAATGCGTAATCCTACGCATGGAGCCATGTATGCGAAGCTGGAGGAAGATTCGGATGAAGACGTGACGGGCCAATGCTTTGTGTCAAAGTCTGCTGATAAGTCTCTAATGACAACAAAGGTACGTAATATTCTTAACTATTTCAATATTCCTTTGAGTGCATATGATTATGAAATTGTTGCTTTTGATGATATTGTTGCTTATTTTGATAATTTGGTTGTTTCTGCTGGCAATGAAGCTATGAAACTAAGCAATCATTTGTTAGAGACTCAGAAGAAGTTAGATTCGAAAGTTGTCAAGATAGAATGTTTAGAATTACAGATTACGAACATTATGGTTGATACAGATTCATTGTCTAGTGATGTAAAACTCTTATTAGCTCAACGAAATATATACTGTAATTCTGCTAAACGTCTATATGGAAAATTAACTGCATTGCATCATTCGTGTGAAATTAGCAAAGAACAACATAGGAAATTATTACCTTTCTTAGCATATGAGAGAGAGAAGGTTGATAATATTTCGTATGATTGTGAGAAAAATATTGCTGAGTTTGACAAAATTCCTGATGATAGATATGCTTATGGAATTGTCAAAATTGATGAATGTCAGGATTCAAATGAATTAGTTAACATAGTGAATGAAACTTTGACTAAATCAGAACAAATCAAAATTTTGAAAAAGACTGAGAATTTAACGACTAATTCACAATCTAATTTTGCCGATATTGAAGATAACTCTGATAATATTAGCGAAATTAGTGATATTGAGGATTTTGATTGTTCTCAATTGTCTGTCATTAATGTTGCATCAAAATCTAAAGGAAAAGAAAAACTTAAGGATTTGATGGTTAAGATTGACACTGACAAACCTTCAACTTCGAAAGTTTGTGATCCTGATTTTGTGGATATCCGAGATAGTCAAACGGATAGCAGTGATGATGAAAATGATGAACGCAATTCGCACAAAAAGGTCTCATCAATCAAAGATTCGAAAGAAACTGAAATTCCACGTGTAGTTGTTGATCAAGTGTTTGGGGACACTGAAAATTTCGACAAAGTGTTGTCTGAAAAAGGAGCCAATTATTTGGAAACAAATCAAGTGGTGTATCCAAATTTCAAGTGTACTGATGATGTTGTATTTCCAAATCAAGTGTTTGTCACTACTGGAAATGTTGATAACATTAAACCAGAAATCAACAAAATGGTCAAAGATGACAATAAGAAAATAACAGACGAATGATTCTTTTCAAATCAAAGCACTGTCAAAAATAATCTAACAAAGAATTCGTATGTTTTTCAAAGACAAAAACCACAACACAAATGGGTTGAAAAATCTAATATTGTGAGAGAAGTTACAAAAGAAGTTGTTGTGGAAAATGAAATTGTTGTCAAATTAAATTCAAAAGAATTTAAAGAACAAATTGACAAGTTTTCAAAAGAAAATGAAATTTCAAAAAGACAAGCTCGAAAGAAAATTTTTTGGCAAACCATGGAGTCTCAAAAGAAACAAAATGGTTTGACATTGAAAATGTCTGAAATCACAAAGACTAAATCTGTTGAGAACAAGTCTTCAAATTCAGCATTTTATTCAGATCAAAGGACAAATCCCGCCCATTCAAATAAAACAAAATCTGAATTTTATCCAAAAACAAATTCTTCGAAAGTTCAAAATACAACGTTTTCCACAAATATTAAGAATACCTCAAAGAGCTTTCAAAATCAACCCTCAACACAACGATTTTCTTCTAATCAACAATCAAGACTTTCTCAAAAACAAAACCCTCACAATCGATTTTCTCAAAATACAAGCATTGGAAACAATGATGGAAGTCGATATGCAATGGCATTTCGTCCTAAATCAAATGTTGATTTCGTCCCACAAAAACCGAATTTTTCAAATCCTTCAGGAAAACAAACATTTAAAGTTTCGTACACAAAAGGGTTGTCTCGTGACAAAAACATTGATCATTGGCTGGAAGGAAGAGGTCGAATGTATCAATCAAGGAAATACTCTCAACAACAAATTCAAGAAGCTTATGAGAAGCATGTGAATACTTCATCAACTGAAAGCTCATCTTCAAAAGATTCGAATGTTTCGGTAAAAACTTGGCATTCGGTTTCGAAAGAAAAGTGTCTTCATACTCAATCTAAAAAGACGAAGGCATGTGTCAGTGGCAATCCCAAACTAATGAAAACTTATGTTTCTGTTCCTTTACCTAGTGATGTGGACTTAATTGATAGTCTCAAAACTAAAGTTTGTGATTGGGTTAAAGGTTCTGCATTTCATTCTGTTTTTAAAGCTAATTTCCAAGGACCCAAACAACCTTGGGTACCTAAATTCTTTCATTGATCGCAGGTGCTATGTGACGAGCAATATGATGAGAAATGGTATATCGATAGTGGGTGCTCAGGTCACATGACTGGACGAAAAGAAAATTTGAGAGATTTTCGAAGCTTGGAAAATGCAGGTGTTGTGAAGTTTGGAAACAATCATAAATGTCAAGTGAAAGGCTATGGGAAAGTAACGAATGGGGAATTTACTGTAAATCGCGTTGCTTATGTCGAAGGTCTGAAACATAATTTGATAAGTGTTTCACAACTCGTTGTGGGCACTGGCAATCAATTTGTGTTTAACGAAGAAGGGAGTATTATATCAAAGGTTGAAACGAACGAAGTGTTGCAGAAGTCGAACGTTATGGCGATATGTTTACTCTTGATCTAAAACCGATTGTTGGGAAACCTTCAGTTTGTTTACTTTCGAAAGCCACATCTGATGTTAGCTGGTTATGGCATCGTCGTTTATCACATTTATATTTTCGCAATTTAAATAAGTTGGTACTTGATGATCTTGTTCGAGGCTTACAGGTTTTAAAATTTGACAATGATACCTTATGTGCAACTTGCGAACAAGGGAAACAACATAGGAAAGGACATCCACTTGTGATAGATTCGAAAATTGTGGAACCGTTGGAACTTATTCATATTGACCTTTGTGGACCATCAACTATTGAAACTCTCAACAAGAAATGGTACATTTTGGTTATTGTTGATGATTTTTCATGATTCACTTGGGTGTATTTTCTCAGGTTAAAATCTGAAGTTGCTCAAACAATGATTGAATTTATCAAGAAAATTGAGTTGAGTCTAAAGAAGAATGTTCGCAAAATAAAAAGTGATAATGGCTCTGAGTTCAAAAACAATATGTTGGATTCGTACTTAATTGAAAAAGGAATTTCGCATAATTTTTCGTCACCATATACACCACAACAAAATGGTGTAGTTGAACGAAGAAATAGGTCACTTCGCGAAGTAGCCAGAACAATGTTGACATATGCGAATCTTCCTCAATATCTATGGGCCGAATCGGTGTCAACAACATGTTTTAATCATAATCGTTCTTTTATTAATCGACGTTTCAACATCACTCTGTATGAAATTATCAATAACCGAAAACCTAATGTCAAATTCTTTCATATGTTTGGTTGTAGGTGCTTTATCATGAATCTCAAGGATAATCTTTCGAAATTTCAAGCAAAGGTTGACGAAGGAATCTTTTTTGGGATATTCGCACAACTCGGTGTCATACAGAGTGTTGAATAAGCGCACACGCAAAGTCGAAGAGACGTTTAATCTTACTTTTGATGACTATTATGTCATACAAGTTGAAAAACATTTCGAACAAAAACCGATTATTAATGAATCAACAAATGAATCTGAAATTGTGAATTCATCTGATTTTGATTATGATTTAATTTTTGGTGTTCCTGACAGGACTGTGGATGCTGAAGTTCGTGCGAATGATAATCAACACTTTGAATCTTCGAAGCATATTGATGACTCCGAACCCACTCAAACTATTGTTGATAGGATTTCAACAACGTGTTCTCCAGAAGTTGGCGAAAGTATGCATAATAATCCAATGGAGGGGGAGCACTTGGATTCGAATACTCTGATTGAGGGGGAGCATTCTTTCGAGGGGGAGAATGGGAGAATGGTTGAAGATGTTGAGGGGGAGCATCTTGTTGAGGGGGAGCATCAGAATGATAATTCTGTCGAAAATAGACATAATGATGATGAGATGATAAGTCTTGATCAAAATGATGAATTTCACGAAATAAATGATAATCTTTCTGTTGCAGGATCTGAAAATGAAGAGATGTACGAAGATGCACCTTTGGAATTTGATCCGACATATCCACCATTAGAGAAATGGACAAGAAATCATCCGAAATAACAAGTGATTGGGAATCCACAAGAAGGAGTCTTAACAATAGCTCAAATTCGTGCGAAAAATGAGGTAATGAATACTCATCAAGAGTTTTGCATGTTGAATGTTTTCATCTCAAAAATTGAACCAAAGACGATGAAGGTTGCAATGGAACACTCAGATTGGGTTGTTGCAATGCAATCCGAACTGGCTGAATTTGATAGAAACAAGGTTTGGAGATTAATTCCTAAACCTGAAAATGTTTCAATATTCGGGTTAAAATGGATTTTCAAAAACAAAACCGACAAAGATGGAAATATTATACGAAATAAATCACGATTAGTCGTAAAAGTATATTCGCAACAAGAAGGGATTGATTATGAAGAAACCTTTGCCCCTGTCGCAAGACTCGAGGTTGTTCAAATATTTTTAGCTTATGCAGCTCACAAGGATTTCGATGTCTATCAAATGGATGTGAAATGTGCTTTTCTCAATGGTGAACTCGAAGAAACTGTTTACGTTGAACAACCTCCAGGTTTAGTAAATGAAATGCATCTTGATCATGTGAATATTTTAGATAAAGCTGTATATAGGTTAAAACAAGCACCAAGAGCATGGTATGCAACTCTTACCAGTTTCTTAAAACAGTCGAAATTTAAACAAGGATCAGTTGACCCCACATTATTTCGAAAGAAAGTTGGGAATCATCTAATTCTTGTTCAAATTTATGTCGACGATATTATTTTTGGCTCTACTGACCCTGCTTTGTCTAGTGAATTCGAAAATTTGATGAAAAGACAATTCGAAATGAGCATGATGGGTAAAATCAATAATTTTCTTGGCTTAAACGTTTATCAAAGCAGAGAAGGCATTTTCATCAATCAAGAAAAATATACAAGGAATTTGCTCGAAAAATTTGAAATGACAAATAGCACGAAGCTAAGACTACCAATGGCAGTTGGCTCAAGGCTATCACCTTCGTTAGAAACGCCTGCGGTTGATCTTACCTTATACAGGAGCATGATAGGTTCATTGCTTTATCTTACTGCAAGTAGACCTGATATCATGTTTTATGTATGTAATTGTGCTAGGTATCAAGCAAATCCACGAGAACCACATTTAACTGCTGTGAAGAATATCTTTCGTTATCTCAAGGGAACAGTTTCGTTTGGATTGTGGTATCCTTCGAAAACAGGATTTTTCATTCAGGCATTCTCAGATGCAGATCTAGGAGGATGTACTTTGGGTCGAAAAAGCACAAGTGGTGGTTGTCAATTTTTGGATGGAAAGTTGGTTAGTTGGCAGTCGAAGAAGCAGACGTGTGTTTCGATTTCTATTGCTGAAGCTGAATATGTTGCAGCTGTTGCTTGTACTTCACAAATTATTTGAATCCAGACTCAGTTGCGAGATTATGCCATTAATATGAAAAAGATTCCATTGTATTGTGATTCACAGAGTGCTATACGAATTTGTCATAATTCAGTACAACATTCGAAAACAAAACATATTGCTCTTCGTTATCATTTTATCAAAGATCATGTGGAAGATGGCAACATTGAAGTCCATTTTGTAAAAACAACTGATCAGCTTGCTGATATTTTTACAAAAGCTTTGGACGAAAAATCATTTGTTCGAATTTTGACATGTTTGGGAATGATCGAAGCAAGTTCCGTTCCAGGAATGATTTCGAATGTATAACTAAGGAGTGTTATACAAATGTGTCGATTCAGAGGCAATTATACTTCATTCAGAGGTTACTGTTCATAGTCAACGCTTCGACACGCTTCGAATTCGACACATGGTGCATTTTGGTTTGTGGTAAAACTTTTCGTTAGTTTGTCAAATTTTCTTATGTTTGTCAAATTTTCGTTAGTTTACAAATTTTCATATGTTTGTAAAAATGTCTTTCGTCAGTTTGTATCTTAGCTTTATTTTCGAAAAATCAAAAATTACAAAAAGATTTTATTTTTGTTTTGTCGTTATATTTTCGAAAAATCAAAAATTTCAAAAAGATTTTCTTTTGTTCATTGTTTTCTTCTTCGAAAAACTTACAAAATCACAAAAATATTTTCTTTCTGTTCGAAAATTCAAAAATATCAAAAATATTTTTGTTATTTTTTTCTCTGTCTTTCCTTTGTGCAGATTACACGAACATTCTCCAAGGGTCATGCTTGCGTTTTTATGGGAAGGTACAAGTTCGACAACTATGTACTAGTTAGACCGTCCCTAGAAGCATGCTGCAGCATGTCGACCCAAGCCTCCATAGACTCAACGTGTGTTTACGAAAGCGTTAATGAAATTTTTCATACGAAAATTTCTTACCAAGTCAAGCTTATATTTACATTAGTCAAAAGAGCTACCTTACTCTTCTCAAATAAGTTAAGAGTTGTCTGTTTGGTCCAATCATAACAGATGTACAATTGATTTCGTGAAACAATCTTTTTCATCACAAAATTCTAACACATTTCACACACAATGACATATGTCCGAGAGGTCATCGATCAAACCAATCATGACTTAGGCATATCAAACTTCTGTGTTAATGATCTCACATCATGAGACCATGATAAAAGTGAAACCCAACCTTACGAACGCATATAAGGAATTGACGGGGAACCAAGTTCCAGTTTTTAACGAAACAGTTGTTTCTGTACAACTTTTCGAAACTCCAAATCATATTCAATTCGTTTGAGTGGTCTTGATCAAATATTCGAATCCCACGATATTTGTTACCCAACAAGCACTAGCACACAAATTTTATTTTCTTGAATGTGATTTCCGTGTGAGTTTCATTTGCTTTCTAAGTCACATGCAAAATAATTCAAAGCATACTTGTCCCTGACTACACTGGTCAAACAGGTAATTTCGGTTACAATTACTCACCTTATGTTTAGGTTGATATGTAACGAAATTGTAAGCCACCCACGAAGCCTTATAAAAGAAGCCCTTCGCCACTTCTCTATAAGTAGTCGATTATAATTCACGGGAAAATACACAAGTTGTTGATCATCTCTCTTGATGACTAACGAAGCAACCCTTGCCCGGGGTTTTATTGCCTTCGTGTCGAAAATTTGTTTTTTTTCGACATCACAGATCCAAATTTTTGTTAATTTTCTTCTTATATTTTCTTTGGCACACTGCACTCAAAAAATCCTTGAGGTTCTGAGTATTACCAACTCAGGCTGATGATTTCGAATGTCTAGCATATGACTTCGTCTCTCAACCCAAAGACGAAAGAGCTTTGCCTCCATCTGAAAGTTGGTGACGATTACAATTCTATTGGGAGACACGAACAGACTGTGTGACAAGACGTTTTGTATTCAGTCCAGGATTCAAGGCGACGTGACAGTTAATTTTTGATGCATGGCTACTTCATCGGAAGAGTGGTGCGAGTTTCAAGGTGCCACGTCAGATCTCAGTTACTGCTTATCCCGCGTTAAATTCAAATTCCATGGTTACATATAAAAGGGGATTCAAGGGTTCTTTGTCCGTTTACGCTCATAAAAGGAAAATTCCCAAATTGTTTTTGTTCTTCAAAGCTTCAAAACCCTAATCATGGCTGCTCATGCCGGTGCTGATTCTGCTTCCAGAACAACTGAATACATTACTTCCCAACCGATTATGAAGATTCAAAGCACAAATTATCAAGTTGAAGGGGATGTTTCACTGTATCCCGAAGAATTGAAGATGTTGATTGTTGCGTTGAAAAGTTCTGTTCTTTCAACTGCTATGTTCAACTCGTTTGATGTTCCTCTTTCATGGCTTTCACAAGCAGGATCCAGTGCTTCTTACAGCAAAGCAATGGATGTTATTACTTTTTCAACTGGTGAATGATAAGAAGATACGATTGACCAAGAAGATATTCTGTCAGATTCTTGATATCCCTAATTCTCCACCTTATACTGATCTTTCTTTTGCTCAAGTTAACAACATGTTCAATGAGATGGGTCATCAACCCCCACTCACCAAGATCCGTGATTTCAAGAAATCTGGACTTCCGACTGTTTGGAATTTTCCTTTTGGAATATTTCTATGTTGCTTGACTGGTCGCAGTGTTGGGTTAGATAAAGGTCGAATGGAAGTTTATGCTATGGTTGTTGGCTTATATTATGATATTTCAGTGGATTACTCAACTCAGTTGTGGAAAGAATTTCAGAAGAGTGTCGAAAACACGAATGTTGTTCAAGGAGTTTCGTGTGCAAGGTATTGGAGTTTGATTCTTTGTTATTTCTATGACAAAGAAGGGATTGAGGTGCCTGCTGATGAAAAGAAAGCTGAAGTCGTGAAATATCACTTTTCAAAGGAGGTTTCTGATGATGCTGAGGTGTTCACACAAATTCCCAGGATCTTAGATATGATGTTGAAACGTGTTGATCCAACCGATCCTGTGTTGGTTGAGTATTTGAATACCATCAATCCTGATGATGAAACTGGAAAATTATTATCCAAAGAAGATGCTAGTCCTTCTAAGAAATTGAAACATTCGAAGAAGGATGCAAAGGCTACTCCTGAGAAGCGTGTGCAAGAATCTAAACACAAAAAGTCTCCAAAGAAACAGACGAAGCCAGAAGAACATGTTTCGACTGTTTTGATTGAGCCTGAGGAGCCTGTTATTGATGATCAAGTCAAGGAAACAATTCCATCGAAGTCTGGTGTTTTTCGAAGACTAAAGAAGTTAACTTGTGGTTCACGAAAGTCTACAAATGGATCTTCTAGATTTTCTCCTACAATGGTTCGTAAACCACATCTTAATCACCAATGGGTCCTTATTCGTGAGGTTCCAGCTCCTGTTTCACCTTCCTCAAAGAAACGAAGAGCTGAAGATGTGGCCAAACATATTTCCAAGAAGAAGATAAAGAAATGAAAGTTGGTTATTCAAGAGGAATCGTCTGAGGAGGAGACAGTTCCTGAGACACCCGAAGCTACTCTTTCTAAATCAACTCCTAAGAAGACTGAGGTCATACCACCCGAAGTTTTGTTAATCGAATCAGTTACTGAGGAGGTTCGAACTTCAGACATCACTACAAACGTATCTAATACGGATGTAAATGTCATCATGGGTGAAGGAGATTCGAATACAACGCTCCCATTATCAACTCAAGGTATCCCTGCTTTATCTCACATGGATACTACTGTTTCTTTGCCACCTTATAACATTCCTGTTTCGAACACCACCAACTCACCTATGTTTGAGCATGTTATTAAAAATCCGTTTACTACACTTTTCTCATCACAATCTACTGATCCACCCAAAGATGTTGGTCAACCTGAAACTGATACTGACGAAGGAGGTTTTTGGGGGGACTTTTGAAGATTTGGAGTTTGATGATGAGGAAGAGAATTTTCCTGATCATATGTTGATGTCCATGAAGAAATTCAAGATTCTGAACAAGAAGTTGAATTCGATTATTCAGTCTCAAACTGAAATGGGAGGAAGTCAATCTGTCTCCAGTTTCGAAATCGATGGCATGCTGAAAGTTGTAGAGGCCAGACTGCTTATCAAATGTTCTGCATTGGTTATAGACTCTGAATCTCGATTAATGGAGAAGTTGGATCAAAATGATAAGTGTAATGAGTTACGAATGAAGTCTTAATCTTCGAATTTTCTGGGTGAAGTTCAAGATCTTCGCAGGATGGCTAAAGAAAGACATGTCTTGTTTATTAAAGATGTGAAGCAGGTGTGAGAAGATGTCAACTTTAAGCTTCAAGAACTTCGTGACGACATGGTGAAAGAGATTGCTATTGTTCAGAAAGATTATGTGTCTCTAAATCAAAAGATGGATATCATTTGTGATGCAGTCACAAATTTGTAAAATTGTACGAAAGTTTGAGTCCTCAAATTACTCAACTTTCTATGAATGATAGTAAAAGCTTTGTAGAAGTTCTTTGTTTGTTAATGGAGTTGAAGGAACTTGTGCACAAACCTGCTCCATCTTCAATCATTACTCCTGAGTTCATGTCCCAGAAGTTTACTCAATTCGAAGCTATTATGCACAAATAATTAGCTCCATTGTCCAGAATTTCGAATTTGTTACCAACGGATGCCCCGCCTGTTATCACAGGGGTGCAAGGGGGAGAAAGAAAGTTTGATGAGGGAGTTTCGAATGAAGAGGCCAAGGTTGTTGGAAAAGTTTTTCCAACGAAAATTCCAACAACAAAAACAACTGTTTACACTGCTGCTCCGATGACTTCGACAGTAGTAACTACAAAGCCAATTGCCAAAGGCATTGTGATTAGTTCTTTTGTTGGAGGTGGTAGTAGTTCGAAGCCAAAAGAAGTTCTTGATAGCTCTTCGATCAAAGACAAAGGAAAAACAATTGTGGTCGAAAAGTCGAAAGAGGAAAAGAAAGCTGAAGTGGGAGCTAAAATGGAGAAGCAAAGGGTGATTCAGAGCATTATGCGACTTCGTGCTAATGATCCTCCTGGAATGAACAAAGGTGATACAAGCAAGAATTATAACTATGAAACAATCGACGCAAAAGTTTCATATAATTATATGTATGCATTTCTGAAGCAACCGAAGCAAAGCTATGCTGTTGCTAATTCTGACATGAAACAATTGGATTTCTCTGTGAATGAGATGATGTTCATGATGGCTCAATACAAGATTGTTGAGAAGTTTGATAATGATGATGAATACACGTATATGAAACTTAGGTTTCATGTTGTACTTGGGAAACTTCCAGAGGAGATTTGGTCTTTGATAAAGATAAAGAAGGTGATCAGCATTAAGAAGGATGTTATGTTCGAGAACACGATGCAGAATTTTTGCTTCTATGTTACAAGGGAAAATGGTCAAACGTGCGATTTCTCTGTGGCAGATTTTCCTTTGATGAACTTGTATGATCTTATACAAGTTGCATTGCTTTTGAAAGATAAAGATGCTTCGTATCTTTGAGAAACTAATCCAGAAGTTTTTCGTCTTGGGATTGCTCACATCAAGATATTCATAGACAATTACTATGAGTGCTTGGCTCTAACTGATGTGTAGTTAGCTACTGCGAAGGGCTAGGAAGTGAAAGTTCCAATGGAACTTTCGAAGACTCAAGTTGAGTTGAAGAAGTTTGCAGATGGGGAGATCTGCTTAAAGCCATTTGGAATGGTCTCTGAAGGAAAGGACAAAAATGGGAAAGCTAAAAGATTTTTGTTCCAGACTAACGAAATAGAGAGATACACTACGTCACAGTATACGAACTTTATTGTTCGTATGAATAATTGTTCGAAAAATAATATTGGGGATAAGAAGGAGCTGAAGAAGATTATTTCTTGGTACACGGAAATTCGAAGGGTGATGTTGTATGCCATACAGATTCTCACGAACTGAAGAAGGTCGACATTATTACAAAGGGGGAGATTGTAAGGGTCGAAGACCTGTTGTAATATGTCGAAGACTTAAGATTATTTTACAAGGCATTTTTGTAACGAAGCGTACTGTTTTAATCCTTGTAATTTTTTGTGTGCTTTCATGTTTCCTATAAATAGGGACATTACTTACAGTTAGATAAGAGTCTTTGTAAGAATTGAAAGCATAAGAGAGCTGAAACCAGATCATATTTACATCATGTGTTCGAATTACGTTTTTGTTACACTGATTTGTTCCATTCTCGATTAATCATTTCATCACTAATCGACTGAAAGTTCAAAGTCTTAAGATAAACAGGAAATTACAGGGAAAAAGTGCTACATAGAGCATAGATAAGAAGGCTAATCCTTAGACAAAAGGAAATTTGAGCAGAGCATTCCCTACTGGCGACGGGAACCCCTTGGGCGAACCCTTAAATCATCCAGCTGACGCTCCAAGTCAAGAAGGGGTCGCTCATACACTCGCTGACGCACGCGATGCTATATGACTTCAACTCGAGTCACGGCTAGCTCTTGAAATAGAGACTCATGTTCTCTTACAACTCTCTCGTGAGCATCTTCCAGACGACGAATGCGGATGGTATTGACCCCCACATTGGCATCAACTTCCGCAATTCGGGTGAATGAGAAATCACTCAAAGTATGTGAAATCTCTCCCAAATCTCTCCAAGTATGTGAAATCTCTCCTAAATCTCTCTCTGTATGAGAAATCTCTCCAAGTATGTCAAATCTCTCCCAAATCTCTCTCAAAATCTCTCTCAACTTTTTATAATCGCCCGGGGCATCCCGACCCTTAATTTAGTCGAAAACCGCTCGAAAACGGAAGTCTACGCGAAAAACAGCCTTAAGGAGCCGAACCCTCTTAAGGAGCCGAACCCTCTTAAGGAGCCGAAACCTCTTAGGAACCGAAACCACCTCCTGAGAACCGAACCTGCTAAGGGACCGAGAGGCCACCTTCGGTCCGAGAACTTGACCTTCGGTCCGAGACTGCTACTTTCGGCTCCTACTCCACTTTCGGTTCCCTCTACTCTCGGTTCCAGCACACAACCGAACCCTACCTTCGGTTCTATGCTCCTAAGGAGCCGAACCTTCGCACCTTCGGCCTGAATTTCGGATTTCAGCAATTTCTACCCGGTTTTCAATATTTTTAGCGTTTTAAGCCCGTTTTTCGTGATTTTAACGCTGGATTTTCACCCAAAATCATATTTTAACATATAGAACCCCATACTTCATAATTAATCACGTTTTTGGGGTATAATCCTTATCCAAGAAGAGTGGGTGGGATATTATTGGTGGAGTGTTGACTTTACTTTAGTGTATGACACAAGCAACCATCAATGCCCAGTCAATGACCAGCCCTTGTCCTTCCACCATACCTAGCCCTTTCATTGTACTTTTTCCATTATTTTCCAGCCACATCCTTGATCCAAGGCTGGAAAACCACCCTCTCTCCTCACATTTCTCTCATTTTCCACCAAAGAACAAACTTCATTCTCTCTCACTTTCTCTCTCTAAATTTCGAGATTCAAGGCTATTCTCCAAGCTTTTCTTCTACTTTTGGTAAGTATTATCATCCTTCATATGATTATTCCACCTCTTTCTATTCAAATCATAGGTTGCTTACACAAACTTCATCATATTTGTGTTAGTTTTTCGAATCATCAAGCAATCTTCTAAGTGTTCTTGAGTTGAACACTTCTTTTCTTCATCATCCATCCACTGAAATCACACAAGGTGAGTTCATACCCCTACATTTTCATGTTTTCTTCAAGTTTTAGGGGGGTAATACAAGTTAAAATACCAAGAACACAACTAAACTCAAACAACAGCTTTCATCAGAAAAGTTGAGTCGTATTCACGGACTGTTTTGACTATCTTAAACTTAATATCTTTCAAAATTGTTTAATATGAAAATAGGGAAGGTTCATACCTTTAAAATTACTACTTGCACATCTCCATATGATTTTTCTACGATTTATGGTGATTTTTACAAAACTGCCTATCATTTCAGAAACGAATTCGGACCAGTCTGTGAATATGAACATTTTAACACAAGTTAAAGACTTCTAAAAATCATAATAAAAATCATGAATAAACTAGACACATTTTGTGAACTCTCAGAATTTACGGATTCAGTTTTCCACTTTGTATGATTTTTCTATGATTTTTCTAAAACAGTGCTGAAAGGTTAAAAACTAGTTAACAACTTACAACTTTCATAACACTTTGTAGTATGTTGAGCAAAGTGTATAACCATAAGTTCTAAATATTGAATGTATTTTCTTGTTAGTTTATCATCATAAACTGAAATTTAGTCATTCATGATAAGGTTTCTTCATTCATTTCGAACACATATAATAAACTACAATAAGCATAGTTTATGGATTTTTCCCACAGAAAAAGGTTTTTACTCACGCACACCACACGTAAACTTGTTAACGTAAATTGTGAGACATTCCTCTTAGTACTCGTAGAGTACAGGTTAAAATTCCTGGTAGTTATAACCAGAGTCTCTTGTAGGGAGAACGTGATAATTGTGTATAGATCTATATTGGGTTTGACAAACCACACCTGAGCTGCTAGCTACAGCTAGACCGGCAGGTCTGAGGTGACAAGTGTCATTATCTTTTTCGACGCCTGAGAAACGTCGTGGCAGGTTCATAGTCATAGTATGGTTATAGCGACTCACATTGAGAGTTAACAACACATAAAGTTTACGGGATTTTTCTCAAATGAAAAAGGGTTTTATGTCGATTTAAAATCACTTTTTATATCAATAAGTATGGATAGTACTGTACACTTTCGGTCTTGGGATTTAAGACAACACATCACTTTTATAAAGTACTGTACACTTTCGGTCTTGGGATTTAAGACAACACATCACTTTTATAAAGTACTGTACACTTTCGTTCTTGGGATTTAAGACAACACATAACTTTTATAAAGTACTGTACACTTTCGGTCTTGGGATTTAAGACAACACATCACTTTTATAAAGTACTGTACACTTTCGGTCTTGGGATTAAAGACAACACATCACTTTTATAAGGAAAATATTGGATTTTCTTTGGAAACATATTTCTATTAAAACTATTTCATCTAGAATTGTTAGACTTCAACTATAATTGCTAAGTGTATATGCTAGATTTATATAAGAATCTAGTCACGATCGACTTAGAATTGGTGGGCCCGCCTTATCACCTGTTCATTGTTTGGTTGTGGACCTAGGGCAGACCCATTATATTCAACGGTTAATTTAACTTTAACTTTTATATAACTTATATACGCTGGGCGATTATAGAAGGAATCTATGGGTCCTTCTAGGGTTCATTATCGTATAACATAGAAGCATTCATTTCACACTTAACTAAGAAAATATTGGATTTTCTGGAAATCATACTCTATCGCTTTTACAAGGAAAACGGTTTCTTCCTCAGACAAAAATCTTATGAACTCACCAACTTAATTGTTGACACTTTTCAAAACTACTTGTATTCTCAGGAAATCAGTGAAACAGGAAAACATCAGCACTTTGAGGATGGGACGTTTAATCGCCAAACAGTTTATTTTGTCATCATAATGTAATTGATATTGAAACATGTAAACATATACTATGGTGTAACCTTTTCAATTATATTTATGATGGTTGTATTTACTTTGAGCACTATTATACTCGTTGTTGTGATACTTTACATGAAGTCCTCCACCCTCGGACGTTTCCACCATCCTTGGTTTGGGGGTGTGACATTTAGGAATGCAACTACCCCAATGTACATTATCAATGTCTCAGGTTCATACAAATATCATAGAACGAAGGAATAATTGATCACTTATCTAACGGTTGAATCACGATTAGATCAAACTTCGGTAGTTGCATTGGATGGTTAACGCTCTGTTGATTATTGGAGGAGTATTTGACCTCGTATTCTTGATGACTTGTCTAAGTGAGTGACAGTTGGAAAGAGTGTCTAAGGTCATTTACTATTGGTAATATTTCTAATAATAACATGGTCCGTTTAGGTTACCCTGAAGGCCCAAATTGAGTATAATAAATAAAGGAGAAATTAGTATATTAATTATTATGGTTTAATAATTAATTAGAACATAATTAGGATATATTTTGAGTATTAATGAAATAGTTTAATTAATTAAAGGGTTGAATATTGATTAATCAATAGTTGGTTGATCAGGAATATTCCAGAACCCCTAGAGGGATTAGGGTTGGATGAATTTCCTTATGGATAAGGTGGATTTCTAAATTTTCTCTTTTCCCACATGTGATTGAGGAAAAAACCAATGAAGGGGTTCAAGGCTATAAATAGGGCCTTAGGGATCTCATCATTCCTTGCAACTTGGCTTGACAAATTTGACAACTATTCTTTCTCTCTCTCTATAGAGACGATTTCTAACCCTCTTAGTGTTTGTGAAACTGACCCTTCTCCTTGTTATTATATTCCACTCTTTGGTCTCATTAAGTGTGATACCATTAGAGGGATTCTATTTTAGGTCCTCTTATCCAATAAACCTTGAGAAGGACAAGATTTAAAGCATGGAGATCAATGGCTACATAAGAGGTATGTTATTATTCTTTATGTTTGTGTTTTAGTAAAGTAACAGTAATAGTATGAAACTTATATCATAGAGTGCATGTACACTTAGGTAAATCTTTGATTGTTTCTGCTACCTTGATATAGTGTATAGATGCATAGAAAACCCACCACATCCAAGATATGATGACCATTTATGAAATTCGTTTTCTCTTGACTAATCATTGTATGGACAACCAAGGGCAGTCTACTAGCAAGAAGCTTAGCAATAATCTTAAACTACATACTATTGAGACTAATAGGATGATAATCCTTTATAAATAAAGAATTAACGACATTAGGAATAAGAGTATTGAAAGAGGAATTACACCCTTTAGGAATAGAAGCCAACAAGGAGAATGCAATAACAAAATCCAAAACATCATCACCAAGAATGTCCCAAAAATGTTTTCAGAACCACAATCTTACACATCTTCATGAATCTCTTCAACCAAAAAAGGAGCCTTCAAAACCAAGGCTTGCTCAGGATCGAGCATACATAACTTGTCACTATGATGCAAAATCTGCATACCATCAAACGGTTAAAACTTAGAAGTGTAAAAATCAAATAAATCTATCTTAACAACAACGGGATCTGTGACTCACTCTCCCACTAATGACACACCACGAATAGTCATTTTCCTATTCTTCTTATTTAACATGCCAAAAAAAACTTGTATTCTCATCTCCTTCCACTGACCATTTGACTTTCGACTTTCAAACTAAATCCACAATCACCAAATGATCAAGTTTAGCAACATTATAAAGCACATATCATTTCTCCAACATCAACTCCAATGACGAAGAACCACCATCAATTCACTAATCTCAGTAAGATGAGAAAGAAGGGTAACTGAATTAGCTGTCAAAGATTCCTTCACCCCATTATGACAAACCAGAATCCTATTTTTCAAAAACTTAAGCTTGTTCTTGAATAGACAAACTTGCTCCAACCATCATCAACAAAAAAAAATCGGTCACAACCTGTCCAACTGTGGCTTGAAATCCTTCAATATCCAACCAATAATTAAAGAACTTGACAGCAGTAGGACTATAATCAAAATGAAGTACCCATAGAAAAGTTAGATAATGATCGGACCATTTACAATCTAACACCAAGATACTCAAAATAGGAAAATCATCAGAAATCCAATCAAAGACAAAAAAACGATCCATCTTCCTCAACTTGGAACTAATGCTATCAACTCTAAATGTTGTAGAGCGCACACATTCACCACATAACACAAAAGATAATGCGCCACCCATGTTCCTTATACAATCAAGATGCAATCTGTGCAAAAAACCTAGAGTTTAACAAAAATATTTGGATCCCAAACTGAAAGGATACCCCCAGACCTTCCCCTCACACTACTACTAGCTACATTAAAAGTATAATTACCCCACATGCTTCAGTTCCTAAAAAGATCCACCCGAGTCATTGTATTTTCGTGAAGACCCAAGAAACTAACCCCGTGTCAAATAAAAATGAATTCACTCAACTCAGTTTTTTAGAAGACCTGGTACAACAAATATTTAAGGAAAAATAATTCATGGATGAACTTTAGAAGCACCAATACTGGAAAAAAAATTTGCACCCTCTCCTTACTGCCCTCCATGCCATACCCCATCAATTTATCAACTTCAATAAAATGATATGCCTCTACATTAGTTGATATTGAAGAAATTATATCCATTTTTTATGAAAATATGAAGAACATGTGAAGTTACAACTTCTCGAAATAGCACCATCACTGACCGATTGAGAGAAACGAGGAGGCCAAGAAATTTCATCAAAAATATGATCATCACCACCGCTAAGAAGCTGATGAACCAAAGAAAGTATCGATGGATGATCATCATTTTGAAATAAAACTCGCATAACTAGGGGATTAATGAACTCATCATCATGAACAAAAGGTTTATGAGCTCCCTCCATAGGTTGAAAATCTGTGTTTTTAAACGTGTCATTCACATCATAAAAAATATCTATTTTTTTTACAAAACTTCTATCAAAATACGGACCAGAAGGATCGAAAAACCCCTACCCACGCTCACCACATTTCGTATAGTCTTTATCAAGACACATCGCCAATCCCACCATCTAAAACAATATCCTACTGAATATTTGGTTCGAAACTACCAAAATTACTTCCATAAGGAGAGACATCATCATGTGATTCACTCGCAACATCTAGTAAATCCTGATCCATAACATCTTCAATATCAGGTTCCCACATTGAAATTTCATGCATAGTAATAACATACTCAATATTTTTTTATCAAAAAGACAATTCTATCATGTAAAGGAGAGATTGAGGAAGTTTTAATGCAAACTCGTCTAACAGCCAAAGTGATGGGTTTTCTAGATTACAATAAACCACATTTGCACAATAGAATTTCACATAAATAATTTATGGGTACATGCAACCTCAGGATATATGGCATCTTCTAATTATATCAACATACTATGAGAAATAAATATAATCTAGGTATAATAAAAAAATACTAGGTTAGAAAAACATACCTTTTATTATATTCAAAATATACTAACTCTTGAGTCTTCAAATGCTCCATGGAAAGCAAACATCTAATAGTGTGAATGTCTCTAATAATTCACACGCAAAACCGTAGAACATTAGAACTTTAAAGAAAGAGAGGAAAAGAAGTGAAATTCATATTTCACCTTCTAGGTATGATAAGTCACGAAATTTTGATGTCTAAGGGTCCTATTCATAGTTTAGGTAACTTGCAGATTGTCACACCCCAAAACCGGAACGGCAGAAACGTTCTGGGATGGAGGACGTCATGTACAGTATCATAACAATGCAAAGTAGTAAACAAGCAACAACATCATGCATTGCATTAATAGTATAACTTATTACAAGGGTGTTCTTTCATAGTAATAAGATACCAAAAATAAGTAATCAAAATAAAAGAAGAGTCTGGAACACGCTCCGTCTTCTCAATACCTGGTCGACTGTACCTGTCTACTGATGACCTGAGAATACAAGTTATTTTGAAAGAGTTTATCAGCATTAAAGTTGGTGAGTTCATAAGTATTTAGTGACATTGCTTGTATGAAAATGTTTGTAAGTTTGAAGAAAATGTTTGTAAGTGCTCAATGTAAATGTTTGCAGTAAATAATTGTATCTCCTAGAAAATCCTATATTTTCTACTAAAAGTAGACTTCTACCAAGGCATCAAATGTTCTGTATGTTTGTTTCTTGTAAAAGTGTGTATTTTCCCAAGTATGACTATCATTAACTAATATACTTTATACATTAATGAATATGTGAGAGGATCTCAAAGTAAATGCAATAGGGAAAATAGTGTTTTACCTCAGCAGTGACACTGCTGGCTATAAGTGACAAAAAATACAGACTCCAGGTAGTATTAAATGTACAATACCCCTCAGGGAGTCTTTTTGCCTTTAATCCTAGTTGGTTAATTAAAAGTTTAAATATGAACTCGTTTGTAACCATCCTGATCGACGGCTAAATAACTGATGACCTTCCGGTGTCATAATATAGTGAGGTGACATTTTATCACCCCTTGGCCTTATCGACTAGGACTGTAGCTAGCAGTCGGGGTGTGGGAGTGTCTGTCCCGTATAGATCTATACACACAATGCCCGCTCTCCCTCCAGGAGACTCTGGTTACAATATGATATAACACTGTCCTGTTGTATCCATAAATAGTATGTCACATTCTAGTTATCGTATTCTAATGTTTGTATAGTATATTCTTATGTATAGTATGGTGTAAGTTTCCTTAGTTTCTCTTCATAGTATGTTCTATTGTATAGTGTATAGTATGTATTGTTTCTCATTATAGCATTCTCTATCTGTTTCTCCTTTTAGTAAGTATTGTTTCTCATGACAGTATTTGTGTATGATAGTGTTCTCCTAAACTATACCTATTATAGTTTACTAGTAATTTATGTAGTTTTAATGAAGGAAGGTATGCCTTTGCTACTCAAAGGTACTGAACTGATTGATAGAACTTTTATATCTACATATGTATACATAATATATATGTGACAACCCGAAATTTTCATTTGTAGAATCTCTACAGTCAAACACTCCAAATATTAGTCAAATACATTTCAGTACATTTTGGCCGGTTTTAAGTCTGTTTGGGTGTTTTATTTTTTTAATTCGTCAAACGAATAAATAAAAGGAAGTGTCGTTCTGGGTGACGTGTAACAAACAAAAACAACAACACCTTAGTTAGGTGTTTACGGCCAAACAAGAGGATTTTGGGCCGTAAACACCATTTTCCCAAGAACTCATGCATATAGCATGAGTTTACCCATTATTCCCTCACTTTCACACTTCCCACCTCAAGAACACTGTAACGCCCGTAGATTAGGGCTAGTCAATTTAGAGACGATAAGCGTCAAAAAATGACCTTTTGATGGAAGATTATCTAGAAGGATTAATCTTAACTAAGTTGTAGTATATGTTACAAGGATTACGTACATATAAAGAACGCCAAAATCCGAGTTATAACGAAGAAGTTATGACCTGTCGAAGTTTCGCGACAGAATCGGCACGACACAGCGCGACGTAAATAGTGAATTTACGTTAGAGCGATATTTAGCCTTAGCGATCTAAACGAAAGTCGTAGAGTTCGTTAAACCGAGAGCGTGCATAAAAAGAATGCCCAAATCTGACTTCATATGAGGAAGTCATGATTTTTCTAAGTTTCGACTTAGCAGTATGCAGCCCGAATACTCGATTCGAGATCGAGTGATTGTTGGTCGAAACAATCTAAACGAGAATCGAAGATCTCGTTGATAGTAGTCCAACGGTAAAAAGACAGAGGAAAACGGACGTCAGATGAAGAAGTTATGAATTTATAACGGAGTTTTCCTGTCCCGGCCTACTAAAAATAAATAATAAAAATAAAAGTCAAAATTAGCCGACGGAGTCTAAACGAAAGTTGTAGAGCGTAGTCTCACCTACGCGTGGATTTAAAGAACGTCGAAAACGGAGTTCGTATGAAGAAGATATGAATTTTCGAAGTTTATTAAATAATTAATATATAAATTTAATTATTAATCCGATATTATCCGAAGGGGAGTCACCGGACTTATCCGGGTTACGCCCAGCGTAAGGCGGTACGCCCCGCGTATAGCGAAGCATGATGCGCCTCGCACTCGAGTTCTTCGGATATGTAAGCAGTGACGACTTCCGAGGTGTACGCCCCCCGCGTACTAGGCATTACGCCGAGCGTAATGCGAGGCTTCAGCCTCCTATAAAAGGCGTGCGAGGGTTCCGGGCATAATTGCTCATTTCTTCTCTTTCTCGTGCCGAAGCTCTGCGTTTAAACCCCCGAAGCCATCCCGACATCCCGGATTTCATATCCAAGTTTGGAAGGAAGTTTTACGCTCCCGAGATTCCCGAGGATCCTGAGAAAAATAGTTTGCGAGCCGAAGCTCTGCCTGCGTGAAGCCCGGTTTTGGAGGAAACATCCCGGTTTCGTCGCAAAAGATTATTTTAATAGCCGTAGTGCTGTTCGATCATCTTCTGATCAAGTGAGTGTATAGTCACTTTCGTCTTACACATAGATATGAAGTATTTTATAAAATACGTGCTGTGTGTATATATATATAGTTGTTTATATGTGTGAGTGTGTAGTTACTTTCTTCTACCGCATATATATGAAGTATTTGCTATGAAGTACGTGCTATGTGTTTATACATTGTTTGTTTACTTGAGATGGAGGTTGAAATAATGTTTTATACATGTTTTAAAAGATTTAAACCGTATATGTGTTTGCATCTACAAATATGTTGGGTAGAACATGAGTAGATGAAATAGTTGATGTGACACGAAATAATAAGTATTTTTGAACTCAATGTGTTCATTAGGTATTTTTGAACTCTATGTGTTCACTCGGTGTTTGAACTCAATGTGTTCATTAGGTATTTTTGAACTCTATGTGTTCACTTGGTGTTTGAACTCAATGTGTTCATTAGGTATTTTGAACTCTATGTGTTCACTAGGTATCTTTGAACTCCATGTGTTCACTTGGTATTTTTGAACTCAATGTGTTCATTAAGTATTTTTGAACTAGATGTGTTCACTTGGTGTTGTCGAACTGAGTGTGTTCACTAAGTGTTTTAGAACTAAGTATTCACCAGATGTTTTGAATTAATTGTTCACTAGGAGTGTTAGAACTAGGTGTTTGTTAAGTATGTTGAACTAAGTGTTTACCAGTTGTAATTTGTGGACCTTGGCAGTGGTGGACTTTGTGTCAATTCCTTAGGTCAATCCTTAGGAATGAATGAATGAAGGATAGTGGATTCTTAGGGTAAACCCTTGAGAAAATAAAGGAGATATGGGGATGGGTATTTGGGTTGATTGTTTGATAATTGAATATAATAAATGTATTATTGTGGGTTGAAAACCCTATATGCTCACCAGGCTCCCAAGCCTGACCCACTCAGTTTTCTTTGCATTACAGGTAATGTCACAAGGATATAAGTTGGTGGACTTGACGAGGGATTTTGGATTATAGATCAGTAGTTATGAATAACTGTTGTAAGGTCTATTTTAGATTGTTTATGCCTTTGGTCTGTATCGGAACATGACATCCCGAGGTTTTATTATTTAATGAAAATACATTCTCTTTGAGAAACGTTTTGATAAATTTTATCATATTTTGTTTTGGAAACAAATTCCGCAACTCTTTTAATCAAAAGGATTTACTCTGATTTTATAAAACAAAGCATAAACAAATCGGTCTTTTCTAGCCGTGAAATTGGGGATGTCATAAGTTGGTATCAGAGCATTAGTTTAAGCGAACTAGGAATTTGTAGGAAATTTCTAGACTTAAACTTAGAATGCTAAGTAATGATTGTGAGGAGTGTGTCCAAAATATGTTAGGTAGTACACCTAAATTGACACGAACACTAGTATATTTTAGGAAGCTGCCTCAAATGCTTTTATGTGCTAAATGTTATATGTTGCCATATATGATATTAATTGTTCGGATCTATGGTCTGTTGCCGACCGGATCTGGAAACCTTATGTGTTTAGGATTCTAAGCGTATGACGACGGTATTAGAACTAGCATGTAAACGTTTCGGAGTGATAAGGATGATTTAATTATCTATCAAGGATGAGGATCTAATTTCACCTTATTTGGTGTATAGATCAAAATGGTAAGAACCAGGAGTGGCGTTGGAAACGCGGATGAAAACAGGAATCGACCGCCTGTGATTGAACAAGTAGCTGTTGAAGGTGCTGCTCCAGAACAGATCACCATGGCTGGAGTGCAAGCCATGATTCGGGCTATGTTAGCCGAACAGAGGGAAGAAATGCGACTGATGTTACATGAAAATAGGGACGAACCAATCATACCCATTGGGGAACCCGAACTGATTCCTGAACAATCGGAGGAAGGAAACAATAGTCGCGCTGTGAGTCAAGTTAGGACTCAAGGAGAACGAAGGAACAACCCAGAAAGGGGAAACAACAAGGATGGGCGAATGTACAAGAATTTCTTGGGCGCCAAGCCACCAAGTCTTTCTGGGAGCCCAAAGCCTGTTGAGATTATGGATTGGATCTCCGAAATGGAGATGGTATTTGAAAGTTGCGACTGTAGCAACAAACAGAAGACTGTCTTTGTAGTTAGACAACTGAAGACTGGAGTCTTGAGCTGGTGGAAGTTGTTGGCAGATACAATGCCAAGAGGAGAAGCCATGCGAATGTCTTGGGAAGCATTCGTGGAGCAAATAAAAATGCAGTACTGCTCAGAGATAGATCTGATAGACCTAAACAACGAATTTCAGAACCTGAGGAAAGGAAAGATGAGTGTGGATGAGTATGCCACCGCGTTCACCGAGAGGATGAAGCTATTTCCCTACTTAGTGCCTACTGAACTCTCCAAGATCGATAGGTTTGCTAACGGACTGCCCACAGACTTTGGCCCAACAGTAAAAATGGCAACTACCTTGAAAACGGCCGTTAGAACAGCCAGGAATGTTGAGACCCAGATAAGAGAGAAGGGTCTGGAGAGAGCTGAAGTTGGCGAGAAAAGGAAGCATGAAGGTTCTTCAAGGTCCGACGAGAAGAGAAAATTCTCAAAGTCTGGTTCGAAAAAGTTCGAAGGAGGAGGGGACGAAGCGAGATGGTGTGATTAGTGCAAGAAGAAACACTTAGGAAAATGTGGCGAGGAGGTTACATGTTTCAAGTATGGAAAGACTGGGCACTACGCCAATGAATGTGCATCTAGTAAGAAAGTGTGTTATGAGTGTAACGAAAAAGGGCATATCTCGATTAATTGCCCAACGAAGAAAGAACCAGCAAAGCCAAGGGCATTCCACATGATCCTTGACGAATCAGATGTCAATACGAGAAATCAAGGATGAAAACTTCGTATTAGATATGGCTAGTATCTGAAAGTGTAGCCTATTAGAGGCATAGTATAGGGTTAACTTGAACCTTTGTGTAATCGTTTCAAGATATTATATAAACCCTGATTTTGATATCTATATGATATTTATGGTTTAGATGTCTATGTGATATCTATGGTGATAATATCTGATGTGTTAGATAATTGTGTGATTTTTGTTGGTTTATGGTGACTTGGTTTGACCGCGAGACAATACTTGGGACGAGTATGAGTAGGTGTGAATAGTAGTAGAGATCTAGACTACTGGAAGCACAGGACTCACGCTTGGATCAGGGAAAGTCACAAGGATACCAAGAAGCTAGTGATTGGTCTCGTCTTATTCAAGTATGTCGTTACCATCGTTTCGGTAATGACTAATGAGATGATTGTTATTTCGACCCTAGTGGTCATATCGAATTGAGTCCGACTACGATGAGTTTGTTACATGGTCCAGAGGACCAAGTTCGATGTAACATCTTACTTAAGTCAGAAGATAGGAATCATTTTACAAGCCCTATTTCGTTGATGATTCCGGGACGTAATCATCCTAAGGGGGAGATAATTGTAACGCCCGTAGATTAGGGCTAGTCAATTTAGAGACGATAAGCGTCAAAAAATGACTTTTTGATGGAAGATTATCTAGAAGGATTAATCTTAACTAAGTTGTAGTATATGTTACAAGGATTACGTACATATAAAGTACGCCGAAATCCGAGTTATAACGAAAAAGTTATGACCTGTCGAAGTTTTTGCGACAGAACCGGCACGACACAGCGCGACGTAAATAGTGAATTTACGTTAGAGCGATATTTAGCCTTAGCGATCTAAACGAAAGTCGTAGAGTTCGTTAAACGGAGAGCGTGCATAAAAAGAATGCCCAAATCTGACTTCATATGAGGAAATTATGATTTTTCTAAGTTTCGACTTAGCAGTATGCAGCCCGAATACTCGATTCGAGATCGAGTGATTGTTGGTCGAAACAATCTAAACGAGAATCGAAGATCTCGTTGATAGTACTCCAACGGTAAAAAGACAGACGAAAACGGACGTTAGATGAAGAAGTTATGAATTTATAACGGAGTTTTCCTGTCCCGGCCTACCAAAAATAAATAATAAAAATAAAATTCAAAATTAGCCGACAGAGTCTAAACGAAAGTTGTAGAGCGTAGTCTCACATACGCGTGGATTTAAAGAACGTCGAAAACGGAGTTCGTATGAAGAAGATATGAATTTTCGAAGTTTATTAAATAATTAATAGATAAATTTAATTATTAATCCGATATTATCCGAAGGGGAGTCACCGGACTTATCCGGGTTACGCCCAGCGTAAGGCGGTACGCCCCTCGTACAGCGAAGCATGACGCGCCTCGCACTCAAGTTCTTCGAATACGTAAGCAGTGACGACTTCCGAGGCGTACGCCTCGCGTACTAGGCATTACGCCCAGCGTAATACGAGACTTCAGCCTCCTATAAAAGGGGTGCGAGGGTTCCGGGCATAATTGCTCATTTCTTCTCTTTCTCGTGCCGAAGCTCTGCGTTTAAACCCCCGAAGCCATCCCGACATCCCGGATTTCATATCCAAGTTTGGAAGGAAGTTTTACGCTCCCGAGATTCCTGAGGATCCTGAGAAAAATAGTTTGCGAGCCGAAGCTCTGCCTGCGTGAAGCCCGGTTTTGGAGGAAACATCCCGGTGTCGTCGCAAAAGATTATTTTAATAGCCGTAGTGTTGTCCGATCATCTTCTGCTCAAGTGAGTGTATAGTCACTTTCGTCTTACACATAGATATGAAGTATTTTATAAAATACGTGCTATGTGTATATATATATAGTTGTTTATATGTGTGAGTGTGTAGTTACTTTCTTCTACCGCATATATATGAAGTATTTGCTATGAAGTACGTGCTATGTGTTTATACATTGTTTGTTTACTTGAGATGGAGGTTGAAATAATGTTTTATACATGTTTTAAAAGATTTAAACTGTATATGTGTTTGCATCTACAAATATGTTGGGTAGAACATGGGTATATGAAATAGTTGATGTGACACGAAATAATAAGTATTTTTGAACTCAATGTGTTCATTAGGTATTTTTGAACTCTATGTGTTCACTCGGTGTTTGAACTCAATGTGTTCATTAGGTATTTTTGAACTCTATGTGTTCACTTAGTGTTTGAACTCAATGTGTTCATTAGGTATTTTGAACTCTATGTGTTCACTAGGTATCTTTGAACTCCATGTGTTCACTTGGTATTTTTGAACTCAATGTGTTCATTAAGTATTTTTGAACTAGATGTGTTCACTTGGTGTTGTCGAACTGAGTGTGTTCACTAAGTGTTTTAGAACTAAGTATTCACCAGATGTTTTGAATTAATTGTTCACTAGGAGTGTTAGAACTAGGTGTTTGTTAAGTATGTTGAACTAAGTGTTTACCAGTTGTAATTTGTGGACCTTGGCAGTGGTGGACTTTGTGTCAATTCCTTAGGTCAATCCTTAGGAATGAATGAATGAAGGATAGTGGATTCTTAGGGTAAACCCTTGAGAAAATAAAGGAGATATGGGGATGGGTATTTGGGTTGATTGTTTGATAATTGAATATAATAAATGTATTATTGTGGGTTGAAAACCCTATATGCTCACCAGGCTCCCAAGCCTGACCCACTCAGTTTTCTTTGCATTACAGGTAATGGCACAAGGATATAAGTTGGTGGACTTGACGAGGGATTTTGGATTATAGATCAGTAGTTATGAATAACTGTTGTAAGGTCTATTTTAGATTGTTTATGCTTTTGGTCTGTACCGGAACATGACATCCCGAGGTTTTATTATTTAATGAAAATACATTCTCTTTGAGAAACGTTTTGATAAATTTTATCATATTTTGTTTTGGGAACAAATTCCGCAACTCTTTTAATCAAAAGGATTTACTCTGATTTTATAAAACAAAGCATAAACAAATCGGTCTTTTTTGGCCGTGAAATTGGGGATGTCATAAACACCAAGTTTTTCTCTCAACTATCATAGGATCATTTCTTCAAATCCGCCAAAATGTTAGTATTTCCTTCCTAGATTCGTTCATACAACACTTAATCTAGTGTTTATACATCATTTCATCGATGGATTCTTCATTTTTACTTAGATCTTCAAGTGTTCTTCAAAACACCAAGAACACACACTAGTGTTCTTGGGCCCTAAACACTCTTACAAGCTTCCTATAAGTAAGTACACTCTTCCTAACTAGTTACTTGCTAATTATGCTTGCTAATCCATGGATTGAACATCAAAATCCCCAAGAACATATGTGTTTACGGTCAAGGGAGATCCTTGAACCGTAAACACCCTCAAGTGGTGTTTAGATGCCCCTACCACCTTCTCTAGCTTCGATAAAAGACTAGAACCTTGCATGCATGAACTAGAAATACCAAATCACGAAATGGTTGGGAAAAACATGAGTTTACGGCCATAAACTCATGTGTTTACGACCGTAAACTCCCAAGGAGTGGTCCAAGGACCGTAAACTCCCAAAGTGAGCCATTTCGAGCCCTAACCACTTCCTAAGCCCTTGATTCAAACCTAGAACCCTCCCTTGTGAAGTATGAGACCTTAAAACACACAAATGCACCATTTCCATGAGTTTACGGCCGTAAAATCATGGGGGAAATGGTCCAGAAACCGTAAACACTTCTAGGGTTTCCAATTGAGGAGTAAACTCCAATGTGAGGCCATACTTTCCTTAGAAGCAACCCTTTAGCACTCCTAGCACCTAAAGCAAAGTGTTTACATGTATTAGGAGGCCTTTACTTGATTAATTAGTTGTTAAATGACTAATTAGATACATTTATGTATCACTACATGTTGCATAGGATCCGTGTGTGTGTTCAAGTCCTCACTTGACACCTAGCATCCTACCTGGCACTTTCATCCAAACCACTCACTGCAGGTGAGTTCATACCCCTAAATAACAATGTTTTTAAATGCTTTTATGGGGGGGAATACAAGTTGAATCAAACAAGTTAAAGTATCAATCATGTGATTTATAACTTGCAACCAAAAGGATTTTTCTATACTTTTAACTGTTTTGTCAACGAAACTGCTTCAAAATGGATATCAAACTCATTTTCATGTTAAATTGTTTATTAAAATATTTTCCAAACTCTTTTAAACTTATTTTATTTCCAAACCATATCCATACTAATATATTTATATAAGTAAGACTTGAAGGACTTAGGACTGATAGCTCACCTTATTTCATGTTCCTTGTTTGGTTGTGGACTTAGGGTATTCGGTTATTTGTCCGACTGTCGTTTAATTCTTAGTTATATATATATATATATATATATATATATATATATATATATATATATTTGTGTTGGATATAAAAGTTTTCACTCAGTTCAGTACCTTTGTGTAACAAAGGCAAGCAAATAACATTACCATTTAACTATAATAGGTATAGTTAAGGATTACTACTCATTCCCACTATTATAATGACACTTACCAGAGTTAGTTCAGTTAGGAGTCAATACACTATATACTATATAAGAGAACACTATATATATTATACCAGAGAATATGCTATACTATATACAAGAAAATATACTATAATTAGAATGTGACACACTACTTCTCGATACGACACTTCACAGTGGTATCACCGTGTAACCAGAGTCTCCTGGAGGGAGAGCGGGCATTGTGTGTATAGATCTATACGGGACAGACACTCCCACATCCTGACGGCTAGCTACAGTCCGAGCCGGAAGGCCAAGGGGTGACAGAATGTTACTTCACTATATATGACCTGGAGGGTCATCAGTTATTCAGCCGTCGATCAGCATGGTTACGTACGAGTTCACATTCATTTCTTTAGACTTTTCGAGGCGTATTGTTCCTTTAATACTACATGGAGTCTACACTTTCATTACTTGGGCTCCCCGAGGAGTACTGTCCGTTTAGTACTACCTGGAGTCCGTATTTTATCACTTAGTATCCAGCAGTGTCACTGCTGGGATAAAACATTATTTTCCCATTACTTTACATAAATGAAGTCAAAAACTATATTTTCATACAGATAGTTTCACTGGGGAAACCCTCACATTTATGAAAGTACAAATATAGAAACAATCGGGTCTTGGTAGAAGACTACTTTTTTTACTGGAAAATATAGGATTTTCTAGGGAGTACACTATTTTCAAACATTGAAATCATTTATTACACTACATTGTTGTAAACATTTTTATACAAGCAAAGACACTAAATACTTATGAACTCACCAGCTTTATGCTGATACTCGCTTTCAAAATAACTTGTATTCTCAGGTAATCAGTAGACAGGTACAGATGCAGCTTTTGAGAACATGGAGCACATACAAGACCCATATTTTATTTTGATTATACTTTTGGTGTCTTACAAACTGTATAGAACACGCTTGTATTACAATTATTATATTAATGCAATGGATGTTGTTTCTTGTCTTTACTATTATGCATTGTTGTGATACTGTACATGACGTCCTCCACCCCAGAACGTTTTCCGCCGTTCTTGGTTTTGGGGTGTGACAATATAACTAATATTTAGACGACATTCGGACAAATAACCGGTACTCTAAGGCCACATCCAAACAAGGAAAAGGAAATAAAGAGAGTTATCAGTCCTAAGTCCTTTAAACATTACTTATATAACTATACATATATAGACATGCTTTTGACAATATATAAGTTTAAAAAGAAGTTCTGTAAAACATTTGAAGAGTTTAATTAATAAATATTGATGACTTGATGTCAGTTTATAAACGATTTAAAAGCAGTTTGATTGTAAAGACAATTTAAAGTATAAGAAGTCCTTTGTTTGAAACACAGTTAAAGTATGAGAAATCCTTTGTTTGAAACACAGTTAAAGTATAAGTAATCCTTTGTTTGAAACACAGTTAAAGTATATGAAATCCTTTGTTTGAAACACAGTTAAAGTATAAGTAATCCATTGTTTGAAACAAAGTTATAAATCACATGTAATTGATTATCTAACTATATGTTTTATACTTGTATTCCCCCTCCCCCCCCCCCCATAAAAGCATTTAAAATCATTTAAAAGGTAGATTAAGGGGTATGAACTCACCTGTAGTGAGTGGTTTGGATGAATGGGTGGTATAGGATGCTAAGTGCCAAGTGAAGACTTGAGCACACACACGGATCCTATTTATCATATAATGATACATATAACCATATAATTAGTTTTTATACAACTAATCATGAAATGAAACACCCTAGGACATAGGATACACTTAGATTTAAGTGCTATAATCACATGTGATTGCATACCAAAGGTGTATGGCCACCTTAAGGAGTTTACGGTCCAAGTGGCATGACCATAAGAGTTTACGGTCGAAGTGGTTCACGGTCCTATGAGTTTACGGTCCCATGGGTTCACGGTTTAATGACCTTACGGTCATGGAGTTCACAGTCTAATGACCTTACGGTCATGGAGTTCACGGTCTAAGGAGATCCAACCGTAAACTCATCAAATCTTGCACAAATGATGGTTTTCAAGGGCTTCATTCAAAGGCATCGGATTCTAGGGACCATGATTAACCTTGGGAAGGGTTTAAGGTCTCTAATGCCCTTTCATTAGAGTTTACGGTCTAAGAAGATACTCTTAGACCGTAAACACCTTGTTCTTGGCTAAAAATGATGTTTTCAAGGTGATTAACTAGCGATTTTTGTATATAACAAGCTAAGGGTATTGTACTTACTTATTAGAAGCTTGTAAGGGAGGTTAGGATCCAAGAACACTAGTGTGTGTTCTTGGTGTTCTTGGTGAAATGAAGAACACTTGAAGATCTATCAAAATGAAGAAATTTCATGGATGAAATCATGAATGAATCAAGAAGACGAAATGTATTAACTCAAAAAGGGAAGAAACACTTACACTTTCGGGGATTTGCAAGAAGATCCTATGATACT
Source organism: Lactuca virosa (assembly GCF_052849685.1). Lineage (NCBI taxonomy): Eukaryota > Viridiplantae > Streptophyta > Magnoliopsida > Asterales > Asteraceae > Lactuca > Lactuca virosa. Next base: position 100,819,151 of record NC_136427.1, on the reverse strand, counting down.
TGAGAGAGTTTTCGAGATTCTAGGCTTGCAAAGGAAGAAATGATCAAAATGATCATGAAATATATATATATATATATATATATATATATATATATATATATATATATACATATATATATATATGAGGGAGTTTACGGTCACCCTGACCGTAAACTCAAGGGCCCTGACCGTAAACTCCTTTTGAGGAGGTTGACGGTTTGCTAGATGGTTTGGAACTTTAACTGGCCAATTCAAACACTGATTCCTTTGATGAACTAAGCTCAGAATTGCTCAAACAAACTCCAAACATTGCGAAAAGATAGTAACACGAGTCTAACTTTGATAGATTTGAACGTTTATACAAGCTAGAAATTTCGGGTTGTCACAGAGATAAATCCACATTTGAACAATTAAATATTATATTTAATCCTTAGTTCAAATCCTTTCCTTTTTAGTTACAAGGAGGCTTCCAGATACCCTAGAAACCCTCCACAAAACCGTCCATGCTTGGATGGTTCTAGACTTTCTTCATTTGTTCAACGTCTGAACAATCACAATTTAACCCTTGCACCTTTAGTTAATTTCAGTTAACCCGAATTAATGCCAAATTAATTCTGATTAATATTTAATCAATTCCAACTATTTCACTATTTCTAATTAATATATTAATCATATAATATATTAACAAATCATTTTATCTCTCTCTCCTAATATTAATTCTAGCTATTTCTCGTTATGAGGGCAACCCAAAAATGACTTTACTTTTATACACTAAGATTATACTAATTTAGTTAAGAACTTAGACACCTTAATCCAACAGTCTCTCACTTGGATAAGTCATTAACTACAATTGCAAGTATATACTTTGAATAACCAGTAAAGTGTATTTTCCAAAGCCACTACCGAACTCTGATTAAAATCAAATGTTGGCCCTTGGATAAGTGATTAACTATTCTATGTTCTACAAGAGATCGTATGGACACGAGACATGGGCACAAATCAATCTCATAGTCCAATATTTTTGTTTCTCGATTTCCAGTTTATGATGACTAAATTCAAACTACTAATTAAACAAATCGTCCACTCGCTCTGCCCGTCTTTCTGTGGGTGGTAAGCGGTGCTGAAATGCAACCGGGTACTCAACTCCTCATGAAATTTCTCCCAGAGTCTGGAAGTAAAACTCACATCCCGATCTGACACTATCGATGTTGGCACCCCATGACGTGCCACCACCTCTCGAACGTAGATCTCGACCAATTTCTCCGTAGAAGAGCTCTCACTTATAGCCAGTAAGTGAGCACTCTTTGTCAACCGATCTACAACCACCCATATCGCATCGACACCTCGCGCAGTCCTCCGTAACTTGGTAATAAAATCTGTGGAAATCTGCTCCCACTTCCATAGAGGAACCTTCAAAGGCTGCAACTTGTCATAAGGATGTTGGTGTTCTGCCTTAACCTTGCGGCATGTCAAACACCTCTCGACTATCCATGCCACATCTCTCTTCATACAGGTCCACCAATAATCCCTTCTAAAATCCAAATACATCTTAGTGGCCCCAAGGTGAAATGAAAACCTCGAATTATTGGCATCCTCCATCAAAATATGTCGATCTCCCCCCGAATATGGCACCCAAATCCGCCCACCTAAGGTCATAAGCCCACGACTATCAGTCTCAAACTCAGAAATCTGCCCCATCACCCGCTCTCTCTTACGGTTCTCTGCTCTCATGGCCACCGCTTGGGTCTCTTGGATGGTATCTAAGACTGGAGTCATCACCGTCATCCTCATACACACGTCTCGGATCATAGCACTCGCTGCTTTACGACTCAGGGCATCGGCTATCACATTAGCCTTGCCTGGATGATACAAAATCTCACAGTCATAATCTTTCACTACATCCAACCACCTCCTCTGTCTCATATTCAAGTTGAGCTTATCCATAAGGTACTTTAGGCTCTTATGGGCCGTGTATATGGTACATCGGACACCATAAAGATAATGGCGCCAAATCTTGAGGGCGAATACCACCGCCACCAGCTCCAAATCATGGGTGGGATATCTCGTCTCGTGAGGCTTCAGCTGCCTCGATACATATGATATCATGTTCCCCCTCTGCATCAACACGGCACCCAACCCTGAAATGGATGCATCCCAGTACACTACAAAGTCGTCTACTCCCTTCGTAAGGGATAACACTGGAGCTTCGCACAATATCCGGCGAAGGGTCTCGAATGAAACCTGCTGCTCGAGTCCCAAGACAAAAGCAACACCCTTCCTGGTCAATGTGGTGAGAGGAACGGCAATCTTGAAGAAATCTCTGATAAACCTCCGATAGTAACCCGCCAAACCCAAAAAACTCCTGATCTTGGATGGGGATCTCGGCACCTCCCATCGCATAACTGCCTCAATCTTGGCCGGGTCAACCAAAATCCCATTCTGGTTCACGAGGTGTCCCAAGAACTGGACCACTCGTAACCAGAAATCACACTTGGAGAATTTGGCATAAAGCCTCTCCATCCTCAATACTCTAAGAATCTCCCGAAGATGCTCGTCATGTTGTTCCCTAGACCTCGAGTACACCAAAATGTCGTCAATGAACACGATCACCGACCGATCCAAAATAGGCCTGCATACCCGGTTCATGAGGTCCATGAACGTTGTCGGTGCATTGGTGAGCCCGAAAGGCATCACCACAAACTCGTAATGCCCATAACGAGTCTGAAAGGCCATTTTCTGGATATCCTTCTCGCAGACTCTCATCTGATGATACCCAAATCTCAAATAAATCTTGGAAAACCAAGACACCCTCTGCAACTGATCAAACAAATCGTCGATCCTCGGTAATGGATAACGGTTCTTGACCGTCAGATTGTTCAACTCCCGGTAATCGATGCACATCTGGTGTGAACCATCCTTTTTCTTTACAAAAAGGATCGGTGCTCCCCACGGTGAGCTACTCGGCCTAATACAACCCTTTCCCAGTATCTCCTGGAGCTACGAGGACAACTCCTTGATCTCAGCAGGCGCAAGGCGATAAGGTGCTTTGGCAATAAGCGCCGCCCCCTGAATCAGATCGATCCGGAACTCCACCTGTCTCTCAGGAGGCATACCCAGTAATTCCTCAGGAAAGACATCCGGGAACTCACATACAACTGGAACATCGGAAATAGAACTCGGCCTCCCAGTGGTAACTCGCGTATCCATCATGTACGCTAAAAATCTCATACACCCCTGCTGTAGACTCTGCCTCGCCCTGGCGGCAGAACAGAAAGCCGATCCCGATCTAGTTCCCTCGCCATACACAGTTAGTACTCCCCCACTAGGGTCTCGTATGGTCACCATCTGACGCTCACAGTCAATCACGGCTCCAAACCGGCTCAACCATTCCATACCCACTATGACACACACATCACCCATCGCTATCAGCACCAGATCTATCGGAAACTCAACACCAAAAATCTCTAAGACACATCCCCGGAATACATCGGTGGAAAAAACCACATACTCATCGACTATAGAAACCCTCAGCGGTCGACTCAACGCCTCGCGTATAACACTAATGTGACGACTAAAGGGTAAAGACACAAAAGATCGACTCACAACTGAGTCAAATAACACCAAGGAAGGCATAGAACTCACAAGAAAAGTACCAATATGCAACACAGTATAAGCATAAACAAATCTCAAAATAACATGAATAAGGAGCTACGTACCAGCAACAACATCAGGCGTTGCGCGGACCTCCTCCGCAGTCAGCTGGAATGCTCTCCCATGAGCTCTCGGAGCCTCGCCCTTCCCTAGCCGACCATCAGTAACACATAAAGCTGCAGGAGCAAAGGCCTGGGTTGATCTCTTTATGATCTGAGGACACTCAGCCTTCCGATGGCCAGTCTGGTTGCAATGAAAGCAAACCGAAAATCCCTTGGGGTAGTCCTTCGCCATGTGCCCCTCCTTGCCACATTTGTAGCAAATCCCTGCTCGGCAATAACCCTCATGGCTCTTTCCGCACTTGCCACAAGTGCGGCCCTTCTGGCCTCCTGCTCTCGAATCAGTGGGCTTAGCCCGCTTTGTCGCCGGCTGCGACTGTACTGGTCTCCTATCTCTCCCCTGAGACTTTCCCTCCTCTCTGGTCTGAATCTCCAGCTCGATCTCTCTCCTCCTCGCATTGGTCTGCAACTCAACCAATGTCCGATATGACAAGTTTGCCACGAACTCCCGAGTATCTCTCCTCAAGATGCTCAAATACCGGCTCATACGTGCTTGCTCAGTAGACACGTGCTCAGGGCAGAACAGTGCCCTCTCATGAAAACATCCACGTAATCTCTGTTACTTATTCTGTCTTCTACTTGAGAGACAGAAACTCTTGTGCCAAACGTTCCCTCTCCACCTGGGAACATACTCATCTCTGAACAACTTGGTAAACCTCTCCCAAGTCACTGCAACATGATATGCAGGGGTAAAATCAGTCGTCATGAACTTCCACCAGTCCTTCTCTCCCAAGCGAAGCTGGTTCAGTGCAAACCACACTCTCAAGTGCTCCAGGCATGAACACGTATAGAAACACCCCTTAATGTCGGAGATCCATCTCATAGCAGCAATCGGGTCCTGGATCCCATCAAACTTTGGTTTCTTCATGTTGTTGAACTCTCGGAACAACAACGAGTCACCTCCATGTGGCCTCGCAACAGCTATAGTTGCGGTGGCTGCAGCATCAGCCTCCGTGACAGCAGCGTATCGCTCATCAAATGTCTCAATCAGCATGGTCTTATTAGACCCAAACATCTCTGGTATGGCCACACTGATAGCTACAGCCACCTCCTCATGTATGATCCTGCGGATCTCCTCGTCATTGGTACCACTGCTCCCGAGGTTGTTGCGGGTAATCACCATAGTGTCTCTGAAACGCAAACACAAAAATCTTCAGAGACTAGCTCAAGCACTCATGCCATTACCCACCCCTACATGCTCCTTAGTATCCTAAGGTTCTTACTTGGGTCACATACAGATCCGATGCTTTCAATAGTACGGGCCTAATATTACCTTCCACACCAACCTGTAATCGTCCCAAGTCCTCCTCCTAGGATCCTAATTCACAAGTACTCTATCCCTCGTGGATATCAAACTACTCTCTCGGTAGATTCCTCATTGCTCATCTAGGTATCTCTCATGGATTACTTAAAACTCTCTCTAATAGATTCTTGTTATGTATCCCTATTCAGCACACACACAGAGCAAATAGCAGATAATATCAATCAATAGCATTCCCTAGGCTAAGGCATCATGAATCAAGCAACTCTAGCTCTAAATTCCTGAAGTGCCTAGCCTATCCTCTAGCATGCAGCTCTAATATCTCGTAAGTGTCTCATAATATAAACAAGTAGTGGTATTTTGGGAAATCACCGTTCGGGCTCTGGCTGATTGTACACACTGCTCCATCTCGTTTTCTCTTAGAAGCTTTTACTCGTTTTTAGAAAAATCATTTCTTTTTAGAAAATTTTCTTAATTCCTCAGTTTGAGTCCAGACATACCCGAGAGTACATATGAATCCCTCAAACCAAGGCTCTGATACCAACTTGTAACGCTCTAAATTATTAAACAAATTTTTCATTTTTAAAAACCCACATAAAACACAATCTAACATTTCTTAAAGCCCATTGTATAAGCTGTTCAAAACACAAAACAACAAAATGTTTGAGAATTCCCAGAATCCTCAAAACAAAATCTCGAGCTGGTGTGTACAATCAAGCCGACGCCTTCCCGCGATCCTGAGAGGTACTTAAAACACATATCACACAACACTGTAAGCACGAAGCTTAGTGAGCTCCCCAAAATACCATGCACAAATAATTAGCCTCTCGTGGATATATCTCAATAAGGACCCTACGGTCATGTGTCTCAGTGAGGACCCTCCGGTCCCACAGCTCGGGTCGGACCCTCCAGTCTGGTATCTCAGTGAAGACCCTCCGGTCCTAACTCAATAAAGCACAAAAATAATATACAACATAAATCACAAAGACAAAATGCATGATATCACATAACTCAGTATAAGCACATAAGACCCTCCATTCAGTAACTCAAATAAGACCCTCCGGTCAATAACTCAAATAAGACCCTCCGGTCACATAGTATTACCACTCAGGTAAGTATAGTGAGAAGACTCACCTCGTAAGAAAAGCAAGTATGTCTCGTAATCCACGATTAGTCTAGACTCCGCCTACATGACATCATCATCTCTAATTAACACTTTATAACAACCACACTAAAGATGTTAAGCTAATCCCTTTTCTAACTCCCGGAAAGGGTGAAAGACCATTTTACCCCTCCATGGTCTCCATATCCATCACTTGACCAAACCCTAAAAGTCAACGGAAGTCAACACTCGAGTCAATAGTCCATGTTGACCCAACTCATCGAGTGCACCTATGCAACTCGTCGAGTTCCTCCTGTTCTTAGAAAATCAGGAAAACTCCAACTCAACTCGCCGAGTTGTCTCATCAACTCGTCAAGTTTGAACGTGTCCAGACTATAGGGGAAAACCCTAACCGACTCGTCGAGTTGTCTCATCAACTCGTCGAGTCCCTTCAGTCCATTTTCTCATTCAGACGATTTTAAGCAGAACTAAAGTCCCATACTCTAGATCCAGCCTCCCAAGGCTAAAATACCACGTAAAGTTGCAAGCTTTACGTCCATGCATGGCACCTAGGGCTCAAATGCCAAAACAAAGCTCTATAAGGGATTTAATGTATGAAATTTGTCTAATAGCTTGATAAAGCTTGAATCTTTAGGCCCAAGGGACCTCATACTGTCCAGATATGAAGTTTCTACTTTAGGTCATGCTCAAACGACATAAAGGCTCAAAGAGGAGATTGAAATGGCCACAAACTCCCTAGTGAAGAGATCTAACCAAACAATGATCAAGGTGATACCTTTTTACCTCCAAAGAGCAGCTAGCACTGCAAGAACACTAGATGCAAGGGCTTCTTATCGTTCCAAGACTTTTCCTCTTCTATATCCTTCCAAGAATGCAACAAATCATACACTTTTAGCCTCTCTCTCTCTCTCACACACACACACACACACACACAGACTACCAGCTCGTTTAGGGTTTCTCTCAGGGTGCTAAAGTGATAATGGAGGCGGAATGAAAGGCTTAAGGTCCTTTAAATCGGGCACAAACCCTGAAAATTAGGGTTTTCACACTCAACTCCTACTCATCGAGTTTGGGTCCTCCAACTTGTCGAGTAGACTCTAAAAATCACGCAGGTATCTCCATCCCTACTCAGCGAGTTGGGGCCTCTAACTCGTCGAGTTGCCCTGACAATATGAATATAATATAATTAAATATTATACTTGGGAGTCGGGATGTAACATTAATATTTAGGAAGTAACACGCACAATGAAACACAATAATAAACTAATTGTCTACGGTATCATACACTTGAATATAAATAAATACTCATTAATTAGTAACCATACAATTATAGATTTATTGGGTAATCGACTTAACTACTAAACTTATAGACATTTCTCATGCCAATGCTCTTAGCATGCATACCATGTTTTCTTTTGGTCATCATTATTCTGAACGAATCACTAGGAAGATATTCACTTCACAACTAGATCTCCATCCTCAACCTTTACTTGGATGTAGTGGAATTTTCTCATTCTATGCATTGTCCTTATATGATCTCAAGGATCATTAGTCAACACGAATAAACTTTCACAAAATATTTCTAATAGTAATTTTTAATCAAAATAAACTTCAAGGTCCACTTTGAAGTTTTCTAGTCTAGGTATGCTCCGTAGATATTTCACTTGCATCCTCAACCATAATAATTCATATCACTATATCTCTTCTGTATTAGATTTTCCACTATCTACAAGAAACCAATCCTTCGGTATCTCTCAATACTTTAGAATGTTCCTGACAGTTGTATAGCTATTCAGTCAAGCATTTTTTTGAAACAATCACATGATGCTCAAAAACATCTGAGACATTTGTACAAGCACTAGTCATATCATGCATGATCTATCTTATATCCAAAGCATATGAGACTCGACTCATCCTATCATTTTCATGCATAGAACACATTTGAGATTCACTCAATTCCTTAGTATGATGTATATCAGCAATTCCTTTCTCTGAATTTTGCATTGTTGAAACCTTTCAACACATTGTGCTTTGACTGAGTCTTATTGAATGTTTCAATATATACTTTTAGATCCAGACTCCAAGTAACAATGTTGCTTCCCTATGTCCATCATAGGGAAAGAATTTTCGAGACTTTACACTTTGCAACTTAAGGACAACGTTTAGTCTGAGAAGTATTGTCATCAACATGCAATACGAGGAAGACAACAACACTCCCATTAGTTTCTACATGTAATCATGAATCATCTGGACTTATAGAAAGACAACACTCTTTGACTATTCTCATCGAATTACATATTCTTGTCATGTGAAGCTTGTTTAAATCTATAAATCGACTTTTCAAGCTTACACACCTTGTTTGGATATTTTGTATGTATAAATCCTTTTAGTATGTGTTAAAAATCCTTCAAAAGTTTCATGTTAAGCAAGCTCGTCTAATTGCATTCCTTAACTTCGTTTCATTGGTAGCCTCATGCTTCCTACTAGCTATTAGCTTATCCAAATTGATCAATGTTTCATCACTAATAAACATGTCTCCTTCTACAGTTAAATGAAACTCATAAAACTTAGGATGTGCTCTAATTCTACTAGATCTTGCGAAGAGGTAAGGCAATGTCATTTGACTCAATTGGTATTTTCACCTCAAGTTGAGAGCTAGTGCCAACTATAGGTTCATTTCGGTCATATCTCGAATTCTTTAAGGTCAATATGGCTCTCACTGACTTCTTGATATGTATATGTTATTTCTCTCAAGGAACAAATCTTTTTATCCATAAGCATCATATTTTCATAGGTCTCAAATATCAAAAGTCTTTAGTGAATATGCGATAATGTAACACTTCTCAGATCTTGAATCAAGTTGGTCATTGGTTTCTTGTCTAACGAAATACCTCACAACACTAGACCTACATGTGAGGGAACCTTCCAACTCCATATTTTAAGAGTGTCTTGAAAACCTACTTAATCGGTTACATGGTTCAAGAATGCTCTACTATTTCAAGTGTATATTCCAAAATTTTAATTGGTAGCGAAGCACAAGTCATTTTAGATCAAACCATATATCATTTGATTCTCCTTTTAGCAACACCATTACATTGTGGTGTCCTTGGAGAAGCCAATTATATAACCATTCAACAATCCATAAGATAATTGTAAAACTCGATACTAAGGCATTCCCCTTTCCTTTCGAATTGGAAACCATTTTATCTTCCTACCTAATTGATTCCCTACTTTGTTCTGATACTTTTGAACTATTTACAATGTCAAACTTATGCTTAATCATGTAATCACAACCACATCTACTGAAACTATTAGTAAATATGATGTAGTAGTGTTTTCCATCCCTTGTGGTCGACCTAAAGGTTCCATACACATTAGTGTATACAAGATCTAACAATCCTTCACCTCATTACATGTCACTGTGAATGGTTATTAAGTTATCTTGACAACAAGACTCGCATACATCATCCAACCCAAGGTTGAATGATTCCATGTCAGTTCTAGTTGGAGCTTGGTGATGTGATTCTTACTTATGTGGCCATGGAGATTATTCCACAAGCACGTGAATAATTATTTAAGGTAACATTACTATTATTATAAACACAAGCTACAATTTTATGAACGCCAGTTGCAAGAAGATGCTTTAAACATAAAACCATCATCTTTATAAACCATAATTTTACTTTTCCACTATCAAATGAAAATTGAAATTCACGTTTATATAACGCATAAAATGAAATTAAGTTTCTAGACATTTTTGAAGAGTAATAGCAAATAACTAGACCTATTTTAACTCCATTACTAAGTGCAAGTTCGACATCCTCAGTTATCGAGACATGCGACTTTCGTCCATTCTCATGATTGGATTTAGCTTTTGATGCTTAAGCTTCCTTCCTTACTTTAGATCATACAATGTCATCCAAATATGATTATCACAACATGCATTAAGGATCCACGAATTAGATGTGTTGTGTGTTTAACTATTCAAGTACTTGATGTAGAGTCAAACATTTAACTTTACCATCTCTAAGATTTTTTTTAAGTACTTAGGCAACTTCGTTTCCTATGATCCTTGTCATTGCATTAATTGCATCTTCCCTCTTTTTAATCATGGTTGCGTGGAATAGAGGATACACCAATTACATTCCCTCATAAAGAGAAGTTTTGGCCAAAACCTTACCTTTCCATTTAGGATTCGAACATTTTTCTCTTCTGTCCGCCATTATTCAGAAAGGTGATTACTGGAACTGGATAAGAAAACTAATTCCTTTTTGGTTTCTACACATTGGAGAAAGTTTAAGAAATAATGAAAGATCCATGAATAATATATATTGAGGAACCTTTTGAAGGGTTTTAAGTACTATAACACTCCTATGGTGCACAAACAACCCTAGATGCTTTGGATCTAAGTTTTCTCTAATTATACATGCAATATTCATTTTCCAAAGCATGAACCCTAACTAGCATGCAACTTTGATATATGAATCATAAAAACTAGTTAGATTATTACCTCTTGTTGTAGCTTGTAGTACTTGGCCTTATAAAAGCTTAGCACCTCAAATATGATGCCTCAATCAAGTCACAAACACCAAGAACAATTAGAGAAATATGAGAGAGGTTTAAGAGACACCAAAATCGGCTAGCTCCTTCTTGGAATACTTGTGTGTCGATTTTGGAGCTAAGGGAACACATTTATAGTGTAGAATCTCAAGGGTCACTTGTAAACCCTAATTCATACACTTAGGCTTTTAATCCAATAACACTTCATGGAATCTCATATTAATTTAGTCCGTTACTAATTATTCATGGATCATTAGCCCAATTTATATGTATCACTGATTTATATAATCAGCCCCTGCTTATTAGTCTCTTTTGATCACTAAATTAATTCCAAATTAATTCTTGATCAATACCAGTTAAATAATATGATTTCTCAATTAATATATTATTCTTATAATATATTAATAAATCACAAATAACCTCTTTCTCAAATATCCATCCTATCAAATTGTACTGGGGAAGGCAACCCAAAATGGACAATGTTATTATCGGGTCAAGTACATACCAATTATAGTTATGGGCTTAGACACCTAATCCAACAGTCTCCCACTTGGATAATTCTAATAACTATAATTGTAAGCACAACTTCAAAATCCGATTAGTAATCGTAGCTCTTAAAAGCCGCTGACGAACTCTGACGCGTCCATTAGATAAGGGATCATATAATCCTATGTTCTTCAAGATATCGTGTGGACAAAGACATGGAATAAAGTCATGCTCATTGTCCAACAGTTTGTTTCTCGATTTCTGATTTGTTTGACAAAGAACTTAATTGAACACATCAATTGAGTCCTGACTGGGCCCGACACATAAGTCAAATAAAAATCATCAAGGGGCCCAAGATATCGCTTTTAATCCTCTTAGGATAAAAGGAACATATACACTTCGACTTATATGCTTGTACTAACTACTCGTTAAATCATACACAACAATACAATTTATAACATCAAGTTACTGATGCGTTTTCGTATTATCAATGCACAACCAACTCGTAATCAACAACTCATATATCTCCGTTTGAAGACTATACAATATTATCGTTTCAAAATCACTCGTGATAAATTCCATGAAGTGATTCATGTGAGCGTGGGTTTAATCCAATACTCAAATCTTATTTCAAGAGCACTCATGAATGTTGTAGCAAACTTTTGCTATGTCTAACACCTTAGAGAATCTTACAAACCCATTCATGACAGTCTAGTCTCATAACCTACTTCCAATGTATGATCGACTGTAGTTAGTTTTAATAATCTTATTATTCTGGAAGTCAAAACATGAAAAAGTGAAACAATAGTAACCAATTGACACAAGACAGTAACTTTACTTATAAATAAAACTCCTTTTATTCAATCATCAAATGTCAATTACATTTTAGCTATTACAAGTTTCTAAATATCTGTCTAATCACTAAAACTAATATCATCCTTCAGCCCGATACTCCTAGCGTGTTGCAAGTGCTTAACCCTATTCAGTCCTTTCGTGAGGGAATCTGATGGGTTCTCCACTGACGATACCCCCTTCACTACGAGGAATCCTTCTTCTACTCGATGTCTTATGAAGTGATATTTTCTGTCGATGTGCCTGGATCTGCCATGATCCCTTGGTTCCTTGGTTAAGGCAACCGCACCCTCATTGTCACAGAAAATCTCCATAGGCTCCATACAGCTGGTACAACTCCAAGGTCTCTAATGAAGTTCCTTAGCCATATCGCCTCCTTCGATGCTTCGCTCGCTGCTATGTTCTTTGATCTGCACGTTGAATCAGCTAGAGTCTCATGTTTGGAACTTTTCCAAGTTACTGCTCCTCCATTTAAGGTAAATACCCAGCCCGACTGAGAGCGGAAATTATATCTGTCAGTCTGAAAGCTGGCGTCACTATACCCTGTCACTCTCAATTCATCACTCCCACCGAGAGTAAGGACCCACTCCTTAGTCCTCCGCAGGTACTTAAGAATGTTCTTTACTGCAATCCAGTGAGCTTTACCAGGATTCCCTTGATATCGACTAACCATGCTCAAAGAAAAATGCACATCAGGCCAAGTACATGTCATAGCATACATGATCGAGCCAACTGTAGAATCATATGTATTCGACTGATTTCTGCTATCTCAGCATCTGTACTCGGACTCTGAGTCTTACTCAGTTTGGTATTGCTCAGGATAGGTAATTATCCTTTCTTGGAGTTCTCCATGCTGAAACGTTTCAATACCTTGTCCAAGTAGGTACTTTGACTAAGTCCTATTAGTCATTTACTCCTATTTTTTAATATCCTTATCCCTAGAATGTATGCAGCTTCCCCAAGGTCCTTCATAACAAGACACTTCCCAAGCCAGGATTTAACCTCCTGCAAGGTTGGGATGTTGTTTCCTATGAGCAGTATGTCATCTACATACAATACAAGAAAGCTAACTACACTCCCACTAGCTTTGACATATACACAAGACTCATTCTCGCTTCTCGAAAAACCAAACTTTTTGACTTTCTCATCAAAACAAAGATTCCATCTGGGAGATGCTTGTTTCAATCCATAAATGGATTTCTCAAGCTTACACACTCTATTAGGATATTTTGCATTGACAAAACCCTCTAGCTGACTCATGTAAACATCTTGAACCAATTGCCCATTTAGGAAAGCGGTTTTGACATCCATTTGCCATATTTCATAATCATGAAATGCAGCTATGGCTAGCATAACCCTTATAGATTTTATCTTCGCTACTAGAGAGAAGGTATCGTCATAGTCAACTCCATGAGTTTGAGTAAAGCCCTTCGCAACCAATCGCGCCTTATAAGTGTGTACTTTCGCATCCCTGTTGGTCTTCTTCTTGAAGATCCATTTGCACCTGACCATCTTACGACCTGGTACATTGTCAACCAAGTTCCAAACTTGATTGTCATACATGGACTCAGGGCCCGCCATGGATTCCTTTCAGTTATTAGGCTCATCCAAATTTACTAGTGTACTGTCACTGATAAACGTATCATCATCTGTAGTAATATGGAAACCATAAAACTCAAGTGCCATTCTAACTCTACTGGAACATCTCAGAGGTAAGGACTCATCAACTGGTTCAACAGGAGTTTCCACCTCAGGTTGAGTGCTGGTGTTTGAGGTTCCTTCATCATTTAACTCTTGAAGCTCTTCAAGGTCAATTTTCCTCCCACTGTCCTCTTGGCATATGAGTTCTATTTCACGGAAAACCCCTCTCCTCGCAACGAAGACAACATTGTCACTCAGTTTACAGAAGAGATATCCAAAGGATTTATGTGGGTAGCCGATGAAAATACAATGCTCACTACGAGGTTCGAGCTTGTCGTGAGTCTCTCGTCTTACGAAAGCCTCGCTACCCCAAACATTGATATGTGCTAACGAGAGAACCTTCCGTGTTCACATTTCCTGAGGTGTTTTGGTAACCTTCTTAGTTGGGACTAGATTAAGGATATGGGCGGCAGTCTCTAAGGCATGCCCCCAGAATGAGATAGGTAACGAAGCTCGACTCATCATGGAACGAACCATGTCTAACAAGGTTCGATTGCACCTCTCAGCCATACCATTAAGCTGCGGTGTCCTAGGTGGCGTCAATTGTGAAACAATTCCACATTCCTTAAGATAGTCGTGAAACTCGATACTAAGATACTCACCACCTCGATCAGATCGGCGCATCTTTATCTTCCTGCCCAGCTGATTCTCCACTTCTTGTTTAAACTCTTTGAACTTTTCAATGGTTTTTGACTTATGTTTGATTAAGTAGATATACCCATATCTACTATAATCATTGGTAAAAGTCACATAGAAACAGTTAGCATCCCTTGTGGCGGATCTGAAGGGTCCACACACATCGATGTGTATGAGATCCAACAAACCCTCACCCCTTGCACAAGAACCAATGAAGGGTGACTTGATCATCTTTCCAAGCAAACAAGATTCGTATGTGTCATCCGACTTTAAGTCAAATGACTCCAACACTCCATCCTTTTGGAGTTAGGCTATGCGCTTCTTGTTGACATGTCCAAGACGAAAATGTCACAAGCATGCTTTATCCAAAACCATTGGACGAATCGATATGCAACACATTATTTCCTAAATTATCTACAACCATCATTGTTTCATATATACCATTACAAGGCAATGCTTCAAAATAAAATTTTCCATTATAATAAGCATTAATACCACCAATCTCATTATTAAATGAAAAAGTAAAACCTTGTTTATACAAACCATGAAAAGAAATAATATTTCTCGCCATATCCAACGAGTAGCAACAATTATTCAACTCTAAATTTAACCCACTACTAAGAAATAAAGAATAAACTCCAATCTTGGTTACAGGCGACACTTTCCTATTCCCCATGATCAAGTTCATATTCCCGTGCTCCACATCCCTACTTCTTTTTAGACCCTACAAATCAGAACAAATGTGAAAACCACATCCTGTATCAAGGACCCAAGAATTAGCATGTGATGAGTTATTAGATAGAATAGTGTAAATACCTGCGAAGGTGGGCTTAATCTTCCCATCCTTTATGTCCTGCAAGTATTTGGGGCTGCTTCGTTTCCAATGCCTTTTTTCATTACAATGGAAGCACTCTGCTTCCTTTATATTTGAAAAGGGTTTAGCAGAACCAACTTTGGTCCCACTAGAAGAGGATCCATCATGGAATTTTCCCTTGTGGCTCTTAGAAGGAGCCTTCCTCTTCTTTCCCTTCCTATGTCCAATTGCCAAGACAGGGGCAGCAGCAGTAGGAGTAGGTATAACAGACTTGCCTTTCAAACTACTTTCAACAGTTCTCAGAAGGTCTTGAAGCTTGCTTAGAGTGACCTCCTCCTTGTTCATATGATAAGTCATATGAAACTGATCATAACAAGAAGGCAAAGAGTGTAGGATAATGTCAATGGCCAACTCTTCATCGAAGTTGACATTTAACTTCAGCAAGCGGTCCATAAACCTTTGCATCTTTTGCAAGTGGGCCGTGATGGAATCTTCATACTTTATTTTTGTTATGATCATGGAGGCAATGATTTCATACCTTTCCTGTCGAGCACTTTGATGGTACCTTTCCATCAAGTCTTGGTGCATCTCATAGGGCCAAAACTCCTCATAGGACTTTTGAAGCTCAGCAGTCATGGTAGCAATCATGATACACCACACTTTTGTCGCATCCCTCTCATGAGCCTTATATTCAACAACTTGTTCAGGAGTGGCAGTCTTTTCATCAATCTCCTTTAGCACTTTATCGAGGACATATACCTTTTCCTCGTATCGAATGGCCATGCGAATGTTTCGAATCCAGTCATTGAAGTTCGATCCACTAAAGATGACCCTCCCACATAATTTCATGAGGAAGAAAGAGCCGAAAGAGTTTGGGTTTGAGGCAGTGTTTGAAGTAGACAACTGAAAAGAAAGGCAAAGTTTAGATTAGATAAGGATCCTTAATATAACAACCAAATGAAATATTTGTTGGATTGATGTCTAAGTCCATAACTATTTTGATATGTAGTTGACCCGATTATGAGCATGGTCCTTTTGGGTTGCCTACACCATAGCAATATGTAGGATGAATTAAGGAGAGAAAGGTTTAATTGTGATTTATTAATATATTATGAGAATAATATATTAAAGGAGAAATCATATGGTTTAATTAATATTAGTCAAGAATTAATTAAGAATTAATTTAGTGACTAAAAGAGATTAATTAAACTTAGGGGACTGGATTTGTAATTATAAGATAATTGCAATTGGGCTATGGATTACCTAAATAATATAGGTTGGACGAATTCTATGGGAAGCCCATAAGGAATTCGTCCAAGGGATATGTTAAAGGAGTCCATGGGCTGCTTAGGGCTTAAGCAGCCAGATTAGGGTTTCCTAGTTGTAAACCCTAATAGCCTACATGTATATAAAGGATCCTTATGCCCCAAAAACGTGGGGAACTAATCTTTTAGGGTTTCCAGCCGTTTTTGGTGCCTCCTCTCTCCTCCCTCTTCATCCAAGTTGCTTAGTGGTGTTTGTGACTCCATTAGAGGTGCAACACTTGAGGCATTAAGCTTTCTGAAGCCAATGATTGATTGTTATTGCTATATAACAATCAAAGGTAAGATGTAAACCCTAATTTCAGTTATAGTTTATTAGATCTAGGGTTTATGGCTTTGGATTATCAATTGCATGTTCATTAGACAAACTAGATCCAAAGCTATTAGGGTTTGCATGTACACCATAGGATTGATGTATTGCTCAAAACCCATCAGTGGTATCAGAGCCTAGGGCTGTTTGTTTGATATATTTGATGCTTTAGTTGATTATTCATACTTAAAATCGAATTTTTTTGGTTTCTGGGGGTTAGACTCGCCGAGTCCATGGTTGAACACGCCGAGTCCATAGTGAACTCGACGAGTCCATGCTAGACTCGACGAGTCAGAGTCGTAGATGGATAAAAGTTAATTTTGAAATATTTAAAGTTAATTTTGGTTTCTGGGGGTTAGACTCGCCGAGTCAATTTTCCCCTTTAGGTTTTATAGTTTAAATTTGAACTTAAAAGTTTTGTTTTTAAAATTTGAATAGTTAAACCCTAATGTTTTGAAAAGTTTCAAAACTTCCCCTCAAGTTTTGGAATTTAAATTTTTGATTAAAAGTTAATTTTGAAATATTTAAATTCTAATCCCAAATGTTTTGAAATGTTTAAAAACTTGCCCTCAAGTTTTGGAATTTAAAAGTTGATTAAAAGTTTAATTTTGAAATGTTAAATTCTAAAACCCTCGTATTTTTGAAAAAGTTTAAATTACACCCTTATGGTTTTATTAATTAATTAAAGTGTATAATTAAAAGAGATTTAATAATTCCATAAAGTTTTGGTTTACATTTGATTAAATTAAAAGTATAATTTATTAAATTGAACCACCTAGTATTTTAAAAGTGTAAAATACACCCTATACTATATATATGTAACATTAAAAGTCTAATATTATATATATGAGTAAAGAGTCAGTCTTACCGTTAGTAGGCCTCATTCACGAAGCTGGCCTATAAAATGGCGATTAAATGGGTATCCACTCTTACCCACCGCACTCTTGACTAGTGGAGGGTCGTTAGCCGAACGGGTAGGATAGGACGAAACCTTCCATTAAAAGTATAATGAAGTACAAAGTAACTACATGCTTTTACAAATTCCCAAATCATAGTTACTTTAGGAAAAATGTGGAAATGTATGCTAATCCATGGAATTACACTTCGTACCCTTGTCAAACGTTAGTAGAGCGTGTGTGGTTAACCGGCACACTAATTTGGAATTGACATTGGTGGCGAAGGGTGGCTCGATGTTTATCATAGATCAATGGAGCGTGTGTGGCTAACCGACACATTGATTAGGTGATAGTAGCATTGGGTGGACCATGTGATTCACATGGTTATTCACACCTTGTTTGTGATCCTCGGCATCCCAGTTGCAAACTTGAAGGGCATAATCGAGATTAAACACGCCATTGAAAAGTCCAATGAATCTCAAAAGATCTAGGAGTTTCAATTCATTTAAAACTTAAATTTCTTTTTCGTTTTTCATGGTGGAAATTGGTAAATCGTCATTTACCTACCTACAAATATTCTGCAACTAGATTACGGCATCCCTCTTCTAGGTTGTAGAGTATTGTGTTGGATCCTAGCCTTGATGTTTCGTTTGGGTGTTACATCAAGCATTCTAATCAACTTGACTTGTATTTCTCCCGTTTTGTAGATGTCTGAATCTAACAATGGTCTTCCCAAATCCATTGGAACAAGCTTTCAAAATGAAGATGGTGTTCCAAGATACGATCAAGGAAATGAGAGTCATGCTTCACTTCCTCCACCTCCTCCAATTATTCTCCCTAACCCACAAGCTCAAAGGCTTGAAAAGTTCAAGCTCACTCAATCCCTATTGGCAAGTAAGCATGAAGATGGGAAACCTGTGTGTGCACACGTCTTAGAGATGATGTCACGCATTGATAGGTTAAGGATGTTGGGTGTCGATATCTCAGAGATGTTGGCTGTTGACTGGGTTCTTCAGTCACTTCCTGATTCATATAGTGAGTTCGTAAGAGAGTACTATACGATGGTTCACGGCGTGACCCTCATTGATTTGACCTATTTGCTTATTGATGTTGAATCAGGGATGATTTGGCGTACTGGTCAAGCAAACTTGATTGGTAGATCAAACTCCCATACTTCATTGGACACTGGCTACATTGGAAGTCCAAAAAATACTGAGATTGTCCCTTGCTATGTACCAAAGGAGTCCATTTTCTTTTACTTCCAAGAGAAGGGGCATTGGAGACGAAGCTGCCCTAGCTACCTGAGAGATCTAAGAGATGGGAGAGTCAAGACATATGGCTCTACTTCAGGTAAAATCCACCATCTAACTCTTTTAAGTTCCTATTCTAGATTCTTAATTCATGATGTGATAAGATTACATTTTGATGTTTTGAAGGATCGAAGAAAAGAAAGGAAGGTTAAGGGAAGAAGTGAGCTGAATCTGATCATGAAGAGATGGATTTCGATCGCATTCTTGAAGATTGGGTTCTTGAGCTACTACTTGGAGTTAGAATAGATTGCTTAGGAAATTGAAATAGCATAGTTTTCATTTGAATTGCATTGTAAGGACAAGTTTTTCCGCAATAAAATGAATTTTGATTTCGTCTTATTTATTTATCCTTGCAATGGCATATGTGAAAATGGATGTTTATGTATTTCTAAATTTAGCAATGTTGAATTGGATGTGATTCTTGATTTTGTTATTTGTGGAAATGTCAAGAATTTACCAAATAGGGAGAGTTTCTCATCGCCCAAGTTTCATTTGGACAGAAACTTGGAATCATGCAACATGCATTGCATGATGAATGAGAAATTTCATATTTGGAAATTAGACTAATTCTTTGACAAAGTGTCAAGTGAAGGACTAGGAGATCGAGTACACTAGGTTGTGCGTTGATCAAGTCCACCACAAAAGTGCAAAGATATTCATCATGATTTACTAAAGTTTATTAAATATGGTTATACTTATAAGATTGAGTGTAATTCTGAGTTGATTGAAAGAGTTTCAATGAATAGCAGAACGAATAAAGAGAATCAAGTAGGCAGTAAGATAAAAGTTTCTCTATTATAAGAAGAAGGGAGAGTAAATTTTATTGTGTTTTATGATAGGTCTTAATGATTAAGAACCATGTCTCAATTGATCCTCTAAGTGAGTCTTAGTGCAATTGCATGTCTAAGAAGAGGAATCGAGAATTGTAGAAATGGTTAGATCAAGAAGTCAATCATACTTTGTTCCAATATCAAGTCTTAGAGTTAAGATTGTGACTTGAGTGACAAGTCTTAAGAAGGTTTATGACACTCATCAAACGTGGAATTTGGAAAACGTTTCATATTCTTGCACATTTGAAATTGGTAAGTTGTGATGTCTTGGATAAGTCAAAGACCAACTAAGACCAATTGTGCAAAGTGTTAAGCTTGATAAGAAGCTACACTAACTCTTGAATATTTGTTTGTCAAGAAATGTTTCTTGACAAGAGAACCTTATATGTCAAGGAGTCAGTGGGAGTCTTAATGGTCTTGAAAAGTTTCAAGAATAAATCAAGAATAAACCTAATTGATCATCACTAGCGCACGACTTGAGGTTTGTAACCTATCGTGGATGACATAATTTTGTTTTCTGCGCCATTCCAGTTAAGTTAATTATGCATCTGAGTTCTATGAGTTCTCATTTGTATGCATAAAGGCAAGCACCTTGATCAATGGAAGGTACATTGATATGTAAGGGTGAGTTGCTAAACTACTTGGAAGACATGGTGGGCACTCGTGTTACCATGAGGCAAGAAATCAAGATTGAGAAAGTTCAGTCCATATGTTTTTGGATTTGTCGCAAACCTTCGTTTTGGCAAATTCACATGGATAGGAACACATACACCATAAAATCTAAGTGACATAAGGTTTCCCTCCTTCATGAAAATGATTGTGAGGAAATGCTTTCACTAAGAGAGATTTTAAGAAGATTGCAATTGTGAAAATTGTATTCTCAAATTCGATTATGATTACGGCATCCCTTTTCATGGTTCGAATTATGAGATTTGGCAATTAGTCTGAACATTTGGGACTTAGTAACATACGTTTTAAATTTGTCTAGACACACATATGAGCTTTCTAAGGCAAAGGTGTATGAGTTTAAGAAGCTTAGATAAAGGCTTATCAAAGCATCAAGTATTAGAAATATGAACTTAAGGAATTCAATAAGCATTGTTCTCTGGAAGTTCAGCTGTTTTCTGCAACATGTCAAAGCTAGTGGGAGCATAAGTATTATGCTGGTAAGAAAATAATCATCATGATATTGGGAGCATGATTATTATGGTAAGTATTGCAAGTTAGCGATATTAATTATAGAAAACAAGAGTTATACTTTGCAAAGTCGCAAGGATTGAAAAATTGTTTTGCTATAATTAAGGGAGAGAATATTATACTTAGTTTCAAAATCTAAAACTTAGATTGAGAAATTTTAATAAATTTAGTCAAAGGATACATAGTGTGTTCTCAAATTTCGATTATGATTACGGCATCCCTCTTCATAGTTCGAATTGTGAGAACGTGACACATAAAATATTATGGCAGAAGATTGATAAAGTATCATATCTTTATGTAAGACATTATGCATCGTGTCCCAAACGCTTAGGGTATAGGATCGATTGCAAATGCTATAATATTTGACCATTCTAAAATTTTCCAAATGCCTAGGGCATTAAGAGGGAAAAAGGACTAGAACTGGATTTGACTAAAATAATTAAACAACTATCAAAGGACGATCTAAGGTTCGCCAAGGATTTGTTGCTTGTGAGTAGTTGGAAGTATAGTATTGGATGGACCATATCGACATTATTATGAATAGATAATATTCTATTTAGAATGAGTTGTCATATGGCAAATATGGAAATGTTTCCATATTGGGAGTTGAAAATTGAGAATTTATGTCTAGATTAGAAAACTTTATTCAAAAGGATGTTCAAAGGAATGTACTTTGAGTGAGAGACATCACATCTATTGAATTGTTTGTAACAATTTCTGATAGAGACCTTGTAATTTCATTAGCCAAGTCCTGGTGACTTTTGTGCTATGACTTTGCGAAAGGATCGTTGCATAAAATGTTAGAATCTAACGTATTCTAGTAGTGGCAAGAACCTTGTGTTCTTACACTAACGATGAGGATTAGGAATTGTGAAATGAGCATCATTGGAAAAAATTTCAATTAATCTATTTCACAAAGCATGGACCATAGGAAATAAAGTGTGCATGCTTGGAGCATGGGACAATTATTGTTGTAATTCAAGTAATAAGTTGATTTTCTGAAACAGTAAGCAATGAATAATGAGTAATCAATATGGTGTTTAAATAAAAGTGTTTTATTTACGCTCAAAAGTTTTGGGGCCATATAGGATTAAGTATTATCGTTGTGTTTCATTTTGCATGTTTTAACTTCCAGAATAAATGGGTTATTCGAACCTCCACAGTCGGTCATACGTTGGAAGTAGGTATGAAGGAAGACTGTCATGAATCTGTCTGTAGATTGTCTAAGTGTTTAGACATAGCACAAGTTTGCTGCAGAGTTCATGAGTGATTTAATAAGATTAGAGTATTGGATCAAACCCACACTCACTTGAATCACTTCATGGTTTTATCATGAGTAATTGTGAGACGATAACATTGTATATTCTTGAAACCGAGACCTGTGAGTTGTTATTTGCTGGTCGGTTGCACATCGATGATAAGTAAACGCACTAGTAACTTGGTGTTATAAAACTTATTGTTGTGTGTGATTCGATTAGTAAATGCAAGCGAGCATTTGAGTCGAAGTTTATCCATTTCTTTTACCCAAAGTGGGATAAAAGCGATATCTGTGGGCCCCTCGATGATTTAGTGATGACACCTAAGCGCTTGGCCAAGCCGGGACTAAGTTGATGTGTTCAATTGTAGTCTGTTTTCAGTCGTCATAAATCGGAAGTCGGGAAACAGTATAGAGAGAATGATCGAAGTTCATGTCTTGTGTTTATACGATATCTTGAGAATGGAGGAATATATAATCCCTTATCTAAAGGACACGCGTATCTGATAAGATCAGAGTTGACAGCGGCTTTTGAAAGCTACGATTGCTAATCAGGTTCTGAAGTAATGCATAATAGTTATTAGACTTATCCAAGTGGGAGACTGTTGGATTAGTGTCTAAGTCCATAACTATTTTGATATGTACTTGACCCGATTATGAGCATGGTCCTTTTGGGTTGCCTTCACCATAGCAATATGTAGGATTAATTAACGAGAGAAAGGTTTAATTATGATTTATTAATATATTATGTGAATAATATATTAAAGGAGAAATCATATGGTTTAATTAATATTAGTCAAGAATTAACTAAGAATTAATTTAGTGACTAAAAGAGATTAATTAAACTTAGGGGACTGGATTTGTAATTATAAGATAATTGCAATTGGGCTATGGATTACCTAAATAATATAGGTTGGACGAATTCTATGGGAAGCCCATAAGGAATTCGTCCAAGGGATATGTTAAAGGAGTCCATGGGCTGCTTAGGGCTTAAGCAGCCAGATTAGGGTTTCCTAGTTGTAAACCCTAATAGCCTACATGTATATAAAGGACCCTTATGCCCCAAAAACGTGGGGAACTAATCTTTTAGGGTTTCCAGCTGTTTTTGGTGCCTCCTCTCTCCTCCCTCTTCATCCAAGTTGCTTAGTGGTGTTTGTGACTCCATTAGAGGTGCAACACTTGAGGCACTAAGCTTTCTGAAGCCAATGATTGATTGTTATTGCTATATAACAATCAAAGGTAAGATCTAAACCCTAATTTCAGTTATAGTTTATTAGATCTAGGGTTTATGGCTTTGGATTATCAATTGCATGTTCATTAGACAAACTAGATCCAAAGCTATTAGGGTTTGCATGTACACCATAGGATTGATGTATTGCTCAAAACCCATCAATATTAAGGTTGGGACCCAACACAATATTTCACAATTCGGAAGAGGGATGCAGTAATCCAATTGTAAAATATTTGAAGGTAGGTAAATGACAATTTACCAATTTCCACCATGAAAAACGAAACTGAGGATTAAGTTTTAAATGAATTGAAATTCCTAGACTTTTTAAAGATTCATTGAACTTTTCAATGGCATGTTTAAATCTCGATTATGCCCTTCAAGTTGTGACTCGGATACCGAGGATCACAAACAAGGTGTGAATAACCATGCAAATGTGCTTGGTACTCTTGATGTTACTTATCACCTAATTAATGTGCCGGTTAACCACACACGCTCCATTGATCTATGATAAACATCAAGCTACCCTTTGCCACCCTTGTTAGCCCCAAATTAGTGTGTCGGTTAACCACACACGCTCCACTAACGACTTGGCAAGGGCAAAGTGCAATTTCATGGAATAGCACCATTTTCACATTTTTCCTAAAGTAAATAAGATTGGGAATTTATAAAAGTTTAGTTACTTTATAATTATCATTATACTTTTTAATGAGAATTAATGTCATATCCTACCCGTTCAGCTAACGACCCTCCACTAATCAAGGAAGCGGTGGGTGAGAGTGGACACCCATTCAACCACCATTTTATAGGCATTTTCCTTATACCCCCCTTATAGATCGGCTTCGTGAATGAGGGCTACTAACAGTAAGACTGACTTGTCTTATACATATATATAAGTATTAAACTTTTAATATTATAATAATATAGGGTTGGTTTCTAATCTTTTAAAATTCTAGGGTTTGGAATTAAAGTTTCATAAATAAGACTTTCCAAATTCCATAACTTGAGGAAAAGTTATGAAATTCTTCAAGACCTTTTGAATTCCATAACTTATGGATCTAATGTTTCATGAATGAGACTTTTCACATTCGATAACTTGAGGACAAGTTATGAAACTCTTCAAATCCATTTAGATCAAATTTTAAACTAATACAATTATGAAAATATTTATCATTTACTAATTTTACCTAATTCAATTCATATAGCAAGATAATTTCAAATTCTACAAATAATTAGTTTATCATATCAACTAGCAATTATCTTAAAATTTTGATAATTATCTTTTATACTTTGCATTAAGATAATCACTACCTTATCATAAAAAACAATTTTTTAGTAGTCAAAACAATTTGTGGTAATGATTCTAATCCAAAACTTGATCAAAAAACTGAAAATTTACCCCACTGCTCAGTCACTACGTCATGGTAACTATAACCACGTCGTGGTCATCAGGAAGATTCCCCAAAAAACGATTTCCTTGCTTTGAACAATTACCAATGCATCAATATAACAAAAAACACTCTAGTCTCTGATACCACTGAAGGGTTTTAAGTACTATAACCCTAGATGTTTTGGACCTAATTTTTCTCTAATTATTCATGCAATATTCATTTTCCAAAGCATGAAGCCTAACTAGCATGCAACTTTGATATACGAATCATAAAGACTAGTTAGAGTTTTACCTCTTGTTGTAGCTTGTAGTACTTGGCCTTATAAGAGCTTAGCACCTCAAATGTGATGCCTCAATCAAATCACAAACACCAAGAACAATTAGAGGAATATGAGAGAGGTTTAAGAGACACCAAAATCGGCTAGCTCCTTCTTGGAATACTTGTATGTCGATTTTGGAGCTAAGGGAACACATTTATAGTGTAGAATCTCAAGGGTCACTTGTAAACCCTAATTCATACACTTAGGCTTTTAATCCAATAACACTTCATGGAATCTCATATGAATTTTGTCCATTACGAATTATTCATGGATCATTAGCCCAAATTATATGTATCACTGATTTACATAATCAGCCCCTGCTTATTTAATTAGACTCTTTTGATCACTAAATTAATTCTTGATCAATATCAATTAAATAATATGATTTCTCAATTAATATATTATTCTTATAATATATTAATAAATCATAAATAACTTCTTTCTCAAATATTCATCCTATCAAATTGTACTGGTGAAGGAAACCCAAAATGGACCATGCTACTATCGGGTCAAGTACATACCAATTATAGTTATGGGCTTAGACACCTAATCCAACACCTTGTTAGGGACAACATTGAGATTCTCGAGTTTGTCTATGTCACTCTCAGTAAGCACATATAAATCATTGTGACCTAAAACGAGCAACTACAAACAGGTGATAGTGCCCTATCCATTGTGACCTAAGCTTCAACTACAGAACCTTTTCATCTCGTAAATGAATGTAACGAACAAAGGCAAATCATTTCCCAAGCTTAGAAAGCTTCTTGGGCATATACACATCAGAAACAACACCAAACTTCTCACAAATCTGTCTCTATGAATTAGCATCCACTTTAATAAGAAAATTAGAAACAAAACAAAACAAAAAATAAGCTGATACCTTCTCTAATCTCCTTACCTCCAAGTTTTTTATTGTTTCCAATTTTCCATTCCTACCCTTCATTGGCACCCATTAAATGTGACCTTCAAACGCCATAAAGATATCTCAAAACCCTAGAAAACGAAATAGAAAAGCAAAAAACCACTAAATAATAATCGCAAGAGAATTCCAAACAACCCTAGCCCTGGCATTTGATCCCGTCAGAGAATAAGAGCAAGGGTGCGACTAAGGGTTAATCGCCAGAGGGTAAGGGTGCGACTAAGGGTTAATCGCTAGAGGTTAAGACGAAGCAGAAATGACAATTTGTTTTACGCTTTATACCCTATAATGTAGTATATTGTAACTATAATGTAGTATATTGTAACTCAAACCCATTAACTTATTTTTATACTGATCTACTTTAGCAGCTTTAGTATTGACAATATTGAGTAAGTTATAATCTAGTTTTGCCATGTTATTAATTATGAACCATGTAAACTTATTCAATTTACATATAATTCATGATAAATAAAACAACATATTTGGTAGATAAGGTGTCTATATAGAGATGTAATTGACATTTTCTTTGATATAAATTAAAAGATTTGGGACATACGATGACATATCTTTTAATACTAGGTGTAAAACTCATGTATTATATGTGTTCATTTAAAAAAATTAAATATGAAATTCTAAACATTTAAGAAGTTTGAATTTATAAGAAAAATTAGAAAAATATTGAATTATTAAAATTAAAGTGTTTTTATTTCTTTTTTAAATTTAAACAAAATAATTTAGATAAATAAACAAAGGAAATTAATAAAGTTTTAATTTAGAAATTAGAAATTTAGAAGGAAAGTCATTTAATGAAATTGGTATTCATTTATTATTACATTTATTATATTTAAATATTATGTGAAATTTGATAAAATGAAAAAAACCATAAAATGTCATGTGGAACAAATTTAATTGAAAATAACCACAAAATGACATGTGGCCAAATCAATGAAATTGTGACATGTGTCAAAAAGATTTTTATTTATTAGAGTAGATAGTTGGACACCCAATAGCTAGAGTCCCTATTAAATACGATATATTTGTTTTAATTTGAAGTACTGCACACTTGCATATTATTCAATAAAGTAAGGGATGTACACAGTGTTGTGTAAAATTTATGCATATAACAATGTACTAGGTTATAACCCATGCAATACACAGTTGGTAAATTAAAATAACATAGATAATAATTGTAACAAAAGTATTTTAAAAAAATTTATAAAAATGTGTTTATTAAAATGTTTTAAAAAAAACAAAATAAGTGTAATAGAAAATTATTTATAATTGATTATTTTTTTTATCAATGATCAAATAATTGATTACCAAACATTTTAAATTTTAAAATCTCTATTAATAATGCTAATTTTAAAGGATTTAGAAGAATTTAAATTTAAATGTAAAATCATAAAAAAGACATGTGTCATTTTTAGAGAGTAAAAAGGAAAATTATAAATTATAAAAAAAGTAAGAAGTTGCATACAAATTATTTTTTATTAGTATAGGAAGATTGTTGCTTTGTCAAGACAACTATGTAAAACAAATCAATATGTTTTTACAACACTAAATGCATTAAAACAAATATATAAATAATAAAAAACGTTACTAGTAACAAACGACGGAAACTAAGAAATTCATGGTAATCGATAGAACCATTTTTCTCCCAATTTGTTTTTAAAAAAGCAAAAAGAAACGGTTTCTTACAAATCCCTACACTATATGCAAGTCCCTACACTATATGCAAGTCTCACTTATATATGTCATACTAGGTTTGAGACCCATGTATTAATTAAAAAAAATTAAATATCAAAGTATAAACATTAAGTATTTTAAAAAATATTTTAAAATAACAAAGGAAAAAACATATTTATTACATTTAAGATCACATTTATTACATTTAATACTTTACTTATATACCTATATGTATTATGTGACTTTTTAATTTTTAAAATTAAAAAAACCTAGAAATTGACATGTGGATATTATTTATTTTAAAAATACCATAAAATGACAAGCGTCAAAACTTATGAAAGATTGACACGTGGCAAAATGATTTTCATTTATAAAAGTAGATTTGACAGAAGCATCAAATATGTTGGAGTTCTAACCTTTTTGGAAATCAGTAGAATTGGAAAAGTGGGTCCTATTTTGTAAAACATGTACTACTATAGCAATCAGCAGATCGTATGTTTGTAGAAAAAACTTTTCATTTTGATGAACCGGAAACATCTATTTTCCATGACTATTTTTACTCATTTTTTTTTATATCTTTGTTTCGTGTGTTTCGCCATATGAAGTCGTAAAAAAATCTAAAATGTTGTGCAAAAAAATTGTAAAAAATATTAATGTTTAAAAAACATAAAAAATTAAAGTTTTAAAAAAGTAGGCAAATTTTGTAAAACATGTTTGGGCGACTTCGTGAAAAAGGTTATAAAAAATGATGTATACGAACTTGTACCAAAAAAGTCTAAAAAAAGTAAGTTAAAAAATTTATAAAAAAAAATTGGTGAAATTTTATAATCTACAAAAGAATTGAATAATTTGTAAATAAATAAATAAATAAATAATAAAAAAAAAAAAAAAAAAAAAAAAACTAACATTGGGCTAAAAGTATAAAAGAAGTTAACCGAATTCTAAAAATAATGGTAATATGATGTTAAGATAAAATTGTAAAAATTTAAAACATTAAGCTAAAATTACAAAAAAAGAAGTTGGTGGTCAATAATCGGGTTTAAAACTTAGGAGTAGGGGTGCAAACGAACCAAGCTACTCGTGAGCAACTCGGGATCGGATCGCTAAAAGCTCGACTCGAAACCGATTTTAGACGAGCCCGAGCCGAGCTCGAGCTTAATATTAAGCTCGTTTATTAAACGAGCTCGAGTTCGAGCCTATGTCACTAAGCTCGATTAGGCTCGAGCCGAGCTCAGTACAAGAAGCTCGAGCTCAGTACAAGAAACTCGAGCTCGAGCCTCTTAGAACTTAAACAAGCCCAAGCCGAGCCTAGCCAGACTGAGGCTCGGCTTGGCTCGTTTGCACCCCTACTTAGGAGCATAATGTTAGTTTGTTAGACTATTCTTATTCACAATCAAAACTAAATCAACTATCAAATAAAAAAATAATTTGTTTCTCTTCTACATGTGCAATTTAACTAAACTCAACTTTTCATACATATTAGAAACTCAACACAAACCAAACTTTTATATTATTCATAATTAGTTTTTATTATATTATACAAACTAAATATTATGTTTTTTTTTTTTGAATTTATAACCCAATTTTTTTTTATTACTATTTTTAAGATTATATAAACAATATAAAAGAAATTTAAAAATCTTAAAGTATATCACTATTGGTCTTCAATTGTAGACATAATTATTTTATATATTTTAGTTTATTTTGTTTACTTTTTAATAAAAATTAAATTAAATTAATTAAAAAAATTGTTTATGGTGCAAAAGAGTTATGACCAATAAATAAAACAAAATAAAAAAAAGGCCAAATGAAGTTTGGTGAAGCAAACATAGTGGGTTTTAAATAAAACTTATTATTATTATTATTATTATTTTTTAATTCAAATGTGAAAACCAACCAAACATTTAGTTGCCAATGGGATATGTTTATACTGTTGAGTTGCTACTGATTTCATATTAATTGTTTAAAATACTTTATAAATTATAAGGTAATATAATTACAAAGATAGTTAACAAGTGAATATAATTAGTTTTCTCTGCTTTCTCAATGGGATTCTGCCGTTCTAGGTTTCAACTTTTTTGAAAAGTGCAAATGATGCAGTCTTTTTCTTATTTCCAAAATATATACTACATTTTGTGAGTACATTTTTTTAATAAAAAAAAAAAGACAACAGTACTAGATTGTTTTGTCAAATCATACAGGTTGTATGGGATATCAATATTAATTTATGGAGAATTTTGGACGCAAATTGGTTATTGCAATTATATGTCAACCATCATATTAATTAATTAAGTGCACATATACATTCCTATATATACATGCGATTTTGATTTTATC
This sequence comes from Lactuca virosa, assembly GCF_052849685.1. Lineage (NCBI taxonomy): Eukaryota > Viridiplantae > Streptophyta > Magnoliopsida > Asterales > Asteraceae > Lactuca > Lactuca virosa. The sequence goes on along the minus strand of NC_136427.1, from coordinate 100,788,969 downwards.
TTTTCAAGTCATTACTTTAGTAAAACATTAGAAAAAGTTATATGATGGCTCCTAAGATTTTATTTGTAGTTGTTGGCTTTTTAATTTTCACAATTGATATTGTTTATGGTAGAAGTCTTATTGGAGAGAATACATCCCTTGGATATGGTGAAGACATGACTAGTTGTGTCACCAAAACAGGCGTAACATGTGGAGGTCATGATACAATTCATGGAAATGCAGAGATGGAATATGATACCAAGTCTACAAATGGAGGAGAGGTTGAGCTTAATGATGAATTAATGCTCGAACGAAGAATGCTACAACAAACCCAAGGGAATACCCTTGGAAGTTATAATAATGGGTTACCTAATGCTCAAAGTTATATCAATCCACCGCTTAACATGGGACCTTATAACAGCCAAGGGAATAACAACCCCTCAAGTTATAACATGCCCACTTTTAGCAATCCATCGTCTACCATGAGCGGTTATACTAGTAACGGCTATAGCAATCCATCAACTTATAACATGCCAACTTATAGCAATCCATTGTCTACCATAAGCGGTTATACCAGTCAAGTCAATAGCAATCCATCAACTACCATGGGAGGCAATACAAATACAGCCTATGGCTATCAAATACCTAACATGGATGATAATGAAGATGGAGGGGGAGGAGGAGGAGGAGGAGGCGGAGGCGGTGACGGAGGCGGAGGTGGAGGCGGAGGTGGAGGCGATGGAGGAGGAGGTGGAGGGGGTGGTGGTGGAAAATGACGACCTTGAAACCAAATGCAACATCAACAATAAAAAAGGAGCACATATCTTTTTAACCATATATGCTTTGATGTATAAATGCATGGTTCGATTTTAAATATCGAATATGTATGCATTATATTTATCATTATGTGTTATATATATGTGAATAAAGGCATCGATGTGGCATTGATGTTGCAATATCCTTATCTACTCTCTCTCTCTCTCTCAAACAAAGTTGTAACGTCCTATTGCCCGTTTTACATTTTAAAATCATTAATTTTCGGAGAAATTGATTTATAATGTTAAGGGTTATTATTTTCGGGTTGAAAGTAATAATATGATTTAAAGGAATCGTATAGGATTATTTATGAGGGGTTAGAAAAAGATATTATTAAAAAAATGTAATGTTTGTTAATGAAATAAGAAGTATGACCTAAGTGTAAATGTTTTGAACCATGGGGATCAAAGGAAGCCAAGGAACACATTAACTAATATAAGACATAAAAACCCTAGCCATTCCCTAAGAAAGGTTTCGATGAAAAGAAGAGCAAAGGGAAACGACTCCAAGTTGGAGAATTTTTGGAATTTCCATTTTTGAAGATCTTACAACAGTGTTGGACGATCACCAGAGATTGAACCGTCGGATCGTCAAGGAATTTAGAGTGCGGCTTCCCAAGACATATATTGAAGTTTTGACCGTTGTAATTTCATTTTCATGGCCGGGAGGTGTAGTTACAAATCATCGATCATAGCAGAAGATCTAAGGTTGTTGTCGAAATCATTTTAGGTGCAAGGCTTGTATGGAGCCTTCAATCGCAACAATCTTTATATGATTTATTCCTCATTGAATGTATTTTAGATGCATATATATGGTGTTTTCATTTGGGGCTGAACCAAAGTCATAAGGTTAGGTGTTTGGATCGAAAACCCTAACCCTAGAGTTGAAATGTTGTTGAGAAGACCCTAGTCTGTCCCTTTTTTGTAAAAATTCTAAAAAACCCATCGGGAGTCAGATTTAAGATCCATAAACTCTAAATATTCAGATTTTGAGTCTAGTATGTCCGAGATTTTTTCCCCTCCCATTTTGGGGAATATGAATACTATTACACCATATTTGGTGTAATTCCATTCATATCCCCTAAAATAGGGATGTACTTTGAGTTGTCAGTTTTAGTCATTCTTTTTATATATTTATACATTTCTAATTTAATTTTATCTGCTAATTATAATTTAAATGTAATATTTAATATTTATAATATTTTGATATATATTAAATTATATTAATTAATTATAAATAACTTTGTTATTTGTGTATCAAATTCCTATGCATAAATATGTTAAATGCGTGTATAATATTTATTTAAAAGTGGGTATGTGAAATATTTATATAAATGTATGTATAATATTTATATAAATGTATGTATAATATTTATTTAAAAGTGTGTATGTGTAATATTAATATAATGTATGTATAATATTATTGTAATAAAAAATATAGATTATATATCTGTTAAAAGAAAATTAGTAGAATAGATGTGTTTAACTATCTATGTAAGTTGGAAGAATGTAATATACTAAGAATATACTTTTTGGTGTAAAAAATGGAGTAGGGTTGGAAATGAAACACTATTTATCCTATTTTTTACTCCATTTTTAGGGAAATAATAAAAGTGGGTTAGAGATGGTCTGTCACACCCCCGGGCGGTGACGGAAACGCCGAGGGTGGAACTTGCGATTCGTAAATTACCCCAATCACAGAACAAAATATATTTTACTTATAACATCCGTTACATTGACTAATATTTCATCATTTTCTTTAAAGATTTTTCTTTCTTTTAGGATATAATATCTGATACGTGTGAAATATACTAGTTTTAATCCTAACTAACTTACACAAAAACCAACACACGATAGACAGTGTACCTAATCAAATAGTAGTTTAGTGCAGGTAAGTAAGGTATCGAACACAGGGAATGGTAAAAACAATTAAAAATACTACTAATGTTAACTAATTTTAACAATGATTAAAGAGGGACGTTTTCTTCTAGTTTTACAAGACTAGAAACTTAGGCAATCACTTAAACACTTAGCAAAGAGAAAATTAACGAATAATTAAAGCACAAAAGACGAATTGATTCAAGAATATTAAAGAGACTTCCGTTTAGATGGGATTCACTTACTCATTTAGTTGATTTCGTGGAAAGTGCAATGGATTAATGTATCTTAAATTACCGATTTCTAATGTGATTAGGTTCATGTTCACTATTACTAATCATTTAGCAAACCAATCAATTCAAACAGTGATCCGTTGATTAAACTAACAAGTTTACTAGTATTAAGTTCGAATCATGCAAGACTTATAATGGTGGTTAATTAAATTGGTTGGTTCAATTAACTCATATATGGTTGGTCATCATATGTAGATCACACATTAACTTACTTATTTTCTTATTAATCCTAGGTTATGTTTACAAAACTAGTCTTGCAATCTTGATGTTCATAAATTTATAAGAGGTAAGCAATCAAGAAGACGTTCATACAATCTCAATTTACTTAGTAATTAACAGAAAATAATTATCATTAACACATAAGGTTGTTCTAACAAGCTTAACATGACAAATAATCAATTCCACATAATCCAAAACCACAAAATCAACACATAGTCATAAGATCCTCTACTCTAAACCAAAGTAGGGTGTTTAGCCCATGACTTCAGCAGAAACAATCATAAAAACAAAATTCAACATTACAAACACGATGTGAATAAGAGAATTAAGTAAAGTAATGATGAATTTCCTTTGATCTATGCAAGAACAAGCTTCTAGTCGAATTCTGTAATCCACAGCTCCTTAGGGATATCTCTGGCCTTCAAAAGTAGATAAAAACCTCCAGTATAAGTTAGGGTTTTGAAAAAGAAACGATCCATATATAGTTTCTGAAAAACGGTGCACCACGACGTGTTATTGGAGCCAACACACCTTGTTCTTCATTAAAAACACGTGTACGGCAAGACAATATTCCATCGTGAATTTCCAATGCAACACGTCGTGTTTGAGGATAACACGCCGTGCTCTTCTTAAATTTCTTCTTCTTATTGAAAATCAAAATCTGAGCTTCCATTTGCCAATTCCGCTTCCTTTCCTTCCGAGCATATCTTTATTGCTGTAGAAAAATATTCAACTAATTAAGTACCTTTTGTTCGATATTTGAAACAAATGCAACATGAAATATTAAGATAATGCATGAATTATATGATTGAATATGCCAATATCAAAATACCCCACACTTGACTTTTGTTTTCCCCCAAGCAAAACTGAATTTTAACATACCAATACCACATAAGATAATCCAAATTGAACCCAACCATTATGTCAAGATCACAACGCATGTATTTTTGTCTAATTTTTCCTAAGAACCTCCCTAATCCTAAATACTTACCATCTTCATAAACACTCACCCACTTCTTTTGAACAACGCTCATTTTATGCATACCTCCGAATCCATCCGCAAAAAACTTTCTTAACCTCAAGGTATATTTGGTTAAACCCCAAGCATACATATGGAAAAATAACCTAGAAAATAAAATTACAAATAAATAAAATAAAATAAAAAATGTTTCCTTGAATCTTTGAAATATTGTAGTTCTTCTTCATGTCTTCATAACTTGTATGTTCTTTCACACATTGCAACACTCCTTTTTTTTTATACGCACTTTTTTCACTCAAAACTAAAAATCCTAGAAAAACATATGCTTACGCAAGGGGATTTAACTTCAACCTTTATTGATTAAAGGCATTAGTCTCATGTGCAATGACTACTTAAGCTTTCCTGGATACATTTCAAGTACACGATGCTAAACATGTTGCGTCCCTTAAACTAAGCAAGGTCATGTTTTTGATCCATGATGTCACTAAGATAAGGAGGCCAAAGATACACTATAACGTATGTTGGCTCAACTAAACATTTAGGCTCGCATCGAATCATCAAACACAATACTAGCATGGAATCCTAATAATGAAAATTGCCTTTACCATAATCTTATGAATTAACCTAGCAATTTTGATGCAATTTTTCAAAAATTATACTTGGATTCTAATAATGTAACCAACCCCCTACCCAACACTTAATTCATACAATGTCCCCATTGCATGTTATGCAAAATAAAGAACAAGTAAATAGGGAAAAAAGGAATATACTCCCCTGGGATAGAAGTGGCGAGGTTGATTTTTTTCTTTTCGCTCCTTCTTCAGCTGACTTTGGCATCGGAACAGCTCATACATGCCTTGGTTGTCATACGTATCGTGTGGTTGACATCTAGTAACATAACTGGAAAACACACTTTGGAACGCCCTTTGAATGGATTCAAGAAATCTGGAAAATGCCCGCCTCGATTAGGTGCAAATAAAGAACTTGAAAAAGGTTGACTGAGGTGTAAACACGCCGTGTTTACATGGGAAGCACTCCATGTTGAGATATGATTCAGACGAAAATTGTGTATTTTGACTGGAATACGCCGTGTTTAGGTTTGACCACGACATGTTTGACGTTGATTTTGTAATTTCGTTTCTTCTGCTTCAATGACGGTTCTTTGGGTCAAAAAGGGTACTAATGTAGTACACCTTTCTATATCTTCTATAAAAATAGTCCCCCTCGGAAAATATGAACACAGAATCATCTCAAAATCTTCTATTTTCTCGTCACAGATTCTACCCCTCACTTGGTTTCTTTCACGACTTTAAATATTCTCTCATTTCTCAACCCTAATTCTGCAGAAATCAAAAACAACAACTACGTAATAAAAAGGAAAACAAAAACTAAATTAAGTTTCCTACATTAATCCTACATAACTAAAAGATTAAACAAGTTCAAACACACAAAAATAAAAATAGTCTTCAACAACTTCAAACAAAACATAAAAACTAAGATTGAATAGGATAATCAATCTTCATCTTCTCCTCCTGCTCTGCTTCCACCAGCTCCACCCTTCATTTCACCCCATAATTCATCCCAACCTGGAATATGTGGCTATGAGGTACAATATCCATCTGGTTGTGAAATTTGCAGGTGTTAGAATAGGAGATCTGTATGCATGTTTTGATAATTGAGTCCTCGACCAATATTATCTTGGTACCTACGAATTGCCTGATTATATAAATCCGTGGGCATCTCATCTTCCATGGTGATTATTGGGGGTTCCTTAGGAGCGTTATCGGGACGTGGTCTCACCCTTCATCCGAATCCCGGTTGCTCTACCTCATCGTCCTCGGGAATTAAATAATTAGTCCCTCCATTATCTTGCATAATCCTAGCCCGCTTGTAGAGAAGGATGTTGAAGCGGCGTGTAGGCATCAAAGTCAAGAAGTTTTCTGCCCCTCTTTCAAACAACCCATAGGATCTAGCCAACTTTATCACCAACATACCACCACATATTGGCGCCCCTTTTCTATCCTTAGTCACCCTTTCTGCTAAGTACTTTTCTAGACAATAAGGTATATTGCAGAAAACCCCAGGTGTAAGAATGCTCCATAAGAAAAAGATGTCAAGGTTTGGAACCTTGTCTGCGTCCTTCCTCATGTTGATAGTACTCAAGATAAAACGGTGAATGAGGCAGTGAATGGGTGACCGGATGTCACCTTCTTGAGCGACCGATTTAATGTGATCACCATTGGCAATAATAGTCTACTAATTCGCCCCATTCATGCCTTCTAGAAGGTCCGTGTGACAAGTGTCTAAAAAGATCCCAAAACCCTCGGTCATGGCCTCCGATCGATTGTATAGATCCAACCTCCAAGCCAACTCTGCTACACTACACTCCTGTCTCTCCCCACCCAAACAAAACATGCGGTTTTCCATGTCAAAAGCATCTGTTAGTCCTCTAAACCTTATGGTAGCAAAAAATTCCAAGCATAGTTCTTTGTATACCGGTTCTTGAATCTGAAAAAACCTCTTCCATCCTGTGCACGTAATTCTCACCCCATCACCCATAAAATCTTTGTTAAATACGGGTTCATTGCGTCGACTAGCCCAACTTGTTGAAGACATTCCCAATCCACTGCATTTGCAATGTAAAACTCTATAGTCTTGAGTTTCTCTAGTTTGTTCCGCCATTCCGCTAATACCCCCGAAGAGACTACCTCCGGAAAATTATACCAAGGGAAATCCGCTTGTTCTTGTGGGGATCGTTGACTTCTCTGACCTCTCCTCATTTTTCTTCACAATTGAACAATAAATGAGAAAACCAAAAACCAAAAGATATTAAAATAAATTTTAAGAAAAAATTGGGCTCACTGAACGTTAAACACGTCATGTTTGATGAACAACACGTCATGTTTGATGAACAATTCGGCTATCAAGTTTTGATTTGTAACCAAATCGACCAATTTAACATCAAATGAGTCTAGGTTTTTGCTCAGAACACAGGAATCTACATTTAAACACAAGAAGATCAGGCCAAAATGCCCAAATTTATTTAAAATCAAAACCCTAGAAAAATATAGAAAAATTCCTAAAATCCATTTTAACATGCAAATTGGACACAAAACCCAGGAACATCTTTACTTTAAACAGAATTGGGGATGAAAAATCTTACATTTTTTGTAGAAATTGAAGTAAAACCGATGGAACTGGAGATTGAGAGTGTTGAAGGAAAACTCGGCATGTTTGGGGGCTGTGCGTGTAAAGTGAAAACGATTTTTGCTCTTTTAGGGCTAGAAAACTTTTTACTGAGTTTAAAATTGGTCTTATTTTGGTAACTGATAAAGTAACATGTCGTGTTTTTTCAGAAACACACCTTTTTAGATTTTGAAAACTTGAAAAATCACGAAATTTTTGTCACAACTAGGAAATTCTATATCCTTGTAACTATAACAATGATAGCCATTGTAACCAAAATTTTGAAAGCATGCTTGATGTTTACTCAATGACAACATAACTCCATCAAAAACTCTATACAAACACTTCAATTGGTCAACGAAAGATTGGAAACACTAAGAATCCCAGCATAAGTCCGTTTTGGACTAGGATTTCCTTACTGGGCCTAATGGACCAATAAGTTTCCAATTTGACTATTTTGGGCTTAGAACCCTTAAATGGGCCCTAATTGGACCCACTTTCATGAAACCTAACATTTTGATCCATAATGGATCCAAAATGAATTGAATTATCCTTAATGGGCCTTGTTGGGCCATAACAAAACAAATTAACCCTAATGGATCATAAAACCCATTCTTTTATACTAATTGGGCAGTGAACTATCCAAAGGAGCACAATGGGTCGAAAACCTTCTCTATGAACCTCATAGTTTCGAACCAAGGCCAGAAGTAGGCCAAATTAATCCATATCTTCTTTCATTAGGCCCATTTCGGCCCAAGATAAAAAAAAAGAGAGAAATGAGATTAATGGGAGATTAAAGGGAGGGGGTGACACCTCAAAATTGTATGTAGGATAACAATGCACCATTCTCACATCCCCATGCATCTATCACCTCACTCTCTCTCTTCTTCCCTCTTCTTTTCTACCCTCGGCCGAACATACACACCCTCACCACCTTCAACTTTCATTTCAAACTCTCTCAAACCTTTCAAGAACATCTTCTTACCTCCCTTAAAATCTCGAAAATTAGTGTGGCTCCAAGAAGATCTTTCACTTATATCACCATCATTGGTAAGTTATTGTTATACATAAGTCTTGGTTTCCATTCTTAAGCTAAGAACAACTCCGTATATGACTTCATTTGGTGATCATACTTCCTAGAAAACCTCTAAGTTCGAAAGTTCTCTTCAAGGAAGTGTCTAAGGCCGAAAACACACCATCTTCTTCCATTCTTCTTCAAAACCGAAACCGCAAACCCAAGGTGAATTCATACCCCCCATTGTTTTCGGTTTTTACTTGTTTTTAGGGGGAGAATACAAGTGTAATGTGTTGATCTATGTGTGTTTGCATGTTATATGTGATTTCTTTGGTTTGTGTTGTGAAAATGTGATATTATTTGTTATATCTCGAGATCTATGGCTAAAGTGTGAAGGATACATAAACAAAAACATAATAAACAACATACTTCAATGATCTAAGAGTCTTTATGTTCAAGAAGTGAAAAACAACGCCAAAGATTTTCATAAGTGTCATTTTTGCAAAATAACAATGATTTGGTTAAAAGATGACATTTTCGGTTTTTACAAGGATAATATGGTATATATATATATATATATATATATATATATATATATATATATATATATATATATATATAAAATATGATTTCTATGGAAATAATGTTTCTCAAGGGACCAAAAACATAAATTTTTGCTTATTGGGCTTATATTTGGGCCCCAACGGTTTTTGGGCCCAAATTTGCGAAAAGGATGAAACTTGGGGCTGAAATTGTAAATTTATCAAATTTTAAATACAAAAACGTGAATAAATTAAATTCAGGGGTTGAAAATGACCCTTTTTGCTAAATTGGACTAATAATGCAAAGCTTTTAGATTTTCGGCCAAAATTGTAAAACTTACGGCAAATGGGCCAAAAATGTAATTTTTTAGCAAATAAGGGCTGAAAATGTCAAAAGTTGTTTTTTGGGCTGAAATTATAATTTAAGATTTTATTTGGGCCGAAAATGCCAAGTTAAATAATCTAATGGACTAAAATGTCATTTTTCATCAAAAAGGACTAAAAGTGTCATTTTGCACCATTAAGGGCTGAAAATGTAAATTTTGTATGAAAAAGGGACTAAAATGGTCAAATAAACATTTTGGGCCAAATATGTAAATTTCTAAACAATTGGATCAAATATATAAATTTTTACAACATGAAGGTTTAAAAATTGTATTTTTATAAAAACTAAGAATATCGTTATAAACCAACATTGAGTATTTTAACATCGAAAGTAAACACTAAGTGTAAACCAAATTCCATACTACAACTTATAACGACAAACAGATGAACGATTCAATGGTTGGGACCAATATTTCCTATTCGTGCTTATTGGGCCTTCGTGACCCAATTATACGATTATTGGGCCCAATATAATCAAAACATGTTTATTGGGCCTTGGTGACCCAATTACATGCCTAATGGGCCTTCATCAGCTTAAACATGCTATTGGGCCTTAGTGACCTATTTGCATTGCTAATATGGCCCTAAACTTTTATCATATGCTCAATGGGCTATAACGTGTCCGTAGCATACTCGACAGCCTATAATAACATACATGACTAGTGGGCCACCGTTGTCCTCTTTCGTGTCTGTTAGGCTTACTTCATATTCACGTAAACATCAATCGGGTTGTAAAACAAAGTTATTCAATTTCATTGGGATTTAGTGAGAAATAACGGGTGGCACCAATAAGTGTCGGCTGTAGCATGTAGTTATAATCAAAGTCTCCTGGAGGGAGAGCGAGAGTTTCTGTATAGATCTATACGGGGGTGACTCCCCCACACCTGAGCTATTCGCTATAGTTAGTGATGCAGCGCAAAAAAACAACACAAAGATAACCAAGAATGAACCTGCTGATTCTAAAAGAATAGTCAGGACAATCTCTTCAAAACCACGTTGATTCTACGAATACCGTGGGATTGGCTTCAAAATCTGGGTTAACACGCAGAATTTGGGAGAAAATCGAAAGTTCATAAAATTGATGATCGACCATCCAAATTACATCAAAAACAGTTAAATAAGAAGCAGAAATTAAAATGAAACCCTAAAAGTCCATGGGCCAAATACAAACCCAAAAACAAAACCCAAAAATTAAGGAAAAATAACAAAATTGTTCATAACTCCATTTAGAAAGCGATTTCTGGACTCAAAAATGGGTAAGTCCCCTTCGGGAACTTATCTAGACGTGCTCCTTGCTCCAAGCTTCGATTTGACTGGTCGTAGGCCCGAAACGGAGATTCGTAGCCAAAGTTATGGCCATTTCCGTGAAGCCCCTTTAGTCACACGATCGTGGGCCTCTAGGAACACAAGGGGCCGATCCTCCACACTAGGGCCCGCATCATCCCCTCCTGGGTAGACAAAATTCGACCTCGAATGTGCACCATGGTCATCATCAGAAGAATCCCCATCATAAGGAAGCAAATGCTTTACATTGAAAACATCGGAACAACGAATGTGGCTTGGCAACTGTAGACGGTAAGCATTGGAATTAATCTTCTCCACAATCTCCACCGGTCCAATCTTCTTAGCTGACAGCTTGTTGTACTCACCAACCGAAAAATGATCTTTAGTCAAAACAGCCCAAACAAAGTCACCTACTTCAAAATCAACTTGTCTGCGTTTTTTATCTGCATCTTGCTTGTACTTGGAGTTAGCTCCGACCAAGTTGTCATGAACAGCCTTATGAACATCATGCAGTCCTCCAACAAAATCCTGCACTTTCTTTGGAACAACCCTAGAAACAGGCAGTGACATCAAATGAAGTGGTCCCTGTGGCTGAACAGAATAGACCACCTGGAATGGACTATATCCAGTACTTCGGTTGATAGCATGATTATGAGCAAACTCAGCTTGACAAAGCTTCTGATCCCAGGTCTTCACATGATCACCCACTAAACACCGCAAAATATTACCAAGGGATCGATTGACAACCTCTGTTTGGCCATCCGTTTGAGGATGATATGCACTACTAAAATTGAGCTGAGTGTTCACCATTTTCCATAGGTTGCGCCAAAAATGACTCAAAAACCTAGTGTCTCGATTTGAAACAATAGAAGACGGCAATCCATGCAAACGGTAGACGTCTCGAAAGAATAACTGGGCCACATTAACTGCATCCGTCGTCTTTTTGCAAGGAATAAAGTGCACCATCTTAGAAAAACGATCAACAACCACAAATATTGAATCATTTCCCCGTTGAGTACGTGGTAAACCCAACACAAAATCCATGCTGATGTCTACCCAAGGTTGTGATGGAACAGGCAAAGGCATATAGAGTCCTGCATTGGTAGATGTGCCCTTTGACACCTGACAGATTCGACACCGTTTAACATATCTATCCACCTCCTTGCGCATTGTAGGCCAAAAATAAGATGATTGTACCAACTGTAAAGTGCGATCTCGGCCGACATGCCCTTCACCATGCAGCTCCCTAATGATTTGAAGGCGGAGACTAGAATCAGGGATGCACAATTGATTGCCTTTGAAAAGAAAACCTTCATGCAGTAGAAAATCAGACATCTGTCCAGATTGTATACCCTGCAGAACAACAGAAAAATAAGGATCAACCGTTAGCTGCTCCATGAGGACATCCATCCTCGGCACACCGACCCTCATGGAAACTAGCAAATTACTCCTCCGACTCAATGCATCAGCCACCCGATTTGACATCCCAGACTTGTGTTTCACCACGAAAGTGAATTTTTCCAAGAACGACATCCACCTCCCATGTTTGTGTGACACCTTATCTTGACTGCGAATATGTGTTAATGAATCATGATCTGTGAACAAAACAAATTCCTTATGAAATAAATAATGGCGCCAATGCTTTACAGCTTGGACCACTGCATAGAACTCAACATCATAAGTGCTATAATGCAGCTTTGGCCCCGTCAACTTCTCACTAAAATAGGCAACCGGTCGTCCTCCTTGACTTAGAACTGCTCCAATCCCAACCTTGGAAGCATCCGTGTGTAATTCAAACACTTGAGAAAAGTCTGGCAACACAAGGATCGGTGATGTAGTAAGCTTCTCTTTTACTAATTGGAAAGTTGATTCTGCTGCTTCGGTCCAAGTAAAGGCCTTCCCTTTCATACAATCAGTCACAGGTGCCATAATAGAACTAAAGTTTGGAATAAACCTCCTATAGAATGAAGCAAGGCCATGAAAGCTTCGAACTTCAATGATGGTAGTTGGACTTGGCCATTGTCTGACAGCTGATACTTTAGACTCGTCCACCTGTATTCCTTCCCCAGAAACAACGTACCCCAAGAACAAGACTTTAGGAACCATAAACACACATTTCTTCATAGTTGCATACAAACTATCCCGTCGAAGTACGGTCAAAACCTGCCTCACATGGTTGACATGCTCACCAAAAGTAGCACTGTAAATAAGTATGTCATCAAAATAAACGACTACAAATTTACCAATAAAGGGCCTGAACAACTGGTTCATCACACGCATAAATGTACTAGGAGCGTTTGATAAACCGAAAGGCATCACCAACCACTTATACAATCCTTCACGAGTCTTGAAGGCAGTCTTCCACTCATCCCCAGGCCTAAGTCGTATCTGGTAGTACCCGCTCTTCAAGTCCAGTTTCGTAAAGATAGAGGCACCGCTAATCTGGTCAAGTAGGTCATCAAGTCGAGGAATTGGAAATCTGTACCTCACCGTGATCTTTTTGATGGTGCGACTATCAACACACATACGCCAAGTACCATCCTTTTTAGGAGTCAACAAAGCAGGAACAACACACAGGCTCATGCTCTCCCGAACATGACCTTTTGAAATCAAGTCCTCCACCTGTCGTCGCAACTCCTGATGCTCTCCGGGACTCATTCTGTAATGTGGCCTATTAGGCAACTGAGCTCCTGGTTGTAAATCAATATGATGCTGGATGTCACGTAAAGGTGGCAAACCATCAGGTAATTCATTAGGGAAAACATCAGCGAATTCCTTGAGCAGAGGAACCATAGCCTCAGGAATTTCAACCTCCTTAGCGACTTCCTTCCCGAGCAATACAAAAATTTCACCTTCCGCCTCCAACTCGTCTTCAAACTGATTAAGGGTCAGTAGAGTACCCGAAGGTCTCGGAACTGGCTCCTTTGGCTTACTGGGAACCAATGTTATCTTCACACCACCAAACAAGAAACTGTAACTATTAGTCCGACCGTTATGATCTATGTTACGATCATACTCCCAAGGTCTGCCCAACAACAAATGACAAGCATCCATAGCAACCACATCACACCACACATCATCTTTATACGTGGTACCAACAGAAAATTGAACAAGGGCTCGTTTAGATACAGTGACCTCGCCACCCTTCTTAAGCCACTGTAGCTTGTAAGGCTTAGGGCGATTTTCTGTTTTCAAAGCCAACTTTTGAACTGCTTCTTCAGATATAAGGTTATCACAACTTCCTGAATCAATAACAAAAGTACAAACCTTTCCCAAAATAGTACATGTCGACTGAAAGATGTTGTGTTTGAGCCAATCATCACCAATAACTTTTGGTGTAAAACAAGACCGCCTTACCACCAAATTTACCCCCACATCTCCAGTTACAACTTCCTCTTCGCATTGATGCTCTTCGTCATACACAGGGGGATCTTCGTAATTTTCACCGGCATCATCATTTTGCCAATCATCTTGCTCAGCAAACAAATGACGTTTTCCGACCTTCTTGCACTCTGATTGTCGGTGACCTGTCTCCCCACAACTAAAACACTTCAAGCTGCTACTAACAGTTGTCCTAGGATTTGGTCCAACACTGTTAGATGTCGGTCTTTGTTGATTAGGCACAACACGGGGTACCATACCACCCGTCCCAGAACTTCCTCCAATATTAGCAGTTGAAGACGAACCGCCCACCCGACGACTTTGTTTCTCAAAAGCCAACGCCCGTTGGTGCGCTTCAGAAATAGATACCGGGTCAAACATATTTACAGAGTCCATGATTTGGACCCGTAGACCCCCAATATATCGAGCAACGAGTTGTTCCTCTGTCTCCTGGATATCGTTTCGGGCAATCAATTGGTAGAACTCAGTTGTGTAATCGTCAACTGATTTGGCACCCTGCTTCAGATTTTGCAACCGTTGGTACATCAACCTTTGAAAGTTATGGGGTAGGAAGTTGGATCGTAAACACTTCTTCATCTTCCTCCAAGTCACGACCTTTGACTTTCCGAGCCTGTCTCGTGTCAGTTTCAGTTGTTGCCACCATGCAGATGCCCTACCACGTAGCCTGGTAGCAATCAATGACACTCTTTTATTTTCAGGGACTTCTTTGAACTCAAAAACTTCCTCAACAGTAGCCAACGAGTCGATGAACCCCTCCGGATTCAAACTGACCCCATCAAATTCTGGGATATCAATTCTCATTCCGGCCTCCCAACGCCTATTGTCACCTCTATGATCACGCCTTGGCCGCCTTTCTAGATCGTCTTCAGAATATGAACCGTCACTGCCGCCAAACGGGTTCCCAAATTCACCATCTTCCACTTGAGAATGTGTTTGAGACCTTTGCCCTCCTCGATTCATCAGTTCGACCATCCTATCAGTCAGTTGGTCAACCATTTGATCCATCCTCTCCTCCATTCGTGCCATAATACGTTCTTCTAGTTCTTCCCCATGAACATTAGCGGGCGTCCTGTTTCTCCTCGGAGGCATTTCGAACCAGCAATTCGGCTCTGATACCAACTGATGCAGCGCAAAAAAACAACACAAAGATAACCAAGAATGAACCTGCTGATTCTAAAAGAATAGCCAGGACAATCTCTTCAAAACCACGTTGATTCTACGAATACCGTGGGATTGGCTTCAAAATCTGGGTTAACACACAGAATTTGGGAGAAAATCGAAAGTTCATAAAATTGATGATCGACCATCCAAATTACATCAAAAACAGTTAAATAAGAAGCAGAATTTAAAATGAAACCCTAAAAGTCCATGGGCCAAATACAAACCCAAAAACAAAACCCAAAAATTAAGGAAAAATAACAAAATTGTTCATAACTCCATTTAGAAAGCGATTTCTGGACTAAAAAATGGGTAAGTCCCCTTCGGGCACTTATCTAGACGTGCTCCTTGCTCCAAGCTTCGATTTGACTGGTCGTAGGCCCGAAACGGAGATTCGTAGCCAAAGTTATGGCCATTTCCGTGAAGCCCCTTTAGTCACACGATCGTGGGCCTCTAGGAACACAAGGGCCCGATCCTCCACACTAGGGCCCGCATCAGTTAGACTCGGCCAGTCTAGGGTGACAAAATCTTGATCAAAACCGGCGTTAGGAAAAATGCCAAGACAGGTGAATTAGTCACTATTATGCATGGTTATAATGACTCACATAGAGAACCATTACCATCTAAGTACTCATGGGAAATCATATTCATACACCGTGACGATGCAAAGTGATTTATACAATAATACAAAACTATCATACTATTTAAATTGGAAAACATCGGGTTTTCCGGGGAACGACATTAATGACTTCTACATATAACAACTACAATACAAGGAACAATTATGAAAGGCATTCACTTTTACATGTTTTGAAATCACATACATATACACTTATGGGATCATCACATCTTTTTCGTAAACAGTTTTTGTTACAGAAAATATCAGATTTTCTGGGTTTTACAAACAATACAATCTATTTTTTTATATCAAACATGCTTATGAACTCACTAAAATTATATATGTTGACCGTTTTCAAAATAACTTGTATTCTCAGGTAACCATTAGAATGAAGAATCATCAAGCGTGTTTCTGAAATTTCTTTTGTGCAATGTCAATCGTTAAACAATTTATGCTCTGTGATCTTGTAATGTAAACAATGTACTTGGTGTGAACAAGGTCAGTTGTAATGTATTAATGCATGGTGATGTTTATGTTATGTTTCATGTATATTCATTGTGATGATATTTCAATTTTAGTCACACGAGCCCTCGGACGTTTCCGCCGTCTATTTCGGGGGTGTAATAGGTTGGTATCAGAGCAATGTTTATAGTGAACTAGCATATCTAACCATACATGATATGCAACTATAAACACAATGGGACTAAATAACTCTGAAGAAAACAAAAATCTCACACTTATGTGCGCATACTAGGATAACAATCTAACAACATCTAATAAAAGCTTCTGGAGGAGATCGAACACTATGATTAAACCTGGGCAGTTATGTAGTCATATTAGGGATAAATATAGTCTGATCAACTATATTTATTCAGAATATGACCAACATGTGTTCGGGAGTAATCATAGAGGGAAATGAATCCAAAAGCCTACCATACTCTCCAAAACTCTAGGGAACCCAAAACTTAAACAACTAAAAATATACTATAGGAAATATTCAAAACGTGATTTATTTACACACCCTCGTGCAGTCAGTATGGATGGTTTCCACCACCCTGGAGATCCCTACTTTCCCAATCATGTAAATAACATATGGCTAGAGGAACCCGACGAGGAACCTGAAGAGGACCCCGTGGAAGAGGTGGAACCGGAAGAAGAAATCGAAGAGGGACCTGCAGAACCTGTGGAAGATATTGAAGAAGAAGAGTCTGGTGACGACAGCAACGATGATTCAGACACTGAGTTTGTAGTCATCAACCCCTCATACCCAGTGAGGGTGCCAGCTCACCGAATGGGCCCTAACGGCCCTACCCCTCCCTGGGGTATCAACATTTGGAGATGGAGTAGACAACAGGGACAGCGACCCCCGTTTGGCATGGCTCGTGAGTTCTATGACTTGAGGGATGGAGGACCGGCTGACCGAGCACTTCCAGTCATGGTGAGACGATTGAGGGACACTGGCAAACTGGCTCAGAGCACCGCCGATCAGATGCAGACTAGGGTTGAGCGGGCAGAACAGGAAACACGAGAGGTTATCCGGGAGTTCCACATGAGGCAGGTAAGGTGGGAGAGTCAACTTCGAGACGCGGAGCGACAGGTGGCTCGCCTTCAGGGAGCATCCCCTTCCTCAACACCACCCCCTGGCGCACCCCACCATGACTAGGACCAGCAATAGCTATCGTTAGTATTAGGTTTCTATTAGGCGTTCTATGCTGTGTACTACCGACTCTATGTTTAAGAGATCACACTACTCACAGAGTCGTTATGCTGCCGGATTTTTTATTTACCTTATGCACTGTATGCCATATGGCAAATTTCATGTATCAAAACTATTAGTACTAATGAAAATGCTTTATGTTTTATCACGACATTGTTATCTGCTATGTGCTTTACTTCCTTGTTTTATGTCGACGTGTGAAAATAATTAAGTACATGCTATACCCATAGTCTATAGGATCACAAACTAGCAAAAACCATAGGCACTCAACATCTTTCCGTTCCATGACAGAAAGATGCCTCGGAGACCAACACGTGGAGACTATCAGCCCCCGACGCCGCCAGAAATCAACTCAGTTGCATTTCAAGCGGCTGTATCTGCTGCAGTCACAACAGCACTGGCGCAGTTTCACAATGGAAACAATGTTGGAGGGAACGGACAGGGGGCCGGAAGTTCAAACAACGGAATGAACCAGGGGCCTACTAAGACATGCTCCTACAAAGATTTCACCAACGCCAAACCGCGAACCTTTAATGGTACAGGGGGAGTAATAACCCTGAAAAGATGGATTGAAAAGGTGGAATCGGTGTTCGAGATATGCGGATGCCCTGAAGAATTCAAGGTGAAGATTGCAGCATGTACATTTGTTGATCAAGCTCTCACCTGGTGGAATGGACATGTGGAAGCTATGACTCTTCTGGTGGCTAATGCCATGCCATGGGCGGAATTGAAAGAAATGCTAATGGCTGAATATTGCCCGCGTGGGGAGGTTCAGAAAATGGAGCAAGAGTTATGGAACCTCACAGTCCGAAACTCCGACATCGATGCCTACATATCAAGGTTTAGTGAACTGTCTCTGTTGTGCCCTGGCATGATTACCTCGGAAGGAAAGAAGATCGAACGATTCATCTGGGGATTAACCTCCCCAATTCAAGGAAACGTGATAGCCGCAAATCCTGAAACCTGTGACAGCGCCAAGAGGTTGGCCAAGAAGTTGTACGACCACAACAACAAGAAGGGCGAAAAAGCAGGGGAAACTGAAAGCAAGAAGGAGAGTGATAACAAGAAGGGAAAGAATAACAAGCGGAAGGGACGAAAAGGCTCAGAGTCGTCAAAAAAACAACAAACAGTGACAGTTCATGCTGCAACCACCCAAGTCCCCTCCACACCACATGCTCCAGCCTCATCCACCCCAATTGCCCCTAAGCAGTATTCCGGAAATCTCCCAAAGTGCAACAAATGCAATCTCCATCACAATGGTGAATGCAGGGAGATGCATTGTACCAGTTGCAACCGAAAGGGTCATACGGCAAGATAATGTAGGACATATCCTCCCCAGAACCAGCAACAGGGAAACAACAACAACAACAACCGCAACAACAACAACAACAACAACAACAACAACAACAACAACAACAACAACAACAACAACAACAACACCAACAACAACAACACCAACAACAACAACGACAACAACGCTGGGGCTAGCCACATATGTTATGGATGTGGACGGACTGGGCATTTCCGGCGAAACTGCCCCAATGTCAACAATCAAGGAAATAGAGGATCAGGAAGGGGTTTGACTCTGGGACAAGGCGAAGCAGTCCAAGACCCTACCGTTGTCACCGGTACGTTCCCACTTAACAACTCTTTCCCCTCGCATTTTACTCGATAGTGGAGCTGAGCGAAGCTTCATTAGTAACAAATTCGAACACATACTAAAACAACAATCCCAGAAGCTAAACGAAGCCTTCATGGTAGAGATGGCTAATGAAAAAAAAACGAATCAACCAAAGATACTTATGTAGGGTACACCTTAACACTAAACAACCATTCATTTCAAATAGATTTGATACTAGTAAATATTAGGAGTTTTGATGTGATAATCGGCATGGTTGGGTTAAGCCCCCACCATGCTGATACTATGTGTCGCGAGAAGGCCGTTTGCCTTCACCTCCCTAATCACGAAACTCTAATAATCTATGGTGATAAACCTGGCGCCAATCCTCGTCCTATCTCGTGCATCAAGGCACAGAAGTGCCTGCATCAGAAGAACTACGTTTTCCTCGCTCATGTTGTGGACAAGACCAAGGAAGAGGTAAGCATACAAGGTATTCCAGTAGCATGCGATTTTCCGGATGTATTTCCCGAAGAACTTCCGGGAATACCCCAGAGAGACAGGTCAAATTTCGAATCGACCTCATACCGGGAACCACATCAATTGCCAATTCACCCTATAGGTTGGCTCCTGCGGAGATGCATGAATTGTCCAGCTAATTAAGCGAACTCTTGAGCAAAGGATTCATCAGACCCAACTTCTCACCATGGGGAGCTCCGATTCTTTTCGTTAAGAAGAAAGACGGATCCTTCAACATATGCATCGAATATAGAGAGATGAATAAGCCCACTATCACGAATCGCTACCTACTCCCTCGGATTAACGACTTATTTGACCAGCTCCAAGGAGCTAATTACTTCTTCAAATAGATCTAAGATCAGGTTACCATCTGTCACACCCCGAAACCGATGGCGGAAACGTTCCGGGGCGGAGGACGTCATACGTAGTATCACAATAGTTGTATCAGAGTAAGCGAAGTAAACACAACCATTACATTATAATATGAATATTTACATTGTTCAAAAACATGATTTATACATATCAGTATATAGCAAAAGTAAAAGACGTGACTTCAAAATGTTCCGTCTTCTCCAAAAGTTGGCAAGAGTACCTGTCTATTGATGCCCTGAGAATACAAGCAGTTTTAAAATATCAGCATAAAGCTGGTGAGTTCATAAGCGTGTAATTCTGGTGAAAGAAATGTTTCTTTGATTCTTTGAAAAGTTGTTTCCCAAGAAAATCCTATATTTTCTTATGAAAGAGATTTGATTATCCATTAGTTATACGTTAAACAGCCTGTTTATGAAAGGTTAAGTTATCCCAGGAAAATCCTATATTTTCCTTAAAAGTTGATAGTTGATTATCGATTCTGATACGAGGTGTACAAGTATCTACCATACTTGTATCGATAGATGTAGTTTCCTTGAAAAACCCTGGTTACTCGTTGTGAGATGTATTAGTCTTATTACATAAATAGAACTAATAAAATAGGTAGTGAACTAGATCCTAAGGGCGTTACTGATGCCCTCTAGTAATCAAATTGGATATTACTTTGAGGTTAGTTCACTCATTTCATTATTACAAAAGTAAATTTTCGTTACCTAAGTTATGAGTGCCATAACCGTACTTAGACTGGATAAGGCACGAAACGGGGGCCAGTATCTTTTATGACTTTGTCACCCCTGAACCTAACGGTTCCGCTGTAGCTAGCAGCGAGGGTGTGGGATAGTCAGTCCCATATAGATCTATATAGAATAGTCACGCTCTCCCTCCAAGAGATTCTGGTTATAAGTCGTAGTCCTCCACTCACGAATCTGATGGAGTGTTACCAAGGACATGTCTCAAACTTAGCCTAACAAATTTACAAGTAACAATATCGAAAATCCTGTTTAGGTTTTGAATAAATCCTTTATGAAATATCCCATTTTATGATAAGATTTACAAGCTTCTTGCTTTAGATTTGAAAACTGTTTCTACGAGTTGATTTCTTAATCGATTGGTAAAACGGTTTTCTGAGTTAAAAGCATCCTGAACGTAAAATCATTCTATGAAAAATGAGATAATTTGAGCACAAGTTTCCTTGTACTTTTGCTTGTATTCCCCCCCTTGAAAACATGAAAAACTCGGAAAAAGCGTAGGGGTATGAACTCACCGTTTGACGTAGGATCTGGGTGTATAATCGGTTACGAATGCTGAGTGTCAACCGATGTTTCGTACGCAAGTGGATCCTATTACCATGTGATAACACATATGTGTGTTAGAATTAGGGTGTTTAGTGGCTAAACATGACGGGAAACCACCCTAAAGACTTGGAAATGCTTGTCGGGACCCTATATGATCAATTAAGGGAGGTGTAGGGCCATTTGAGTGGGTGTGCGGCCAGGGTGTGCGTCCAGGCTGTGTGTGTGGTTGCACACATGAGTGTGCAGCCGTACAGAGGGTGTTTGCGGCCGTACATAGGAGTGTGCGGCCGTACACTCCTTATTTGTGCCCGAAATGTCGATTTTGAGGTGTTCTAGTGCTAATACCAAGTCCAAGTAGTAAATGGAGGCCAAACTCTTCACTTTGGGGAGTCTTTAAGGTGTGTGCGGCCGTACACCTTCAAAGGATGAAGAACACGAAGAAAACTATGAGTTTTAAGCTTAGATTCAGGTGTTTTACCAATATAACAAGCTGATTGATGAAGTAGTTCACGTTCTTGAGGCCCTTAGAGTGTTCTTGAATGAAGTTTTTAGAGAGAGAAAGTAGTGAGAGAAAGTAGAGTGCAGCCAAAGGAAAGGAATGAGTGAAGGGGGTCTCCTTATATATATAAGGGTGAGTGTGCGGCCGTACACACCTCTCAGGAGGGTGTATGGCCCGGTTTTGTCTCTATACGACTTGTTGACTCATTTCCAATCTCATTCCCGGCTGTACTTAAGCTTAGAACACCTAAACTAACTTTTAAACGGCGTTAAAAGATGATAAAATCGAGTTTAGTATTGAAATAAAGATCAATTGTACAGGATAAAAGTTTCGGGTTGTCACATCATCCCCCCGTTAGAGGGAATTTCGTCCCGAAATTCGAACATAGAATACAAATCATGAATTAGGAAAGAGATGAGGATGTTTCTGGTTCATCTGATCTTCGCGCTCCCAAGTGAATTCAGGTCCCCGCTTGGCATTCAAGCGAACCTTCACTATCGGGATGCGACTTTGTTTCGTTCGTTTGATCTCTCTATCCATGATTTCGACTGGTTCTTCCACGAAA
Source organism: Lactuca virosa (assembly GCF_052849685.1). Lineage (NCBI taxonomy): Eukaryota > Viridiplantae > Streptophyta > Magnoliopsida > Asterales > Asteraceae > Lactuca > Lactuca virosa. The sequence goes on along the minus strand of NC_136427.1, from coordinate 100,766,634 downwards.
TTCAGGTTCTCGTTGATTTCAATCTCATCGAGAGGAATCGTAAGGGTTTCATCGGACACGCATTTCTTAAGGTTCGAGACGTGGAACACGGGATGAATGTTACTAAGCTCTTGAGGTAATCGGAGTTTGTAGGCTACATGACCGATCCTGGCGAGGATCTGGAACGGTCCTATGTACCTCGGGTTTAGCTTTCCACGCTTTCCGAAACATATCATGCCTTTCCAGGGTGAGACTTTTAGCAGGACACGGTCTCCAACCTGGAATTCCAAGAGTTTTCGTCGTTTATCGGCGTAGCTCTTTTGTCTATCTAGAGAGGCCTTAAGTCGTTCTCGGATTTGTACGATCTTTTCGGTGGTTTCGCGGATGATTTCTGGACCAGTGAGAGTGCTGTCAGGGATTTGTCCCTTGACTAGCTGCGTGTCGCCCACCTCAGCCCAGCACAGAAGGGATCTGCACTTGCGGCCATAGAGAGCTTCGAAAGGCGCAGCCTTGATGCTGGTATGATAACTGTTGTTGTAGGAAAATTCAACCAAAGGAAGATGAGTGTCCCATGACGCACCGAAATCGATGACGCAGGCTCTCAACATGTCTTCCAAGGTTTGGATGGTTCTTTCACTCTGTCCATCTGTTTGAGGATGGTAAGCTGTGCTCATATCCAACTTAGATCCAAGAGCCTTCTGTAGTGACTGCTAGAACCTCGAAGTGAACCTGCTATCTCGATCGGAGATAATGGACACAGGCACACCATGCAGTCGAACTATCTCCCGGATGTAGATTCTCGTGAGTCTATCCATTTTGAAGTTTTGCTTGATAGGCAGGAAGTGAGCGGATTTAGTTAGTCGGTCAATTATTACCCAAATGGCGTCGTACCCACTCGGAGATTTGGGTAATTTGGTGATGAAATCCATAGTAATCCTCTCCCACTTCCATTCAGGTATTTCCGGTTGGTGGAGTAGACCTGAGGGCTTCTGATATTCGACCTTCTCCTTGGCGCAAGTCAGACACTTGCCCATGAAGGTAGCGATCTCTGCTTTCATGTTCGGCCACCAATACAGTTTCTTGAGATCAAGGTACATCTTGTCCGATCCTGGGTGAACGGAGTATCTGGTCTTGTGAGCTTCGTTCATTACAACCTCTATTTAACCACCGAACTTTGGGGTCCAGATCCGGTCAATGAAGTAATAGAATCCGTCTCCCTTGATCTCTAGGTTCTTTTCCATTCCTCTCAAGGCTTCACCCGGCATGTTCTCTGGTCTTAAGGCTTCCAACTGAGCCTCCTTGATTTGTGCGGATAGATGGGAATGGATAGTCAACGTCAGTGCCTTCACTCTACGACCTGAGTACTCCTTCTGGCTGAGGGCATCTGCCACCACATTGGCCTTGCCGGGATGGTAGCGGATTTCGCACTCGTAATCGCTGAGTAGCTCAACCCACCGCCATTGCCTTATGTTCAACTCCTTCTGATCGAAGATGTGCTGCAGGATTTTATGGTCAGTGAAGATAGTGCACTTGGTTCCGTAGAGATAATGTCTCCATATCTTCAATGCGAAGACCACTGCTCCCAATTCCAGATCGTGCGTTGTGTAGTTGACTTCGTGTGCTTTTAGTTGTCTTGAGGCATAAGCAATGACTTTTCCTCGTTGCATGAGCACACAGCCTAGGCCCTGATTGGATGCATCACAGTAGACAACGAAGTCCTCCGTCCCTTCGGGCAGAGACAAGATAGGTGCACTGCATCGGGCCCGCTTCAATGTTTGGAACGCAGTGTCTTGCTTTTCATTCCAACAAAAGGGTACGCCTTTCTGAGTTAGAGTGGTTAAGGGTTTGGCAATTCTGGAGAAATTCTGGATAAATCTACGATAGTAGCCAGTGAGACCCAAGAATTGACGGATTTCTGTGGGCGTCTTCGGTGCTGACCAGTTCTCTATCGCTTTGATTTTGGAGGGGTCCACGTGTATGCCTTCCTCGCTTACCACGTGACCTAGGAAGGTTACCCTTCGGATCCAGAATTCGCATTTGGAGAATTTCGCGTACAACTTCTCCGTCCTTAAGGTTTCCAGCACTGATCTCAAGTGCTGTTTGTGATCTTCCTCGCTTCCGGAGTAGACAAGTATATCGTCGATGAATACGATGATGAACTTGTCCAGGAAAGGACGGCACACCCGGTTCATCAGGTCCATGAACACAGCCGGTGCGTTGGTTAGACCGAAGGGCATAACTACGAACTCGTAGTGACCATATCGAGTCCGAAATGTTGTTTTAGGAACATCACCCTCATGGACTCATAGCTGATGGTACCCTGATCTTAAATCTATTTTCGAGAAGTAGCTGGCTCCTTGAAGTTGGTCGAAGAGATCATCGATTCGAGAAAGAGGGTAACGGTTTTTGACAGTGAGCTTGTTCAGCTCCCTATAATCGATACACATTCGAAAGGATCCATCCTTCTTTTTCACGAACAAGATCGGAGCTCCCCAGGGTGAGGAACTCGGTTTGATGAATCCTTTGCTGAGTAGCTCATTGAGCTGACTAGATAGCTCCTGCATTTCTGCCGGTGCTAGGCGATATGGAGATTTAGCTACGGGAGTAGCTCTGGGGACTAAGTCAATGCGAAACTCAACTTGGCGTTTGGAAGGGATTCCCGGGAGATCTTCGGGAAAAACATCGGGAAAGTTGCAGACCTCGGGGATGCTCTCGAGGTCTTTAACTTCCTGCTTTTCGTTAATGACGTGGGCTAGGAATGCATAACACTCCTTCCGCAGGAGTTTCTGGGCTTTGATGCACGAAATGATGCGAAGGTTTGTGCTAAGTTTATCGCCATAAATTACGAGAGTTTCATCATAGGAGAGGTTGAGGCGAATGGCTTTTTCGAAGCAAAGAATATCAGCATGATTGGGGCTCAACCAATCCATGCCGATGATGGCATCGGAGCTTTTTATGGAAACCGGCATAAGATCGATGGGAAATGAATGGTCGTTCAGAGTAAGGGTACACCCCACGAATATGTCATTAGTGCTCTCTTTCTCACCGTTAGCCATTTCGACGGTAAACGTTTCGGTTAAAGGTTGGGATTTATGTTTAAGAAAATGATTGAATGCATGACTAACAAAACTTCTTTCATCACCAGAGTCGAAAAGAATGCATGCATAAGAGTTGTCGAGGAGGAACGTACCCGAAACAACGGTAGGGTCAGCCATGGCCTCCTCTTGCCCCGTAGCTAGTACTCTCCCAGTGTTGCCAGTTGTTGCTGCCTTGGGGCAGTTCCTCTTGTAATGCCCGATTTCCCCACAGCCGTAACAGGCTTGACCAACACCTACTCCAGAGGCCTGATCGGTTGTTTGGACTGGTTTTTTGCAGCCTCGAGTTAAGTGGCCCTTTTTACCACAATTGTTGCAGAGCATCTCACGACATGGACCAGAGATGCGGTGATGATAACTGCACTTATTGCACCAATGGAGGGTACCAGTATACCTAGTAGTAGGTGCTTGAGTTGCAGGAGCAGCGACAGGGGTAGTAGCAGCGTGGACTGCCACCGTTTGCTGTTTCTTTGAGGGCTCTTGCGAAGATTGACCCTTTCTCTGCTTCAAGAATTTTCTCTTCTCACCACTCCCTTTAGCCGGTTCAGGGGTGGCGGTCACTTCATCGAGATCGACTCCATGATCGATCAGAGTTTGTGCCAGGCACTTGGCGCTATCAAATGTAGCTGGCCGAGCATCCAAGATATTTCCTTTGGTCGGCTGGGTCAGCCCCCAAATGTATCTTTCAACCCTTTTGCTTTCCGGGGTGACCATCCCCGGGCAGAGAAGCGCTAGGTCTTCAAACCTAGATGTGTAGGCGGCAACGTCAGAACCCTTCATCTTTAGGTTCCAGAGTTCGTGCTCCAGTTTCTGCATTTCGCCCCGAGGGCAATACTCAGCAAGCATGATCTCTTTCAAGCTCTCCCAACCCATAGCATTTGCTATTGGCAGGGTTAGGGACTTGACCCGACCATTCCACCAGGTCAATGCTTTGTTGGTGAAAGTGCAAGCGGCGAATTTCACCTTGTTAGCTTCGGAACAAGAGCAGATTTCGAAGATAGACTCAATCTTTTCGAACCATCGAGTCAGGGCAATAACACCTACAGTGCCGTCGAAGGATGTGGGTTTTGCGGTCATGAAGTCCTTATAAGAGCACTCTTTCTGGTGTCCTTGACCACTTTCCTGATTTTGGGGATGAGTACCACTTCCTTGCCCACTAGATCCGTCAGAATTAATTTGTGACATTGCGGCAGCCACAACAGCAGTAACAGCTGCCTAGAACACAGCGGGATCAAACTGAGGGGGCGGTGGTGGTGGTGGAGTGTCGTCGTTTCTTCTGATGGGTCTTTTTCGGGGAGGCATCTTGTTCTAGAAACAATCAGGAAGAAGAGGGTGGTAAGTCCTCTGAATCGAACCAAGAGATATGAAGCAATAATATATCTCATCCTGATAATAGAGTGTTCTACCATGCGATAAGCAAAGGAAAGATACTAATGCAAGTAAGTTATCGCTAAGAAACGAATAGGTAGCAACACTAAGAATGAATTTCTACAATGAATTCGGCTCTAACTAAAATACTCCTATAGTATTTTAAATTGAATGGATACTGGGTACGTTTTAGGTCTGTTGCAACACCAAAGTCACTCCCAAGCACATGTTGGTCATGTCTAGAATGAATATAGTTGATCAGGCTATATTGACCCTAGACATGGTTACATAACTGCCCAGGTTTAACCGCAGTGTTCAACATCCAAAATACGTTTGTTTTGTTCTACTCATGACACGGATTCTAGTACTCGGGTATACTTGTATAATTTTTGTAAAAATACTTGTATTTTAAAAGTATACTTTTAGTTCAGATCACTTCAGCCCCTTAGTGTTTATAGTTGTATACCATGTAAGGTTCGGTATACTTAGTTCACTATCAACAATAGCTCTGATACCAATCTGTCACACCCCGAAACCGATGGCGGAAACGTTCCGGGGCGGAGGACGTCATACGTAGTATCACAAAAGTTGTATCATAGTAAGCGAAGTAAACACATCCATTACATTATAATATGAATATTTACATTGATCAAAAACTTGATTTATACATATCAGTATATATAAAAAGTAAAAGACGTGACTTCAGAATGTTCCGTCTTCTCCAAAACTTGGCAAGAGTACATGTCTATTGATGCCCTGAGAATACAAGCAATTTTAAAATATCAGCATAAAGCTGGTGAGTTCATAAGCGTATAATTATGGTGAAAGAAATGTTTCTTTGATTCTTTGAAAAGTTGTTTCCCAAGAAAATCCTATATTTTCTTATGAAAGAGATTTGATTATCCATTAGTTATACGTTAAACAGCCTGTTTATGAAAGGTTAAGTTATCCCAGGAAAATCCTATATTTTCCTTAAAAGTTGATAGTTGATTATCGATTCTGATACGAGGTGTACAAGTATCTACCATACTTGTATCGATAGATGTAGTTTCCTTGAAAAATCCTAGTTACTCGCTGTGAGATGTATTAGTCTTATTACATAAATAGAACTAATAAAATAGGTAGTGAACAAGATCCTAAGGGCGTTACTGATGCCTTCTAGTAATCAAATCGGATATTACTTTGAGGTTAGTTCACTCGTTTCATTATTACAAAAGTAAATTCTCATTACCTAAGTTATGAGTGCCATAACCGTACTTAAAATCATTTTATGCAAAATGAGATAATTTGAGCACAAGTTTCCTTGTACTTTTGCTTGTATTCCCTCCCTTGAAAACATGAAATACTCGGAAAAAGCGTAGGGGTATGAACTCACCGTTTGACGTAGGATCCGGGTGTATGATCAGTTACGAATGCTGAGTGTCAACCGATGTTTCGTACGCAAGTGGATCCTATTAACATGTGATAACACATATGTGTGTTAGAATTAGGGTGTTTGATGGCTAAACATGACGGGAAACAGCCCTAAAGACTTGGAAATGCTTGTCGAGACCCTATATGATCAATTAAGGGAGGTGTAGGGCCATTTGAGTGGGTGTGCGGCTAGGGTGTGCGGCCAGGCTGTGTGTGCGGTTGCACACATGAGTGTGCGGCTGTACAGAGGGTGTGTGCTGCCATATACAGGAGTGTGCGGCCGTACACAGGAGTGTGCGGCCGTATACTCCTTATTTGTGCCCGAAATGTCGATTTTGAGGTGTTCTAGTGCTAATACCAAGTCCAACTAGTAAATGGAGGCGAAAATCTTCACTTTGGGGAGTCTTTAAGGTGTGTGCGGCCACCTTATGAAGGTGTGCGGCCGTACACCTTCAAAGGATGAAGAACACGAAGAACACTATGAGTTTTAAGCTTAGATTCAGGTGTTTTACCAATATAACAAGCTGATTGATTAAGTAGTTCACGTTCTTGAGGCCCTTAGAGTGTTCTTGGATGAAGTTTTTAGGAGAGAAAGTAGTGAGAGAAAGTAGAGTGCAACCAAAGGAAAGGAATGAGTGAAGGGGGTCTCCTTATATATAAGGGGGAGTGTGTGGCTGGAGGGTGGGTGTGCGGCTGCACACCCATGTGTGCGGCCGTACACACCTCTCAGGAGGGTGTATGGCCCGGTTTTGTCTCTATACGACTTGTTGACTCATTTCCAATCTCATTCCCGGCTGTACTCAAGCTTAGAACACCTAAACTAACTTTTAAACGGCGTTAAAAGATGATAAAATCGAGTTTACTATTGAAATAAAGATCAATTGTACAGGATAAAAGTTTCAGGTTGTCACACCATCAGTTCTGAGTCCAAGAAGTGGACATTCCATAAATTGCTTTTCGAACTTGTTACGGCCATTTCAAATTAGTTGTGATGCCATCCGGTCTATTGAATGTCCCAACGGTATTCATGGATCCCACAAACCGAGTTTTCCCAACCATTCCTAGCCAACCTTTATTTATTTTCCTCGATAACATACTAGTTTGCTCGCGTAACAAGAACAAAACACTGTCGACACCTACGACCTGCCCCGGAGGCATCAAAACCAGGAAATACCGTGAAGGAATGCACTGCGTGGGATGGATAATACTTTCGAAGCCAAAGGTGGACGAAATTGGAGTTAGACCGGGCACCTATCTGGGTGATCGACGATAGATTGACTATGTCCGCTCATTTCCTGCCAGTAAAGGAAACTTACAAGAAGGAAAGATTGACCATAATCTACATAAAGGAGATAGTAAGACTCCGTGGAATCTCAGTATCTATTATCTCGGATCGAGGTAGTAGGTTTACCTCATGGTTCTGGAAATCACTACAAAAGGCAGTAGGAAACAACCGACATGAGCCCTGCTTACCATCCACCGATAGATGGTCAAAGCGAACGAACCATTCAAACACTCGAAGATATGCTTCGAGCATGTGTGATTGACTTGGGCAATTCATGGGATACTCAATTAGTAAGAGGACAGACACCAAACAATGCTTTAACAGGGCCAAAAATCATACGTGAAACAACAAAAAAGATAGTTCAAATCAGAGCTCGAATTCAGGCATCACGAGACCGACAGAAGAGCTCTGCTGATAAACGGCGAAAGCCCCAAGAATTTCAAGTCGGGGATCGGGTGTTATTGAAGGTCTCTCCCTGGAAAGGGGAATTCGTTTAGGGAAACGGGGGAAAATAAACCCACGATACATTGGACCATTCGAGATTCTTGCCCGAATCGGTCCATTGGCCTATAGGCTGCAGCTACCTGCCGAGCTCAGCAGCGTACACCCCGTGTTCCATGTTTCCAATCTGAAAAAGTACTTATCCGATGAAACTCTTGTCATCCCATTGGAAGAAATCGAAATCAACGAGAATCTCCTGTTCATCGAGGAACCAGTTGAAATCATGGACATGGAAGTGAAGCGTACTAAGCAAAGTCGCATTCCGATTGTGAAAGTTCGATGGAACGCAAAGCGTGGACCGGAATTTACATGGGAACGCGAAGACCAGATGAAGCAAAAGTACCCTCACTTATTCTCTCATTCTCAAATCTAGCGTCAAAAAGGAATTTCGGGACGAAATTCCCTCTAACGGGGGAATGATGTCACAACTAGGAAATTCTATATCCTTGTAACTATAACAATGATAGCCATTGTAACCAAAATTTTGAAAGCAGGCTTGATGTTTATTTAATGACAACATAACTCCATCAAAAACTCTATACAAACACTTCAATTGGTCAAAGAAAGATTAGAAACACTAAGAATCCCAACATAAGTCCGTTTTGGACTAGGATTTCCTTATTGGGCCTAATGGACCAATAAGTTTCCAATTTGACTATTTTGGGCTTAGAACCCTTAAATGGGCCCTAATTGGACCCACTTTCATGAAACCTAACATTTTGAGCCATAATGGATCCAAAATGAATTGAATTATCCTTAATGGGCCTTGTTGGGCCATAACAAAACAAATTAACCCTAATGGATCATAAAACCCATTCTTTTATACTAATTGGGCCGTGAACTATCCAAAGGAGCCCAATGGGTCGAAAACCTTCTCTATGAACCTCATAGTTTCGAACCAAGGCCAGAAGTGGGCCAAATTAATCCATATCTTCTTTCATTAGGCCCATTTCGGCCCAAGATAAAAATAAGAGAGACATGAGATTAATGGGAGATTAAGGGGGGGGGGGGGTGACACCTCAAAATTGTATGTAGGATAACAATGCACCATTCTCACATCCCCATGCATCTATCACCTCACTCTCTCTCTTCTTCCATCTTCTTTTCTACCCTCGGCCGAACACACACACCCTCACCACTTTCAACTTTCATTTCAAACTCTCTCAAACCTTTCAAGAACATCTTCTTACCTCCCTCAAAATCTCGAAAATTAGTATGGCTCCAAGATGATCTTTCACTTATATCACCATCATTGGTAAGTTATTGTTCTACATATGTCTTGGTTTCCATTCTTAAGCTAAGAACAACTCCTTATATGACTTCATTTGGTGATAATACTTCCTAGAAAACCTCTAAGTTCGAAAGTTCTCTTCAAGGAAGTGTCTAAGTTCAAAAACCACACCATCTTCTTCCATTCTTCTTCAAAACCGAAACCACAAACCCAAGGTGAGTTCATACCCCCTTGTTTTCGGTTTTTACTTGTCTTTGGGGGAGAATACATGTGTTATGTGTTGATCTATGTGTGTTTACATGTTATATGTGATTTCTTTGGTTTGTGTTGTGAAAATGTGATATTATTTGTTATAGCTCGAGATCTATGGATAAAGTCTGAAGCATACATAAAAAAAACATAATAAACAACATACTTCAAAGATCTAAGAGTCTTTATGTTCAAGAAGTGAAAAACAAGGCCAAAGATTTTCATAAGTGTCATTTTTGCAAAATTACAAAGATTTGGTTAAAAGATGACATTTTCGGTTTTTACAAGGATAATATGGTATATATCTATATAAAATATGATTTCTATGGAAATAATGTTTCTTACGGGACCAAAAACATAAAATTTTGCTTATTGGGCTTATATTTAGGCCCCAACGGTTTTTGGGCCCAATTTGCGAAAAGGATGAACCTTGGGGCTGAAATTGTAAATTTATCAAAGTATAAATCAAAAACGTGAATAAATTAAATTCAGGGGTTGAAAATGACCCTTTTTGCTAAATTGGACTAATAATGCAAAGTTTTTAGATTTTGGGCCAAAATTGTAAAACTTACGGCAAATGGGCCAAAAAGGTAAATTTTTAGCAAATAAGGGCTGAAAATGTCAAAAGTTGTATTTTGGGCTGAAATTATAATTTAAGATTTTATTTGGGCCGAAAATGCCAAGTTAAATAATCTAATGGACTAAAATGTCATTTTTCATCAAAAAGGACTAAAAGTGTCATTTTGCACCATTAAGGGCTGAAAATGTAAATTTTGTATGAAAAAGGGACTGAAATGGTCAAATAAATATTTTGGGCCAAATATGTAAATTTCTAAACAATTGGATCAAAGATATAAATTTTTACAACATGAAGGTTTAAAAATGGTATTTTTATAAAAACTAAGAATATCGTTATAAACCAACATTGAGTATTTTAACATCGAAAGTAAACAGTAAGTGTAAACCAAATTCCATACTATGACTTATAACGAAAAACAGATAAACGATTCAATGGTTGGGCCCAATATTTCCTATTCGTGCTTATTGGGCATTCGTGACCCAATTATACGATTATTGGGCCCAATATAATCAAAACATGTTTATTGGTGACCCAATTACATGCCTAATGGGCCTTCATCAACTTAAACATGCTATTGGGCCGTAGTGGCCTATTTGTATTGCTAATATGGCCCTAAACTTTTATCATATGCTCAATGGGCTATAACGTGTCCGTAGCATACTCGATAGCCTATAATAATATACATGATTAGTGGGCCACCGTTGTCCTCTTTCGTGTCTGTTAGGCTTACTTCATATTTACGTAAACATCAATCGGGTTGTAAAACAAAGTTATTCAATTTCATTGGGATTTAGTGAGAAATAACGGGTGGTACCAATAAGTGTCGGCCGTAGCCTATAGTTATAATCAGAGTCTCCTGGAGGGAGAGCGAGAGTTTGTGTATAGATCTATACGGGGGTGACTCCCCCACACCTGAGCTGTTCGCTACAGTTAGACTCGGCCAGTCTAGGGTGACAAAATCTTGATCAAAACCGACATTAGGAAAAAAGCCAAGACAGGCGAATTAGTCACTATTATGCATGGTTATAACGTCTCACATAGAGATCCATTACCATCTAAGTACTCATGGGAAATCATATTCATACACCGTGACGATGCAAAGTGATTTATACAATAATACAAAACTATCATACTATTTAAATTGGAAAACATCGGGTTTTTCGGGGAACGACATTAATCACTTCTACATACAACAACGACAATACAAGGAACAATTATGAAAGGCATTAAGTTTTACACGTTTTGAAATCACATACATATACACTTATGGGATCATCACATCTTTTTCGTAAACAGTTTTTGTTACAGAAAATATCGGATTTTTTGGGTTTTACAAACAATACAATCTATTTTTTTTATATCAAACATGCTTATGAACTCACCAACATTATATATGTTGACCGTTTTCAAAATAACTTGTATTCTCAGGTAACCGTTAGAATGAAGAATCATCAAGCGTGTTTCTGAAATTTCTTTTGTGCAATATCAATCGTTAAACAATTTATGTTTTGTGATGTTGTAATGTAAACAATGTACTTGGTGTGAAGAAGGTCAGTTGTAATATATTAATGCATGGTGATGTTTATGCTATGTTTCATGTATATTCATTGTGATAACATTTCAAATTTAGTCACACGAGCCCTCGGACGTTTCCGCTGTCTGGTTCGGGGGTGTGACAATTTTGCCCAAACACGGTGTGGGAACAACTCATCCACGCCGTGTTCGGTGTTCGGAAGAATTTTTTTTATGTTTTCTCATTAAAGGTTTTACCATACCCCACACTTAGGCCTTGCTTGCTCTCAAGCAACATTTTAATTATCAGGAAACAAAGACGACAATCCTTAACAAAAAAAATAAAATAAAAGGAAGAAAACTAAAAAAATAAAAGAAAGATAAAGGAAAAGGAAATGTAAACTCAAATGACGGGTTGCCTCCCACAAGCGCTTCTTTTTGAGGAGTCTTGAGGTGGACTCCTTTCCGCCCTACGTTGTGGCGGCCTCCTACAAGTCCATGCTTTCTCCCATTCTCTCTTCGGTTTCATTCCTTCCTCATAATGTTTTATTCTATGCCCGTTTACGTTAAAGGTTGACCCATCTTCGTTTAATAGCTCGATCGCCCCATATGGATACACTTGCTTTATCTTGAATGGCCCAAAGCAGCATGTTCGCAACTTTTTGCGAAAAAGTTGTTGGATTAGATGTCTAACCCATAACTATAATTGGTATGTACTTGAATTGATAATAGCACAGTCCTTTTGGGTTGCCTTAACACTAGCAACTAGACACGATAAACTATTAAGAAAGAGGAAGAATTTATTAATTTGATTAATAAATTGTAATAAATAATTTATTAATATATTTTGGAAATTATATATTAATTAGAAATCATATTATTAATTAATATTTAATCAGACATTAATTTGGAATTAATTTGGGGATTAAAGGAATTAGTTGAAAGTGGAGGGACTAAAAGTGCAATTGTTTAATAGTTGAGCAAAGGGGTCCAGAACCTTCCTAGGGGAAGGCTGGACGAAATTATTAAGATATATATAAGATAATTCTAGAATTTCTAGAATATCTTATCATATATGGATAATCAAATGAGGTGGATAATTACTATATTTGAAATATTGATATTTTATTCAAATTAGGGTTATCCATAGCATCCTTGGAGCACTATAAATAAGATCCCTAACCCTCTCAATTTTGACCATGTTTCCTTAGAAGGAAAAATCGAAATTTACCTCCTCTCTCCTCCTCTCATAATCATCCTCTTGCTTGATGTGTTTGTGAGCCATTAGAGGTGTGACAATTATTACACTTGCTCTCAAAGTTCAAGATCTACAAGGGAATCATTGTTATTACAATATAACAATCAAGGTATGTAACCTAACCCTAGTTTCATGTTGATTTTGAAAAATCATAATTACTTCCTCGGGTTTATCCTTTTGTGTTCAAGTTTGCATGTTCAGTTAGAGAAAACCTAAATCCAAATCAATAGGGTTACATTCACACATAGGAATTGTTGTTATGCTCAAAACCCATCAAAAGTTTCATCCTTGAAATGTAAAGGAGAACTTTTTAACCCGCTTCAAATTCCTTGTTTTCTTTCAGCCTTGTATCGTGCCATTTTTTCTTCTTATCCTTGTAAATCAACGAGTTGGTGTATGACTCGTTTCTCAACTCTTCCAAGGCATTCATTTGCAAAAGCCGATTGGTGCGCAATTCACTCGGTTCGAAGTTGCGTGTGTTTAACGCCCAATACGACTTGTGTTCGAGTTCCACAGGTAAATGGCAGTTCTTCCCAAAAACTAACCGATAAGGAATAGTCCCAATGGGTGTCTTGAACGCGGTGAGAAATGCCCAAAGCGCATCATTGAGTTTATCTGACCATTCTTTCCTATTACTCCCCACTGATCTCTCTAAAATTCTCTTTAGTGACCTATTTGTGATCTCGATTTGCCCATTCATTTGAGGACGATATGGTGTTGCAAGCCTATGGTGTACCCCATACTTCTGTAACCCTTTTTCATGTTGATCATTAGAAAAATAGGTTCCCCTGTCACTTATAAGTGATTTTGGCATTCCAAAATGAGAGAATAATTTTCTAAGAAACTTCACAACCACCTGCTCATCATTGGTGGGTAGTGCCTGCGCTTCTGCCCACTTAGAATCATAGTCGAATGCCACAAGGATATACTTGTTCCCTCTAGATGATGGGAATGGTCCCATAAATTCTATACCCCATACATCGAACACCTCACGGACATGGATGTTCCTTTGTGGAATCTCGTTTCTTGCTGATATATTTCCCGTCCTCTGGCATGAGTCACACTCTCTTACATAAGTAGTAGTATCCTTGAAGATTTTTGGCCAATAAAAACCTACATCAAACACTCTCTTGAATCTCGTTTCTTTGTGGAATCTCGTTTCTTGCTGATATATTTCCATTCCTTTCTTGTCCCGAATCTCGATGTCAAATTCTTGAAGTAAAAGCACCCATCGGATCAGTCTTGGTTTGGCATCCTGCTTGGCAAAGAAATATTTGATAGCATAATGGTCAGTAAAAACAGTTGTTTTGGACAAAATAAGGTAGGGACGAAACTTGTCAAATGCATAAACCACGGCCAACAATTCTTTTTCAGTGGTGCTCTAATTTTCTCGGGCCTGGTTTAATATCTTGCTTGCATAGTAAATGGGTTGAAAGTTCTTATCAACCCTTTAACCAAGCACAACTCCTAAGGCATAGTCACTGGCATCACACATTATTTCGAAGGGCAAGTTCCAATTCGGGGCTATAATGATCGGGGCATTAGTCAATTTTTCGTTTAGAATTTCAAAAGCTTCTAAGCATTCATTAGAAAAATTGAATGTTGCGTCTTTTAAGAGTAATTGAGTCAAAGGAATCATTATTTTAGAAAAAATCATTGATAAACGGCGGTAAAACTCCGCATGACCTAAAAAACTCTTAACGCCCTTCACGTTAGTTGGTGGGGGTAACTTGGGAATAGTGTCGATCTTTGCTTGATCCACCTCATTCCCCGATTTTGACACTTTATAACCTAATACGATTCCTTCCTTCACCATGAAATGACATTTTTCCTAATTTAAGACTAAATTAGTCTTTTCACACTTAGTATGCATCAAATCAAGGTTAGTAATATCACAATAATAAGCATACATTGAACATACAACAATATGGTAATAGATAAATTCTTTTATTCATTCAAATAGTATCTTACAATAACCTTGTTCTAGGGTACAGGAAATTGAAAGCTACAAAACAAGCCTTAACAGTAGGAATCAAAAGGAAATACTGAAATTCAAAAGATGATTGCAATTCCATGATTATTCTTGTAGTAACTCTTCCAACGATCTATTTTCCTAAGAATACATGTATTTTAAAGAAATGTCAACTAAAAAGTTGGTGAGTTAACAAGTTTATAATAATTGAACCGAAACCTACTTTCTCACTAAACTATAGCTACATTAGGGATGATAATTACTTTTCGAGACCGAAAAACATTATTCGTATAAATAGTTTCCCATCTTTTAGTGTTTATTTATTATCCTAAGTTCCTGATAAAAAGATATTCCTTATATGTTATAGGTATTTCGACTTTCCTATACATATTTTATATATACTATGAGGTCCAATAACCGAGCTATTTCAGACTGACCTGCCTCTCTTGACGCTTCATCAGGCGTTAAAATATCAAAAACATAATTATCACCGGTGTGACTTTGTTGTTCAGGTGGTGGCTTGAAACCATTGTGGGGGTGTCAATCCATACAGATCTATATATAATTCTTCCGCTTGTAACACCCGATTCCTGGTACGCAGTTAATTCAAGCATTTCTTGTGTTTTTCTCTGCGACTCGACGAGTTGGAGGCCCAACTCGTCGAGTAGAGTCGAGATCCGCGGACAATTTAAGTGACCTACTCGACGAGTCGGAAGACTGACTCGGCGAGTAGGTGATGTTTGGGTAAAACCCTAAATTTAGGGTTTGCACCCTATTTAAACACCTTATCTCAGCCTCCATCGTCCCTTATACTCCCAGAAGACATCATATCGAAACCCTAGCCATTTTTGTGTGTTCTAAGGCCATTTTGGTGCTTTTTGGTGGGTTGTGAAGCTTGAGAAGAGGAAAGGAGCTTGTGATACCAAGGGGAAACAAGAAGATCCAGAGTTTGGAGCTCATTTTCAGCTTATTGGAGGTATGAAGCTGAACCTTTGTCTGCAGATCTTGATTTTTGGGCCTTTTCCTTCATCTTTCTAAGCCCTAGAGAGGTTGTATTCAGGATTTAGTGTTGGAAGTCAGTGTATGCTTTAGATCCAGGTCTATTGGGGGGTTTTATGGCACAAAGGTGCCCATTTTGTTGCCATGAACACCCCATGCACTTTCGAGGCCATATTTTATGGCTTTTTAGGCCAAAGACCCCTTGCATGTGTACCAAGTTTGGAACTTTACGTGTAAAATCGACATTAGGAGGCCAAATCTATGGTTTTGGTGTGGTAAGACCCATTCAAATCGACTGTATAGTGTTGGTCAAGGATGGACTCGACGAGTTGTTCTGGGGACTCAGTGACTCGCGGTGTATTGACCACCAAATCCTTTCTGTGGATGGACCAGTTGTTAGGGAGGAAGTCCCGTGGACGTTTAGACACAAAAAGGGACCTGGGAATCATGGGACTCAACGAGTGTATGAGCAGGCTCGGCAAGTCCAAGGCAATCTCCCAATCTTTGAAGATGGACTCGACGAGTTGTTCATACAACTCGGCGAGTCGTAGACCGGACACATTCTTATGAAGGAGATGAACTCGTCGAGTTCAAGGAAGAACTTGGCGAGTCGGATGAAGATGGTGCCGATGGTTTGAATGAAGGAGAACCCGTCAAGTTCTTGCTAGACTCGACGAGTGAAGTCGGGGTTGGATCGGGTTAGTGGAGTATGGACTCGACGAGTTGGTAGAACAACTCGGCGAGTCAGGTCAACTGGGTGTTGACTTTGACCAGTGTTGACTTTATCTGGTTTGCTATGACCCAGGTTAGGGTTGCATACTCAAATGAATAACTTTGAAGCATTGTCGTGTAGGGATCGAGGAGTCGAGGGTAGTCTACTTGTACGCCGAAGATAGTTCAGACACTGCACAACAGCGAGGTATGTTACCTTCTAGTAGGGGTGGGTCTAAGGCCACAATGCCGGCCCACCATTAGGGGTATTTGGTGGATAATTGTATCTATGATAATTATCTTGGTGTGTTTATGTGATATGGTCATGAGATATGCTTGTATGATATGCAATGTGTATGTTAGTGGTAGTAGTAGGGAATAGTTTTCCCTGACATCGGTCGTTAGGATCGAAGGGTAGGTCAGTACCCAGATATGCCTGACTGTATGTTTATATCTTGATATTGTATGATAGCAGTAGGGGGGGTGAAATAGTCCCCGGTTACCGGTTGAAAGATACCGATGACAGGTACCGGTTGAAAGATACCGATGGCGATTACCAGTTGAAAGATACTGATGGCGAATACCGGTTGAAAGATACCGATGGTAGTTACCAGTTGAAAGATACCGATGATATGATATTGTATGTGGTATGCTGGGGGGAACTCACTAAGCTTCGTGCTTACAGTTTTAGTTTTGGTTTCAGGTACCTCTTCGTCTAAAGGGAAGGAGCCGGCGGTATAGCAGCGCATCACACACACATGGTTTCCGCATTGAGTTTCTGGGATTGTACTATGATTTTCATTACTTCTGATGTTATGGCTTGGGACACGACATTGTGGTTTTTATAACTTGATGTAATGTTTTGGTAAAATGTTTTACAAAGTATTAATTGAAAAACCAAATTTTTGGCCTCGAAATTTGAGATGTTACAAGTTGGTATCAGAGCCTTGGTTTGAGGGATTCGGACACACCCTCGGGGGTGTCTGAACACAAACCGAGGGCTTGAAAGATTTTTACAAGGATGTGTGATGCGTGCGACCGGCCGAGCTGAAGTATGTTTTACCCAAGATACCCATACTTGTTATGTTACGTTACATGATTTATGATTTTGAGAACCGCATTCTAGATTAGGGCTAAGGATCTAGGAGGATGCCTTTTATGCCTGATATATGATTCTGAGAACTGCATGCTAGATTAGGGCTAAGGATCTAGGAGGATGCCTTGAATGCCTGATTGTATGAGCTGCATGCTAGGGCTGTCTAGTCAGCAGTAGGATAGCCTGATTAGGTTATGCTTGATGTGGTTACTCAATGCACGAATGCTGCTTGCTTTGTGCTATAGGGGTCTTGGCTAACTTTAACTAACTAGGGAGCGGATATGTAGCAGTATTCGCAAGCTAGTTAGGGAAAGGAAGTAGGGACTCCTAGTGCAGCTGATGGCGGAGAGTAGGTTGGAGGGTGCCCTAGGAAAGCCTAGGATGAGATCATTTGGAAAGGGATATCGGTAAGGGGACTTGGTGAAGTTAAGGCAATCCTTGAGGAAAGTACGGATAGATGTGGAAGGTAGTATGGGCCCGTACTACTGAAAGCAGAGGATCTGTACTCGAGTCAAGGAGGGTCGAGATGGAACCAGGAAACCGGGGGAGTGTGTGAGACCTCTCAGGGATATGTATGATCCTGACGTTTATGTGCATATTTTAGTATGGCGATTACATGACATGGAGCAGGATCTGGGTCAGGATCAGGGTCAAGCTCGTCTGCGGGATCGGAGCAGGTTGATGACGGGTTACGTGAGTTCATCGCGTCTGAGATCACTAGAGGTATCCTTGAGTCGACCCCTATCATCTTCGGGTAGATCAAGGAGGGGATTATTAAGTTGATGGAGGATCGCCTCCAGGCATTCAGGAGGGACGCGGCGTCCAGCCAGTCGGGTACGTGCACACTGTCCTTTAAGGACTTTAGAGGGAGTGGTGTGCCGGACTTTCATGGGGTGAAGGACCCCATTGCTGCCAGGAGATGGATCGCAGACATCGAGTCTGCGCAGTTGACGAGCTTCTACCCGGAAGGGTCGAAGGTCCGTTTTGCTGCAGGTTGTTTGAGGGATCGAGCCAGAGATTGGTGGGAGTCAGTTGGTGATTCGTTGGGAGCCCCAGCCATCGAGGCTATGACTTGGTCAGATTTCGTGACCCGATTTAGAGCTGAGTTTGCACCAGCTGTAGAGCTTCAGCAGCTGGCCAGAGAATTTTTGGATATGAGACAGACTACGGAGACTGTGGCGGACATCACCGCCAAGTTCCGGGAGAGGGCTTTGTTGGTACCCCAGTATGCGGGAGATGAGGAGATGCGGAAGACCCACTATCATGATATGTTGAGAGCCGACATTCGGGAGCATGTCAGCTATTCGGCCTGCCCGACCCTGGAGTCCATGATTGCCAGGGCGTGGGAGAGGGAGATTGATTTGGAGCACCTCAGGAAGAGGAAGTCAGAGACTGCGCAGGTTGCATGGGTTTCGGGGAAGAAACCCAAGGGATTCGACGCGAGGTCGAAGGGCCAGTAGGGGCGGGACCACTGTGGGAAGTGCGGTCGGTCACATGAGGGAGTTTGCAAAATTGGGTCGGGTTCCGGCTGCTATAAGTGCGGCAAGACTGGGCATTTTGATAGGGATTGTACTGCCCCTGCTCCCACGGTTCATATATCAGACCTGATTTGCTTTCATTGGAATCAGAGGGGCCATAAAAAGGCCAACTACCCTAGATTGGTAGCAGCGACAGCAGCAGCGCCAGTGATGGCGCTGACTCCGATGACAGCACGAGTTCCGGATGGCCGGAAGGTCAAGGCAGAGGCTCCGGTGGTGCGGAGCCGAGCATTTCAGTTGACAGCTGAGGAGGCACGCGCTGCACCCGATGTGGTGACGGGTATGATTTCGTACCTTTACTCTTTATGTTATGTCGCTGTGATTTTTATATATGTATGCTTGGTTTAGGGTCGTTCCATGTGAACGGTATCCCAGTTCAGGTATTGTTTGACTCGGATGTTACCCGATCGTTTGTCTCTCTTGCGCTTAGGAAGAAGTTTCCTGAGTCTTCGGGCATGTTGGATTGCCCTCTAGAGGTCGAGATTGCGGACGACCGGTCAGTACGAGCATCAGAGGTCTACCGAGATTGTGTTTTAAGGCTGTTCGAGGAGCATTACCTGGTAGACTTGGTTCCCATACCTTTGCGGGGGAACAAGGTCATTATTGGTATGGATTGGCTAAGCCCCAATGGGGCAGTGATTGACTGCGCGCATCAGTTGGTGAGGATCAGGACCCCAAGTGGGGGAGAGCTGGTGATTCAGGGCGAGAGCCCACATCGAGGACCAGCCTTATGTTCAGCATCGAGAGCTAGGCGCTACCTTCAGCAGGGTTGTGCAGGATTTGTCGCCTATGTTATGGATACCCGGGAGGCGGGTAAGGCGACGGTGGGCGATGTGCCAGTGGTACGAGAGTTTGCGGATTTATTCCCCGAGGAGTTGCCTGAGATACCTCCGGTGAGGCAGGTAGAGTTCAGGATCGACCTAGTCCCTGGTGCGGCTCCGATAGGCAAGGCACCGTATCGGTTGGCTGCTCCTGAGATGCAGGAGTTGTCTACACAACTACAGGAGCTGTTAGACAAGGGATTCATTAGACCGAGCAGTTCACCCTGGGGAGCCCCGATTCTGTTTGTGAAAAAGAAGACTGCGTTTCGGACGCGCTATGGTCACTATGATTTTGTGGTGATGCCCTTCGGACTCACCAATGCTCCTGCCGCGTTCATGGACCTCATGAACCGCGTGTGCAGACCGATGTTGGATCGGTCTGTGATAGTTTTCATCGATAACATATTGGTTTATTCCAAGACGCGAGAGCAGCATGAGGAGCACTTGCGAGAGGTGTTGGATACTTTGAGGAGGGAGAGCTTGTAGGCTAAGTTCTCCAAGTGTGAGTTCTGGTTGCGCGAGGTGCATTTTCTTGGGCACTTTGTCAACCAGGACGGGATTTTGGTTGATCAGGCCAAAGTGGAGGCCGTGATGAGATGGGAGGTTACGAGGTCTCCATCAGAGATTCAGAGCTTTCTGGGACTGGCGGGCTACTATCGGAGATTCATTCAGGACTTCTCCAAGATAGCCGTGCCCCTGACCCGGTTGACAAGGAAAGTTGTGGTCTTTCGCTGGGGGCCTGAGCAGCAGGCCGCGTTTGAGACGTTGAGACAGAGATTGTGCGAGGCGCCAATCTTAGCCCTACCAGAGGGCATAGAGGACTTTGTGGTATATTGTGATGCGTCCATCTCCGGCTTGGGCGCGGTATTGATGAAGATGGGGCATGTTATTGCTTACGATTCGAGGCAACTGAAGCCTCACGAGGCGAATTATCCGACACATGATTTGGAGCTGGGGGATGTTGTTTTCGCCCTCAAGATTTGGCGTCATTACCTCTACGGGGTTCGTTGTACCATTTACACGGACCATAAGAGTCTAAGGTATCTCATGGATCAGCTAAATATGAATATGAGGCAGCGTCGGTGGCTCAATGTGGTGAAGGATTATGATTGCGATATCCTCTACCACCCGGGGAAGGCCAATGTCGTGGCCGACGCGCTTAGCCGCAAGCCAACACCGATCAGGGATATCTGTATGAGGATGACGGTTGAGACTCCGCTGTTGGAGCGGATTCGGGAGGCCCAGCAGGAGGCCATGAAGGAGGAACACCGTACGAGCGAGCATATTGTGGGTCAGGTTTCCTCCTTTGATTATGACAGCCGTGCATTTTTGATGCTACATCGTAGAGTGTGGGTCCCATATCATGGGGGTGTGCGCCAGGTATTGATGGAGGAGGCGCGCAAATCCAGGTTTTCTATTCGTCCCGGGGCGACGAAGATGTAAAGGGATCTTCGTCCTGATTATTGGTGGCCCTGCATGAAGAGGGACGTAGCCTGGCTTGTTGAGAGATGCCTGACCTGCAGGAAGGTTAAGGCCGAGCACCAGAGGCCGCACGGCAAGACGCAGCCATTAGACATTCCCATGTGGAAATGGGAAGATATTA
This sequence comes from Lactuca virosa, assembly GCF_052849685.1. Taxonomy (NCBI): domain Eukaryota; kingdom Viridiplantae; phylum Streptophyta; class Magnoliopsida; order Asterales; family Asteraceae; genus Lactuca; species Lactuca virosa. The sequence goes on along the minus strand of NC_136427.1, from coordinate 100,745,423 downwards.
CTATGGATTTTATCACGAAGCTTCCGAGGACCGCGCGAGGGGTGGATTCGATTTGGGTCATCGTTGATCAATTGACCAAGAGCGCCCATTTTATTCCGATTCAGGAGAGCATTTCGGCCAAAAGGTTGGCCGATATTTATATCAGGGAGGTAGTGGCGCGGCACGGGGTGCCGGTCTCGGTGATTTCCGACAGGGACGTGCGGTTTACTTCCAGATTCTAGAAGAAGTTTCACGACGAGTTGGGTACTCGTCTTCATTTCAGCACTGCTTTTCACCCGCAGACGGATGGTCAGAGTGAGCCGACCATCCAGACTCTGGAGGACATGCTGCGGACATGTGTTTTAGACTTCGGAGGTAGTTGGGATACTTACCTTCCTTTAGCCGAGTTCTCCTACAATAACAGCTATCATGCGAGTATTGACTGTCCTCCTTTCGAGATGTTGTATGGGAGGAAGTGCAGGACCCCGATATGCTGGGGTGAGGTTGGACAGAGGGTCATGGGGAGCATCAAAGTGGTACTCAAGACTACAAAGAGGATCCAACAGGTTCGGAGGAGGATTTAGACTGCTCAGAGTCGGCATACAAGTTATGCCGACAAGCGTCGGTCGGACCTGAAGTTCCAGGTCGGGGATATGTTACTCCTGAAGGTGTCGCCTTAGAAGTGTATCATCCGATTCAGGAAGCGGGGCAAGCTGGGCCCCAGGTATATTGGACCTTTCAGGTTTGTAGCCCGGGTGGGCAAGGTAGCATATAGGCTGGACCTGCCAGCCGAACTCAGTCAGATTCATAGCACTTTTCACGTCTCCCAGTGGCGGAAGTGACTGGTGGACGATTCGGTAGTGGTACCTTTAGAGGATATTCAGGTGGATGATAGCCTGAACTATATCGAGCGGCCAGTGGCGATCCTTGACAGGAAGTCGAAGGATCTGAGGAACAAGAGAGTGGAGCTGGTAAAGGTGCAGTGGCAGCACCGTAAGGGCTCGAAATGGACCTGGGAACCGGAGGACGAGATGAGGGAACATTACCCCGAGCTTTTTCAAGATCGAACATCAGACTTCGAGGACGAAGTCTAAGATAAGTGGGGGAGATTTGTAACCCCGATTCCTAGTACGCAGTTAATTCAAGCATTTCTTGTGTTTTTCTCTGCGACTCGACGAGTTGGAGGCCCAACTCGTCAAGTAGAGTCGAGATCCGCGGACAGTTTAAGTGACCTACTCGACGAGTCGGAAGACTGACTCGGCGAGTAAGTGCTGTTTGGATAAAACCCTAAATTTAGGGTTTGCACCCTATTTAAACACCTTATCTCAGCATCCATCGTCCCTTATACTCCCAGAAGACATCATATCGAAACCCTAGCCTTTTTTGCGTGTTCTAAGGCCATTTTGGTGCTTTTTGGTGGGTTGTGAAGTTTGAGAAGAGGAAAGGAGCTTCTGAGACCAAGGGGAAACAAGAAGATCCAAAGTTTGGAGCTCATTTTCAGCTTATTGGAGGTATGAAGCTGAACCTTTGTCTATAGATATTGATTTTTGGGCCTTTTCCTTCATCTTTCTAAGCCTTAGAGAGGTTGTATTCGGGATTTAGTGTTGGAAGTCAGTGTATGCTTTAGATCCAGGTCTATTGGGGGTTTTTATGGCACAAAGGTGCCCATTTTGTTGCCATGAACACCCCATGCACTTTGGAGGCCATCTTTTATGGATTTTTGGGCCAAAGACCCCTTGCATGTGTACCAAGTTTGGAACTTTACGTGTAAAATGGACATTAGGAGGCCAGATCTATGGTTTTGGTGTGGTAAGACCCATTCAAATCGACTGTATAGTGTTGGTCAAGGATGGACTCGACGAGTTGTTCTGGGGACTCGGCGACTCGCGGTGTATTGACCACCAAATCCTTTCGGGGTTGGATCGGGTTAGTGGAGTATGGACTCGACGAGTTGGTAGAACAACTCGGCGAGTCAGGTCAACTGGGTGTTGACTTTGACCAATGTTGACTTTGACCAATGTTGACTTTGTCTGGTTTGGTATGACCCCGGTTAGGGTTGCATACTCAAATGAATAACTTTGAAGCATTGTTGTGTAGGGATCGAGGAGTCGAGGGTAGTCGACTTGTACGCCGAAGATAGTTCAGACACTGCACGACATCGAGGTGAGTTACCTTCCAGTAGGGGTGGGTCTAAGGCCACAATGCCGACCCACCATGAGGGTTATTTGGTGGATAATTGTCTTTGTGATAATCATATTGGTGTGTTTATGTGATATGGTCATGAGATATGCTTGTATGATATGCAATGTGTATGTTAGTGGTAGTAGTTGGGAATAGTTTTCCCTAACATTGGTCGTTAGGATCGAAAGGTAGGTCAATACCCAGATATGCCTGACTATATGTTTATATCTTGATATTGTATGATAGCAGTAGGGGGTGAAATAGTCCCCAGTTACCGGTTGAAAGATACCGATGACAGGTACCGGTTGAAAGATACCGATGGCGATTACCGGTTGAAAGATACCGATGGCAGATACCGGTTGAAAGATACCGATGGCAGTTACCAGTTGAAAGATACCGATGATATGATATTGTATGTGGTATGATGGGGGAACTCACTAAGCTTCGTGCTTATAATTTTAGTTTTGGTTTCAGGTACCTATTCGTCTAAAGGGAAGGAGTCGGCGGTATAGCAGCGCATCACACACACATGGTTTCCGCATTGAGTTTCTGGGATTGTACTCTGATTTTCATTACTTCTGATGTTATGGTTTGGGACACGACATTGTGGTTTTTATAACTTGATGTAATGTTTTGGTAAAATGTTTTACAAAGTATTAATTCAAAAACGAAATTTTTGGCCTCGAAATTTGGGATGTTACACCGCTCCTTATGAAATACGTTTATAAGCCATAGGTCTTTCTAAGTATAAGGATACTTGGTTTGATGAAAAGGTATCACATGAATTTTGAAACATATTAATAACCCTAACTTTTATAACAGGTTTTTGACGATTATTCCCACACCAATACCCAATAATACAATTATTCCTTAATTAAAAGTTCCACAGTTTTACTACTTAATTTGATATTGAGATAAATCTCTTACAATATAATCCTACCATATCCATTGATTAAAGATAATTTTAATATAGTTTAAATAAAATTTCTATGGATTTAATAGAAATAATACAATTTATGACATGTATCCCTCCCCTCGAAAATGATTAAAAGGTTTAAAATGGGTTTGTGACACTCACTTGGTTCAAGCGTATGCGAGAACCCGAAGAGATTCATATATTCTGGTAATTGGCAGTTTTGCAGTCCCATCAATAGTACTTTAACCGAGATGAATAGTGACTTTGACTAGCATGAATAGTACTTGACCGGAGTTTAGCCGGAAAACTATTCAAAACTGGCCTAAAATAGCTCCGTCAACGGCGGACGACGGCGACCTATGACAGCGCTAGGCGGCTATCGGTGTCATTGGCTTCGTCGGAGGTGAAATATCGATAGGTGAGGGCGGAAGGGGAGCTATGCCGGTTGCTGGATTGGGGAAAGGAGGGCGGAAGCCGTTTGTTCCCGCGGTTCATGGACTTTCAGCACGACGTTTCTATGCGGCCGACAGTGTGTTGCAATGGTCGGAAACACACACACACACACAGAGAGAGAGAGAGAGAGAGAGAGAGAGAGAGAGAGAGAACCTTTCGAGAAATTTCGAGTGACCCCCCCTCTTTTTTATAGTTTTTCTAATTCCGATCTAACGGTCCGAATCAAATTCAATCCAGCGGTTCAGATTAAAGGCTAGATTTTTTATCTTATCTAGCCCAAGAGACAACCTTTCGAGAAATTTCGAGTGACGAAGTTTTCGTTAATAAAATCAATTACTAGATTATTTTCTAAGAAAAATGGTTCGATCTCTAGTCATTAAGAAATAGCGTAGCTATCCTAATAAAGTGTTTGAAAGTGCTTTTCAGATATTATCCGTTTATAGTTGCGACCTTTCACTTCGTAAAAGAGTCGATATGACGTGAAACGGAAATGTTCGCTCTTAAATCAAAACCTGATTCGTAATATATAAATAACTTTTCGATACGAAACTCGGAACTGATCCTACTGATCCTACAGATCATTCGAAGTTTACTACTTGAAGAAGGCGAACCTTAACCGTTCAACCTTGTCTACAACAACTCGAGTTTTTTTTGGACATAAAACGTCTGGAACATGATAAACTCCTAAACTAAATGAGACTCATAGGAACTTGTTGAAGTTCGTGTTTTGACACATATCAGGTGATGAGTTGTTACATGGATATTCATTTTCTTAAAAAAATCGTATGTTTTGCATATGAGCTCTGTTTTCGACGTTCTTTATGTCCAACTTTTCCTATTTTCATAGGCTAGGAGATAACCCTATTGATACTATAAAATAATGTCTTTTATATATATATATATATATATATATATATATATATATATATATATATATATGCATTAACACATTCCTTAGATATACTTGAATTGTTTGTTTATAAGGGATTTATATCATTTCAAGTTTTGATTGATATTTTTGGTGTATTTCAAAGTATACTATCCTATAAACAACGAAATCATATATTTATTACACAACAGGTCCATTACAACAGTGATTCGATTAAATCTATTATTTTAACGATGACCTAATTTCTACAGTTGTCACAGTGCATATGCACATACGTTATTTGCGTATGCATAATTTGTTTTTCAAAAAATAAATGAATATCTAAATCGTTGCATTAGGATTATTTATGTGTGTATTTTTTTAGAAATATTGTGTACATATAAATGATGCCTATATATATATATATATATATATATATATATATATATATATATATATATATATATATATATACTAGCCGTGTACCCGCGCAAAGCAGCAACAACAAATAGTTTATGAGTGATGATTAATTCATTTCGGTGAATAGTATTCTTGATGCTATCAAATTGAATCATGAAAACCATTACGTATCAACTAAGTTACAAAATATTAATAATTATTTAGTTCTTACAATCTCAAAAGCTAATAAATTTATTTATTTGTCACTTCCTTGCAAATTGTAATCAATCAATCATAATGTTAACTTCAAATAACCATAACATCTTAACTTGTTCTGAAACTTCAACAAACTTGTTGGGCTGTGAGTTTGTAATATGCAACCCGATGCGGGTGGGGGTGGCAGCGGCGGTGGTAGCGGTGGCGCAAAGCGGCGAACAACGAATAAATTTTTCAGCAATTGGTTTTATTCGATGGACAATGATTCGTTTCAAGACATTGATTAGTTTATTTTAAGGAATATGTCATAGTAAAAATAAGATATATATATATATATATATATATATACATATATATATATATACATATATATATATATATATATATATATATATATATATATATATATATATATATATATATATATATATATATATATATATATATATATATATATATATATATATATATATAGGCCTAGGTTATTCTATTCAAACTAATTATTGTGTTATTGTATGCATAAATATGGGCCAATCATTTTACTTATTTTAAAAAAGTGATTAATACATATTATTGAATTAAAAATAATCGAAAAATATCATCTAGTTTAACTAGAAGGGTATTTTAGTCAATTAACATAGATTTAATAAAGGAAAATTGCATTTTTTAAGGGATCATAGATTCTATTAATTTAAAAAATCCGATTTTAAGAATTATAATTATTTTAATTCGGGCATTCTGACAGAATATGTTTATGAGTATATTCAAAATTAAAAATATTCTTGAACCTATTTCTTGATCATGAATTTAAAAACTTCTTGTAGAATAACAAATTCTTGAACAATCACTAGAAGAATAAAAACAAAAAATACATTATTTCTTATAGAATACGGGTAAAACTTGTTAATAATTACATTTATTGTTAAAGAATAAAACTTAAAAAACAATCAAAACCGGAAAGAAAACATCAAAATCTAACAACGACTAATACATTCTAAAAGAATAATGTGGTCCGTTTCAATTTTGTGGTCCGTTCTTCAAGCATCAACTTCTGTGATTCCAACAGAATTGGAATTCGTCATTCCATTCCAACAGAATTGGAATTCGTGATTCCATTCCAATAGAATTGGAATCTCACCAGTATCATCTATTGAATCAAGAGAGCAAACAACCCATTCTGAATTGAACTAACGTGCACTCCTTTCTTCACTGCTAGCCTCGGACCACCCAAACACCAGCTGCTCCCTCTTGTTCTTCCTTCTTCCTTCTTTCTTGTCAAACAATCAAACCCAAAACCTGATAAAAATTAATAACTTATCACCAATGCTTGATTCACAATTGTATAAAAAGATCATAGTTCACAATTGTATAAAGAGATCATAGAGAAACCTGATCAAATATCTATCCTTTGCTGAATTCCTTCTATATATATTTGTCACCTTCTTTTTTTTTTCTACAAACCCAATCGAATATGCACTCACGATTCTCTGATGCTTCTTTACAGTATGTAATTAAATCAATATAAACCATGTAATGATGTAAACTATAACAAAAACAAGTTGATTTTACCAGTCTCAAACTTTGCTGCAAGCATAATGAAGAAAGTTAACACACAAGAAGTAGTAGATGACGAAAAAGAGATCTTGAATGATCAGCCATTGCCATTCACCAAGCTTTTAAGTTATGCAGATGCACTGGATTACACTCTAATGGCTCTTGCATCCTTGGGCTCCATCATCCATGGGCTTGCTTTCATCCTCCTTCATTAGCAAAAGGAGTATCAAACCTCCTTTGTTCTTCCTTCTCCTTCTCCTATCAAAAATCAAAGCCAAACACATCAGTGGATCGTTTTTTTTACCTTCTTTCATCCTCCTTCATTAGCTTTTGTCAAAACAAAAAGAAAAGAGTGAACAAGAAACGACAAGGCACTTACCTGTTATCGATTCAGAGCAACACCTCTCGCACATCTGTTTTTCTCCCGTCGAGCAGCTGCCACCGAACCCCTTACCGAAGCTGTTGTGGCTTATCGTCCAACCCCACGCACCTTTCTCTTCCCCCTCGCTTCTCACTCCCTTTCCCCAACCCCATAGAAGCGTCTCTACTTCTTTCCCATTCCTCTTCTTTTGCCTAAGTCGAACCCTGGAAGCCATCACCGACTGCAAATCAATAAGATCAGCAGCCATTAGACCTCCTTCCTTCGCATCTCACAGCCAGCGAAGAACAATTGAACCTTCGCTGCTTCTACACGTCATCGATGCTTCGGCCTTGTCAAGCCCCGGAGACGGCGATAGCGTCGCAGCAGGTGAATGCGGCGAAGGAGAAGAAGGAGGGGTTTCTGATTCCTTCGATCTTGTTCCCTTTCGATCGAATCCGTAAGGTTTTACAAAGTGACGTCGGTGGTAATTAAAAGGGAATAAATTAGGTTAAAATCAACTAGCATAATTATAGGAAATTATTTAGGGAAGTTGTTTATAAAATTACCTAATTATCCTTATTTATTTATTTAATTATTTATTTATATTTTAAATTTTGATTGGCCCACATTTATGCATATAATAACACAATACTTAGTTTAAACACCTGAACCTATCTCTCTCTCTCGCTCTCTCTCTCTCTCTCTCTCTCTCTCTCTATATATATATATATATATATATATATATATATATATATATATATATATATATATATATATATATATATATATATATATATATATATATATATATATATATATAAAAGAGGTCCGAATCGAATTGCGTTTAAGAGTTTAGGGACTCTTTTTGTAAGTTGGATTTTTTTTGCAGTGGCGGACTTGTGTAGGGCATTTGGGGTCTCGGGCTACTGCTTCGATTCAGGCCCGTAGTTAAAAAAAAGTTCTATTAGGTGCACCGCCTTCGTATATGACTGACAC